>NC_140165.1:4689934-4702434 GCF_963971535.1 Notolepis coatsorum | reverse complement strand
TTGGACTTAACTGCAGCCTTTGATACAGTCGGTCACTGCATTTTTTGATCGAAAGGTGAGGGCTGCCATCACTGGACTGGTTCTCCTCTTATCTTCAGGAGTTTTTCTGTGTCTGCCGGCATTTTCACATCTGAAACTGCTGCCTTGTCCTGTGGGCCGTGTGCCCCAGGGTTCTGTGCTGCCTGGCACCTATTCTGTTTGCACTTTACATGCTCCCCCTGGGAATAATCATGAGCCAATTCAAAGAGGTCTCTTACCACTGTTATGCTGACGATATCCAATTATACGTCTCATTCAAGCCCCACCAATCGGACAAGTTGTCTGCCCTATTTGACTGTCGGACTGCTGTCAATGATGGCAAACCACTTCCTTCAGTTAAAAAACGCAGATAAAACTGAGGTTCTTATTATAGGCTCAGACAAAGCCACCTCAGAAGTTGCCACATGCACGGGGACCCTCTCAACAAATCTGAGGCCCAAACTCAGAAACCTTGGTGTGATCTTTGACCAGCAGATGCACCTTGATCACCACATTAGGTCACTGACACGTCTACCTGTTTTTTCCATCTGCGAAATATAGCAAAACATCGATCTGTTGTGTCCCCAAGCGGAGTTGGAAATGGTCGTTCATGCTTTTGTTTCATCCCGCCTGGACTATTGTAACTCCCCTGTTCACTTGCCTCGATGCGTCCAACTTGGGCCGGCGACACATGGTCCAGAAAGTCATGCCACCTCACTCCCATCTTAGTTTCCTGGCTCCCCGTCAAATTTAGACTTGATTTGATTTTTTATTTGAAATCTTTATTTCGAACATGCAATGAATACAAACAAACAATAACAAAAGCAAAACACAAATCAATCTGCATGTTCGAAAAGGAGTAGGAAGAAGTATACACTTATTTAATCCTACCCCTTTTCCACTACTCAAATGAGTGTACTATTTTAAAACATAAAAAAAAAAAAAAAAATATATATATATATATATATATATATATATATATATATATGCAAAACAAAAAAACAAAAACTATATATGTAAAACATGAAAGAAATCAAATAAAAATGTAAACACCCGTGAATATCAAGTCCCTTCCTCATCCCTGTACCTTGTGAACATCATTTCCTTATACATCAGTTTGAATTGTCTCATGTTTGGACATTGCTTTGGCACCACATTTAGACTGTTCCACAGTTTCACTCCACATATCGAGATGCAGTGTCTTCTCATGGTAGTGCGTACATTTAGCACTTTTAAATTGTGTTCTCCCCTCAGATTATAACCCCCCTCCCTATCAAAGAACAATTCTTGAATGTTTCTTGGAAGTGCATGACTTTTTGCTTTATACATTAATTGTGCCTTCACTTTAAGGTTCTGGTCATCACCCACAGAGCACTCCATGGTCAGGCACCTGCCTATACATCTGCCACCTACTGCGTCCACACACACCACGAGTAGATCGCTCAGGTCGCCTGACCAGGGCTTGTTGCTGGCCGTCCCCCGGTCTAGATTAAAAACAAAAGGTGACGACTGACGAGCCTTCGAAACCGTGGCCCCCAGGCGATGGAAGGCTCTGCCTCTGGACGTGAGATCTGTGGTCTGGGTAAACACCTTCAAACAGGCTTTTGGCAAACTGTGTCTCTCTGTGTACATCTTTGAAAGGCGCTGTATAAATAAACCTTACTTACTTACTTACTTACTTCCTTACTTACTTACTTACTTACTTACTTACTTACTTACTTACTTACTTACTTACTTACTTACTTACTTACTTACTTACTTACTTACTTACTTACTTACTTACTTACTTACTTACTTACTTACTTACTTTTAAGCATTACATCACGCGCAGGAGTGGTTTGTGAACAATAAACCATGCCTAGGGGTGGTCGTTAGGCCCGAGGCGCAGCCGACTGCAAGTGGTGTAAAGCTTTTATACAACTGCCACATTCATCCAACCTTATTTCTATACAATAAACACACATTAATAGAAGATTTATTGAAAAAACCATCCGCCAGAAAAAGTAATTCCCACAACTACAAAAAAGACAATTTGCCTCCATGTGGAAGCAGATCGGAAGTGCATCCAACCAACTAACACATCCAACTGTGTATTATTGGAATGATTGAGAGAAGTTGCCTCATGTGGAAGCAGCTTGAAGTGCATCCAACCAACTAACACATCCAACTGTGTATTATTGGAATGATTGATTGAAAATTGTATTACCAGATGCAGAATGGGTACAATACAGTACGGCTCAATACACACAATTGTTAAGGGAATGCAGACCTACTTTCCATAGAACTTCATTCTTAGATGCTTCTATAGAAAGTAGGTAAAACAAATTAAAAGGTTTTCTTTGCCCTATAGGAAAAAAACGTTTTCTTCGCCCTATTCTTTTATTTATTTTTTTAAACCTACTGTAGAGGGCCTAAACGTAACCAGTTGGAAACCAAGCGTACAGTAATAAAATTAGCAATCAATCAATCAATCAACTCAATAGGCCATGCTCACTTAGAACAGCGCAGCATCCAGTCTGACTATCCCCCGCTGTTGTGAAGGATCAGATTAAACCGAATATATATATTTATTTATGGATATATATTTAATAGTATTTGTATATCGTTTGATATCCCTTGTATATTCCTTGTACATATACACTGAATATCCCTTTGGTCTACTAACAGCCCATAATAGTTTCATTCTCTCATTGGACAAGAACTTGGCGCCAGCAGCCAAGCCCCTTGGTTCAAGTTCAATCGTGCCGACGAACATGTCGTTACTAGCCCCGGTTCCGCGTAGGAATACGTCTGCCGAAATACGAATGGTACTATTTGTTCACAGCGCATATATATATGGCGCAAGTAAAGTAGAACTTCCCTTAGCCCTTAGTTCTTTACCCTCCAACCTAGTGGCAAGACGTTAAGCCTCACCCACGATACACGTGTGGTGCAGTATGGTCAACTTGGCCTCAGAATGGCATTGAGACATCGTGTGGATTAATAGTTGAATTGTCATAGTTTGGCACTATACCGTCGAGTGGGACGTATTTCTATTAAGTTAATAATAGTCTATTATGTATGGTGCATCGTTCGGTTAGAGTTATAAAGTGAGCAGTACCCCCATCGTTTTCCTCGCGTTATCTAGAGTCTTAACCAGGCTGGGCAGACCACGTGTGGTGCTTTCATCCGAGGAGTTCTGGGCAAGGACGAGTGGACCTGCACATTTGGATTACCTTACCCGGACTACGGCGAGCCCTACACGGCTTGGATTATCTACTTGCTTTGGGTGCTTTGATTATGCCATGGATAACAGCCAACACTGGTAAGTGTTGGAACTACCCCCGAGAGGAGTCCAGGTGAGACGGCGCTCTAACCCGAGTGAGGTCGCCTCACGTCTCTTCGTTGTGGACCGGCAGCTACCGTCTACAAGAGGGCCCAACTGTATTCATCTGTGGACCAAGGTTCTGTGGGCACCGTGTTCAGCACTCTGAATTCTCCCAAGAAATCGTTGGCCAGATGGGATATCGCCAGCGGCTCTCCTAACCCCCCCCCCCCTACTGACTTACAACCAGCGTGTATCCAGTATATCATTAAGTATTTAAGTTACATACAAATACATTAAGTTACACTAAATACATATACATTAAGTATATGTATTTAGTGTATCCAGCTATAATCATTAAGTACCATCGCTATAGTTCCCTAAAGAACCAGGTTGTATACTTGCTTCCTGCGTAACCAGAGATTGGACATTCAATGTTGATTTGCCTACGAATACTCATTTGCCTTACAAGTGCATTCAAATCATAAATGTCATTACGTGAACGTTGTATATACCCTTTGCTATATATTAAAGATTCGACGGATACATTTGTGTGGACTTGGTTTCATCAGGTGGGAAAGTGTTCATCATATCTATATCATGTACTGTGTGGCCAGTAGTTAAAGTACATAAAGCGGTAGTGGTTTAATGATACCATACTTATCAATACAGTCAGGGAATTGTACCCCTCAGTTACAATTGGTCCTTCGAGCCGGAGGGTAACTAGTGTAATATTAATATAGTGTTATTAATATTGAAATGGCCTATGATGAACACTCCACGAAACGGTCCTCCTAACGTAGAACGCCCGCGGCGCAGACAACAGCCACCTCCGTACTTAGAGGATTACGCTGTCAGTCAACTACCTAGCCTTCTACAAACGGTAAACACGGTAAAAGTAGAAAGTAAAATTATGTCTGACCTTAACGACCAGGTTACCCCGACCACAGAGGCCCTAGTGGGTTCTAATGTAACTGACCAAGCTCACGGTGGGGACCAGGAGGGAGCTGACATGCCTTTACCCCCCGCCAATACCGAAGAAGTAGTCCTCGACCAGCCCCGGGAGGAAGACAACCCTACAGAGAGAGAACTCTGCACGGAAGAAGAGGAGGAGAGCGCCGAGGAAATAGAGCTCCAGGACTCCCCAACGAGTACCGCCAGGAGCGGCTCACCTCTACAACCGTCTTCCCCCAGCGAAGCGGAGAGGATGCTATCACAGGCGTTCCTCGTCAGCCTGACAGCCTCTACCGAACGCGATCGACTCCAGGGTGAACGCGATCGACTTCAGGGTGAACGCGATCGACTCCAGACACAGCAACGGAGCAAAGAAGAGCGCATATGCCTGGAGATGAGACGCCTTCAGACGGAAGAGAATATGGCAAGAGACCGAGCAGACACCCAGCGTGCCGCTGCCGGTGCCCAAAGAGAAGCAGAGCGCGACCTCGCTCTCATCCAGCGCGAAACCGAGCGCGACAGACTACAAGCCGAGCGCGACAAGCTACAAGCGCAACTAATGGAGCAGCTGATCCTCAAGGCAACACCCTCTCCCTCCGCCAGGGGTTCAAGGAACTCGTCGAGACAACAGTCAAGGGCAGCGTCTCCTAACCGAGCAAGCGACCCTGAACTTGACCAACAGACCAAGCCTATACCCCCCGCAGACCCCCTTCCCCGACCGGTCCAAGCGAGACCCAGCTACAAGGAAGGAGCAGCATACACTGCGGAGAAGCTAAATAAACGACTACAGGATCTAGAGGACCTGATAGAAGAAGAAGAGGGAGAGGAGGAGAACCAAGCCCGACGACAGCACAGTACTCCACCGGACCAGGAGGTCCAGTACAGCCCAGGCTATACCCCCGCGGCGCTGCGCTACAGACCCCCGACTCTATTCACGGGTGAGCACGACGCACGACCAGCCCCGAGGAATAGCACCTGGACCAGCGGGCCATGGTACCCTGCCGGTACCAGCCCACAGAGAGGCGCAAGAGGAGACTCGCCTAGGAGGCCTCTCCCCCAACGCTCGCCGATGTATCAGCCATCCACGGCGTCATACATTGCCACATCGACCATCCCAGACTTCACCCATGAGAATCGGGCACAGTACACGGAGCTCCGAATGTGCTTAGAGACAATGATGGTGGATGTCGTTGATGAACGTCACAAGTATGCAATATTACTGAAGCACCTGAAAGTACCCCGAGCGCACAATATAGCGCTAGCCTATGCCACCTCTACGACCCCATACACCGCGGCTCTAGCAGCGCTGGACCAGAGATATGGACGTATATGGGATTACGTAATCCAAGAGATAAGGCATATTGACCGCTTACCCCCAGCAACAGACAATCGCTCATTAGACGACCTGTCTATAAAAGTGCAGTCCCTGGTAGGGATGCTGGGAGCTCAACGAGAAAAGGGTATGCACGAGCTATACGCCAACTCTAACGTCGAGAGGATTTTAGAGAAGCTGCCACCCGCCAGACAAGAGCGCTTTAGGCGGCAGAGAGACCACCGTGATCCTAACGGTCCCGAACCATCCCTCCTCGATCTAGCCGACTTCCTGGCGAGAGAAGTCAGCAGCTTACGACTGGATACGTTCGTGCGGAGCACACCAAGCTCCAGAGAGGGACCCAGGAGAATAAACGATGGAAGAAGATCGGTGACTGTCATGCACCAATCAGAATCAGTACCAAGCAGTAAGAACCACAGTACCCCCTCGAGAAAAGAGAAGTGGAAGATGGTGTGCCCGTACTGCGAGAAGGAACACTGGCTGTCACAATGTGACCTGTTCACAAAGATGAATGCAGAAGAAGTGAGTCAATGGATAAAGTCCAACAGGCGCTGTTACCGATGTGCGCACAGTCACATGGCAGCCGAGTGCCGCCTAAAGAAGAGGTGCAGTCGGTGTGACGGAGCCCACCTAGATGTCCTACACGACAGTAACAGAAGAAAGCCTGCACCTGCACCATCGAGCAGCACCAAGGCAAGTGTCATGTACATTGACCCCGCCAGCAGCAGCGGCGCCCAAGTGCTCTTAAAGGTAGTCCGTGTAACATTGAGCTACCAAGATAAAGTCATGGACACTTACGCCGTCCTTGATGACGGGTCAGAGAAGACCCTTCTGCCCGCGTCCGCTGCGGCCCAGCTGGGACTGCGGGGGAGCGAGAACCAAATGACGATTCGGACAATAAGAAGAGATTTAAAGACGATAAAAGGCGAGAATGTCTCCTTCACTATCGCAGCAAGCGGGCAGCCAGAGCGACGGTATAGGATTACAAATGCTTTCACCAGCCAAGAAATAGGACTATCACAGTACACCTACCCCATCGCCAAACTGATGGATAAATATGTGCACCTGCGTCAACTACCTATCCCGCTCATAGACGGCGCCACCCCGACCCTGCTGATAGGCTCCGACCATGCAGACCTCATAGTCCCGATAGACCGGGTCCATACAGGACCCAGAGGCTGTCCTGCAGCAGTCGAGACCCGCCTAGGATGGACACTACAAGGCCCCCTCGCTAAATCTCTCAACCGAACAGCAGCCACTAGCTGCCTCCACTCCAGAGTGACAGAAGAAGACACCACTCTCCTGCAGCATGTCGAGAGGCTATGGACACTAGAGACAATGCCCTTTAAGAACGAAAAGAAAGACATTCGTTCTAAAGAAGACATTTACGCCATAAACCTCCTCGAGCAAGGGACAAAGAGAGTCACAGTCGGCGGAGTGATGAGATACGCAACTCCACTCCTGAGGCGAGAGGGAATGCCCACCTTTCACGCCACGAAAGAAGCTACGGAGCGGTATCTATTGAACACAGAGCGGCGCCTAGCCAAAGACCCCGCTCAAGAGAGTGTATACCGCGCTGAGATTGAGAAGCTAATCACAGCGAGACACGTAATGAAGATTGACATTAAAGAGGCCGATCAGACGACCGAATCAGGGTACGTGCCGCACCACAAGGTCCACCACAACGGCAAGGATCGCATTGTGTTTAACTGCAGCTACCAGATCGGATCCCAGAATCTGAATAAAGAGCTCTTGCCCGGCCCCACACTCGGCCCCTCTCTACTAGGCGTGCTACTACGCTTCCGCCAGGACAAGGTGGCTATCAGCGGGGATATCAAAGGGATGTTCCTGCAGGTGAGACTAGTGGAGGAGGATAAGCCCCTACTGCGGTTCCTATGGAGAGAGAGGATCGGAGATGAGCACCCAGCCATCTACCAATGGGAAGTCCTCCCCTTCGGAACCACATGCAGCCCGTGCTGTGCTACATTTGCACTGCAGAAACACGTCGCAGAGGACCCAGCAGCAGATGAAGAGGTCCGACACAGTGTGAAGAACAGTTTCTACGTGGACAACTGTTTACAAAGCGTTTCGACTCAAGAAGAAGCCGAGGCTCTCCTACTCAAGCTACGCGCCTCCCTGATCAAAGGCGGCTTTGATCTCAGGCAGTGGGCCAGCAGCGACCCGCACGTATTGCGCAGCCTCTCCCCCGCGGACAAGGCTGCCAGCAGCGAGACCTGGATGGCGACAATCCCAGGAGAAGCCCAAGAAATGACACTAGGACTAGTCTGGCGCTTCAAAACAGACTCGCTCCACTATAGACACAAACCCCTGACCACGGAGCAGGGAAGGTCGACGGCGATACCGACCACCAGACGGAGTGTGTACAGAACACTCGCCAGACAATATGACCCGTTGGGATGTATTCTACCTTACACCACCAGGGCAAAGATGATTGTACGAGCACTATGGGACAAGGACCAGGGCTGGGACGACCCAATACCCGCACCCCTTGCCTCCACATGGAGAGAGTGGGAGACGGAGCTCCGCTCACTCCCAGGCGTCAATATACGCCGCAGCTACTTCCCACCCACAGTGAGGCCAGAGACATGCAAGATGGATCTACACGTCTTCAGTGACGCCTCCGAAGTAGCCTATGGATCGGTGGCCTACTTGCGTGCCCAAGAGAAGGGAGGAGAGATACACACTGCTTTCATCCTGGCTCGCTCAAGAATAGCCCCACGAAAGCAACAATCTATCCCGCGTCTAGAGCTCTGCGCAGCCCTAGCAGGAGCGCATCTAGCCACGTTAATCCAACGTGAACTCACCATCCCGGTGCACAGAACAATCTTGTGGTCAGATTCCACGACAGTACTCACATGGATCAAGTCTGATTCATGCAGATACAAAGTCTTCGTGGGAGTCAGAGTCACCGAGATTCAAGAGTTAACAGAAGCAGCGAGCTGGCGGTATGTGGACACCAAACACAACCCAGCTGACGTCATCACCCGGGGAATGTCCCTAGATGACCTCACCCGTCACAACATCTACAGTGACGGACCAGAGTTCCTCAAGCTCCCGGAAGGAGAGTGGCCTACGCCCACCCCACGGGAGGCGAGTAAAGAGGAGGCTGAGAACAAGAAACCTATGTTCTGTGGACTGAGCACAGTCGCCTCCACAGACCCCAACATAGATGACTGCCTCACCCTACAGAGTGCGCAACTAAAGACATTTCTGAGGCACCACCCAGAGATTCAGC
This sequence comes from Notolepis coatsorum, assembly GCF_963971535.1. Classification (NCBI taxonomy): domain Eukaryota; kingdom Metazoa; phylum Chordata; class Actinopteri; order Aulopiformes; family Paralepididae; genus Notolepis; species Notolepis coatsorum. Next base: position 4,693,569 of record NC_140165.1, on the reverse strand, counting down.
CCACTGCCGACATTTCAGCAGCTGACTACGAAGAAGCAGAACTTCTTCTACTACAACGAGCCCAGAGAGACTCGTTCCCCGACGAGCTAGACTGTCTACAGGGAGGAAAGCCCGTCCCATCAGACAGCAGACTGCTCCACCTGGCACCCGAGAGTGACGCCCATAATCTCATCAGAATGGGTGGTCGTCTGCGGAGAGCCCCCGATCTACCGGATGACGTTAAGTACCCGATAGTCTTGAACAGCCGACACAAGGTCACAGAGCTGATCATAAAGAAATACGACGAGGATGTACACCACGCAGGAGCAGAGAGAGTCTTCGCGGAGATCAGACGTCGCTATTGGATACTTCAAGGGAGAGAAGCAGTGCGACGCTTCCAGCGAACCTGTCTAGACTGCCGAAAGTGGCGCGCGCAGCCCAGCATACCCCGGATGGCTGACCTACCTCCCTGTCGCCTCCGACTCGGCGACAAGCCATTCCACTCCACAGGCATGGACTGTTTTGGCCCGTTGTATATAAAGAAAGGAAGAGGAACCGAGAAGCGGTGGGGTATTGTATTCAAATGCATGACCACCAGAGCGATACATATCGAACTCCTTCCAACCATGAGCACAGACTCATTCCTTATGGCCTTCCGAAGATTCACATCACGGAAAGGAAAACCGTCTACATTGTTGTCTGATCACGGGACAAACTTCAAAGGCGGAGAAAGAGAGCTGAGAGAGAGCTTCCAAGCTATGGGCCCAGAACTTAAGACCCACCTCGCTCCATCCCAGATTGACTTCCAGTTTAATCCCCCGAACGCACCCCACTTCGGTGGAACCTGGGAACGAGAAGTACGTTCTATAAAGACAGCCCTGTACGCCGTGCTTGGGGCCCAGACTGTGGCGGAAGAAGTCCTAATGACAGTCCTCACGGAGATCGAGGGAGTATTGAACTCCAAGCCCCTCGGCTACGTCTCCAGTGATATAGCAGATGTCGACCCAGTCACCCCCAACACACTCTTGATGGGTCGGCTGGACCCCGCGCTACCCCAGACAATGTACAGGCCTGAAGAAGCGAACGGCCGAAGAATGTGGAGGTACAGTCAAGTACTAGCTGACAAGTTTTGGAACAGCTTTCTACTCCACTACCTACCGTCTCTACAGACCCGCCAGAAGTGGGTAAAAGAGAGAGACAATTTGACAGAAGGAACAGTCGTCATGATTATCGACCAGTCACTACCCAGAGCTATGTGGCCGGCTGGCCGCGTAAGCAAAGTGATCACCGGTGCCGATGGCAAGGTCCGAGCAGCTGAGGTGCTCGTCCAAGGGCGAACTTACACACGACCCGTGGCGAGGCTAATAGAACTGCCCAGACTCCCAGACACTATCGATGACGACCATGACCCCATGACTTTGTGAGTTGACTGACCCTTACAGCGGACCTTGAGTGGTAGACAGTGCGGTCAATCTGTCTCTGCTTAGCTAATTAGGTGGGACTAATTAGGGGGCGGCTGTTGTGAAGGATCAGATTAAACCGAATATATATATTTATTTATGGATATATATTTAATAGTATTTGTATATCGTTTGATATCCCTTGTATATTCCTTGTACATATACACTGAATATCCCTTTGGTCTACTAACAGCCCATAATAGTTTCATTCTCTCATTGGACAAGAACTTGGCGCCAGCAGCCAAGCCCCTTGGTTCAAGTTCAATCGTGCCGACGAACATGTCGTTACTAGCCCCGGTTCCGCGTAGGAATACGTCTGCCGAAATACGAATGGTACTATTTGTTCACAGCGCATATATATATGGCGCAAGTAAAGTAGAACTTCCCTTAGCCCTTAGTTCTTTACCCTCCAACCTAGTGGCAAGACGTTAAGCCTCACCCACGATACACGTGTGGTGCAGTATGGTCAACTTGGCCTCAGAATGGCATTGAGACATCGTGTGGATTAATAGTTGAATTGTCATAGTTTGGCACTATACCGTCGAGTGGGACGTATTTCTATTAAGTTAATAATAGTCTATTATGTATGGTGCATCGTTCGGTTAGAGTTATAAAGTGAGCAGTACCCCCATCGTTTTCCTCGCGTTATCTAGAGTCTTAACCAGGCTGGGCAGACCACGTGTGGTGCTTTCATCCGAGGAGTTCTGGGCAAGGACGAGTGGACCTGCACATTTGGATTACCTTACCCGGACTACGGCGAGCCCTACACGGCTTGGATTATCTACTTGCTTTGGGTGCTTTGATTATGCCATGGATAACAGCCAACACTGGTAAGTGTTGGAACTACCCCCGAGAGGAGTCCAGGTGAGACGGCGCTCTAACCCGAGTGAGGTCGCCTCACGTCTCTTCGTTGTGGACCGGCAGCTACCGTCTACAAGAGGGCCCAACTGTATTCATCTGTGGACCAAGGTTCTGTGGGCACCGTGTTCAGCACTCTGAATTCTCCCAAGAAATCGTTGGCCAGATGGGATATCGCCAGCGGCTCTCCTAACCCCCCCCCCCCCCTACTGACTTACAACCAGCGGGACCCCCTTTAGTGTATCCAGCTATAATCATTAAGTACCATCGCTATAGTTCCCTAAAGAACCAGGTTGTATACTTGCTTCCTGCGTAACCAGAGATTGGACATTCAATGTTGATTTGCCTACGAATACTCATTTGCCTTACAAGTGCATTCAAATCATAAATGTCATTACGTGAACGTTGTATATACCCTTTGCTATATATTAAAGATTCGACGGATACATTTGTGTGGACTTGGTTTCATCAGGTGGGAAAGTGTTCATCATATCTATATCATGTACTGTGTGGCCAGTAGTTAAAGTACATAAAGCGGTAGTGGTTTAATGATACCATACTTATCAATACAGTCAGGGAATTGTACCCCTCAGTTACACCCGCGTTGCAGGCAGAGTGTGTGTGTGTGTGTGTGTGTGCGTGTGTGTGCGTGTGTGTGTGTGCGTGTGTGTGTGTGTGTGTGTGTGTGTGTGGGGGGGGGGGTGTGGGGGGGTGTGTGGCGGTGGGTGGAGACTAGAGCGAGCGCTGACAGTCGGCGGAAGGAAAAAGAAATTGAAAAAGAAATTGAAAATTAATCAATCAATCAATCCGCGATTTTTCTTTTGTTACAGAATGATTCAAGACCCATCAATTACATCATCCAACATTGTTTAAACGACTAAGACATTCGCTGTGACAGAATCGCTTGATATTTGGTCGTTTAGTCGCTATCAACATATCCATTTGTAAAGATTATTGTCCACCTTCTTGTGATCCGGCGGATTGATGTGATGTGATTCGGTTGTGGGCGGGTCCTGGGCCAGCAAGCGTGGACTGATCGCAATACATACGTGTAAATGGACTGTTTCAGCCAATCAGAATCGAGAAATTTGCATGCCGTTGTATAAACTTACTTACTTACTTACTTACTTACTTACTTACTTACTTACTTACTTACTTACTTACTTACTTACTTACTTACTTACTTACTTACTTACTTACTTACTTACTTACTTACTTACTTACTTACTTACTTACTTACTTACTTACTTACTTACTTACCTACTTACTCTTTCTCTGTGTCTCTCTTTCCCTCCCTCTCTCTCTCTCTATCTCTCTCTCTTGCTGTGTCTCTCTCGC
>NC_140165.1:4666278-4686278 GCF_963971535.1 Notolepis coatsorum | reverse complement strand
GACTCACACACACTCCACACAGTTCCCACCGTGGTTGGAGCCCAGGCTCAAAACGGCTTAAGATTTTGATGTAGAAAAATGCTGTTTTTGAGGACTTGATTAGAAATACAAAACAATGAATTAAAAAAAATAAAAAAATTACAGAGGTGTTCCATAGACTCACAGGAATTGTGTAAAAGTGCCCAAATAGTGAAAGAAATAGTAAAATAGTTCCCCTTTAACATGCAGCGGGAATCACTGGGTAGGTCTTTTTACTTGAGGGGTAGTACTGGTAGGTCTCCTTGAAGGGTTCCATGGTGATGGTGGCACCGGGGGGGATGAAGGGCACGTTGCCGCTGAGAGCGGTGTCCACGGTGAGGTGGTTGTGGTCGTCGAGGCCCCGCGCCGTCTGGATGATCGAGAGGCGCTCGTTGCCGGGGTGAAAGGTCACCTCCGCATGACGAACAAACTCAGCACCTAGTTATTAATACATATAAACACTCAATCAATCAATCAATCAATCATTTATCTGTCTCTGTAAGTAGATAACTAGCTAACCATAGATAACAATACAATTAAAACTGTTAACTGATAGCTAACTAGTTAACCATAGACTGATAGCTAACTAGTTAACCATAGACTGATAGCTAACTAGCTAACCATAGACTGATAGCTAACTAGCTAACCATAGACTGATAGCTAACTAGCTAACCATAGAATGATAGCTAACTAGTTAGCCATAGACTGATAGCTAACTAGCTAACCATAGACTGATAGCTAACTAGTTAACCATATACTGATAGCTAACTAGCTAACCATAGACTGATAGCTAACTAGCTAACCATAAACTGATAGCTAACTAGCTAACCATAGAATGATAGCTAACTAGCTAACCATAGACTGATAGCTAACTAGCTAACCATAGACTGATAGCTAACTAGCTAACCATAGAATGATAGCTAACTAGCTAACCATAAACTGATAGCTAACTAGCTAACCATAAACTGATAGATAACTAGCTAACCATAGACTGATAGCTAACAAGCTAACCATAGACTAATACCCAACTAGCTAACCATAAACTGATAGCTAACTAGCTAACCATAGACTGATAGCTAACAAGCTAACCATAGACTAATATCCAACTAGCTAACCATAAACTGATAGCTAACTAGCTAACCATAAACTGATAGATAACTAGCTAACCATTGACTGTTAGCTAACGACAGGTGTTTGTGTTGGCGCTGCAGGCAGAGTGTGCTCTCACTCAGGCCAACAATGTGAACAGCAGAGTTGCCAACTCTCATGCTCTCAATGTGAGACTCCCTTCGCACTCTCTCACGCCACACATCCCATTTCTCAGGCTCAAAAAGAAAAAAAAGCATTTTGTTTTATTTTCAAGATCATTCTAAGCTGTCATCCAGACGTGTGTCTGACCCACTGACCTCAACATGACCTGGTGAGTGCACGTGTCTCCTACAACACCATTCAATTAAAGAAAACAACCTAATTAGGGGTGTAACCTACCGTTACACCCCTAATTAATACTGTTGTTTGATGTAGTTTAGAGCAGATAAACCTGCCTGATGACTATTAGTAGTTTAGAGCAAGTAAGACTATTACTACTGTTGTTTGATGTAGTTTAGAGCAGGTAAGACTATTACTATTGTTGTTTGATGTAGTTTAGAGCAGGTAAGACTATTACTACTGTTGTTTGATGTAGTTTAGAGCAGGTAAGACTATTACTACTGTTGTTTGATGTAGTTTAGAGCAGGTAAGACTATTACTACTGTTGTTTGATGTAGTTTATAGCAGGTAAGACTATTACTACTGTTGTTTGATGTAGTTTAGAGCAGGTAAGACTATTACTACTGTTGTTTGATGTAGTTTATAGCAGGTAAGACTATTACTACTGTTGTTTGATGTAGTTTAGAGCAGGTAAGACTATTACTACTGTTGTTTGATGTAGTTTAGAGCAGGTAAGACTATTACTACTGTTGTTTGATGTAGTTTAGAGCAGGTAAGACTATTACTACTGTTGTTTGATGTAGTTTAGAGCAGGTAAGACTATTACTACTGTTGTTTGATGTAGTTTAGAGCAGGTAAGACTATTACTATTGTTGTTTGATGTAGTTTAGAGCAGGTAAGACTATTACTACTGTTGTTTGATGTAGTTTAGAGCAGGTAAGACTATTACTAGTGTTGTTTTATGTAGTTTAGAGCAGGTAAGACTATTACTACTGTTGTTTGATGTAGTTTAGAGCAGGTAAGACTATTACTATTGTTGTTGTTTTTTTATCCTCTTTTTCTCCACCTGATTTTCAATTTTTCTCCCCATCCCAATTTAGTCATTATGCCAATTCCCCCCCTCCCCTACCTGGTTGTTGTGCGCATTTTCCCCCTACTGGTCGGTACAAGGGAACCCTGAAGTCCACCACATGCTTCCTCCGACACATGCGGCGACAGCCAGTGGCTCTCTTTTCACCTGGCAGCGAGGACTCTCATTGGTGAAGCGTAACGCGTGGGAGGACACGCTGCCTTCACCATTTCCTGCCTTTCGCTGAGCAGGCGCCCAGACCTGACCTGTAGGCGTCGCTGTCCACAACGCCAGATTACCACCCTCGACTTCCCTCCCGCTAACTCAGCCAAACGAGTTAGTATGACGATCGGCCCAAGCCGCAGGGCAATGCTGACTCCGGGAGTCGAGACCGCAGCCTCTTGCATTGGTGACGAGCGCAATCTCCGCTACGCCACCCGACCGCCTTTACTAGTGTTGTTTGATGTAGTTTAGAGCAGGTAACGTTATATAAAACTGTCTGATTCCCCAAATGGATAACTGCTGCATGCATTTGCACGGTAATCATCTGTAGGGTGCGTGTGTATAGTGTGTGTATGTGTGTGTGCGTGCGTGCGTGCGTGTGTGTGTGTGTGTGTGTGTGTGTGTGTGTGTGTGTGTGTGTGTGTGTGTGTGTGTGTGTGTGTGTGTGTGCGTGCGTGCGTGCGTGCGTGTGTGTGTGTGTGTGTGTGTGTGTGTGTGTGTGTGTGTGTGTGTGTGTGCGTGCGTGCGTGTGTGTGTGTGTGTGTGTGTGTGTGTGTGTGTGTGTGTGTGTGTGTGTGTGTGTGCGTGCGTGTGTGTGTGTGTGTCACTCAAGTCTGTTTTGCAGCCAACAGGATGTCCTCTAAAGACAAAGCATGGCCGGCGGCAGGAGAGAAGAAGAGGGAAACTGTTGTTTTACTTTACTCAAAAGAAAGAGGTTCCAGTGAGGTGCTTCCGCAGAACAAGCGCTCGTCTGTCTGCTCCGGGCCCGAGGAGTGGAACGATCAGCGCAACCTTCTAAACGTCTCACTCCAAGGCTCTCTGGAAGAGGTTGGCAGCTCCCTGCTCAGTGCCACGGTCTCACGGAACGACACGACACGACAGTCCGAAACTGTCGGAACCGGCCCGTCTGGCCAGATGTGTCCTTCGGTTATTGGTGTAACGTTGTGGAATTCTCTCCATAGTGATCTTATAATAAGGGGTGTCATAATATTTGTCAATTCAAAAAGAATTATAAAGATAAAATATTTAGTCATTTATCACATATGTGAATGTGAATAGTGAGTTTTTTTTCTCGTTTTCTTTTCTTGTTTAATCTGTGAATTGTTTGTTTCTTTGTATATTGTATTATTATTTTGTGTAAATTAGGTTGTATGCCGAACATCAAGTGTTACTTGTTTAGTTCAGGAATAGGGGGCAGCTAATTATAAGATGTATTCTTCTTCCTGCTCCTTTTTGCCCATGTGGTAGAACTGGATTTATGTTTTTGTATGAAAACTGTACGAATATTCCCATGTGGCAAATAAAACTCTGAATCTCAATCTCAATCTGTTATTGAACAGTAGAGAGTTAGATCGTCAGTTTACTGAACAGTAGAGAGTTAGATCGTCAGTTTACTGAACAGTAGAGAGTTAGATCGTCAGTTTACTGAACAGTAGAGAGTTAGATCGTCAGTTTACTGAACAGTAGAGAGTTAGATCGTCAGTTTACTGAACAGTAGAGAGTTAGATCGTCAGTTTACTGAACAGTAGAGAGTTAGATCGTCAGTTTACTGAACAGTAGAGAGTTAGATCGTCAGTTTACTGAACAGTAGAGAGTTAGATCGTCAGTTTACTGAACAGTAGAGTTAGATCGTCAGTTTACTGAACAGTAGAGAGTTAGATCGTCAGTTTACTGAACAGTAGAGAGTTAGATCGTCAGTTTACTGAACAGTAGAGAGTTAGATCGTCAGTTTACTGAACAGTAGAGAGTTAGATCGTCAGTTTACTGAACAGTAGAGACTTAGATCATCAGTTTTCCTGAACAGTAGAGACTTAGACCTTAGAGCAGTTTGGGGTCATGGGAATATATATATAATCCATTTGTCTCCATTAGAGAGATCAAAGCTGCCTTTATGTGTTCAAATAGAATAGAATAGAAGTACTTTATGCAGCTAAACAATTCACTTTGTTGAATCCATTTTCATCTGTCCAGGTCTTCCTTCATCTGTCTAAGCCCTCGCTTATAGTGTAGGAGTTTGTATGTCCCTTCCCTCAGGACACATACACACACACACACAAACACACACACACGCACACACACACACGCACACACGCACGTCACACACACACGCACACACACACACAGCTGTCTCCCATTAGGGGGGGCTAGTGTGGGCGGGGGGCTGCAATCGCATCACATCCCTGGAGACAACACAGCTGGCTACACACTCACACACACACACACACACACACACACACACACACACACACACACACACACACACACACACACACACACACACACACACACACACACACACACACACACACACACACACACACACACACACACACACACACACACACACACACACACACACACACACACACACGTAGTGTTTAGTTTACCAGTGATCTTGAATCCTGCTTGACTATTGGGTAACTCCAACGCAAACAGCCACCCGAACAGCTCTCCTATTGGTGCAACCGGCATCAGAGCCCAGCCCACTGGATCGGGAACCTGACCAATCACATCAAAGATTAGAAAGATGGACCAATCACTTCAGAGACGAGGTGGTCAGTGTGTTTCACGCAGTGAACATTGTATTCAGTACTTTTTACGTCGTCAATAATATATTTTACATAACTTTATATACTGTGTATATATATATATCCTTTATCTACTCTTATATCACCACTGGCCAGTATGGCTACTACCATAGTGTATTTATACCTGTATCACTGTACATAATAATTCTATAACACTGTACATACATCAGATTTGCATTATTACTCCGTAGTATTCATTTATATATATATATATCACATTTCACATATATATCACATCACTTGTACATTGTCATTCCACTTTACTGTTACATTTGCAGTCTGGTTAGATGCCAACATCTTTTAGATTAAATTACATTAGATTATATTCTAATTTATTGTCATTATACAGTACAAGTGCAGTACAACCAAAATAAATTTGGCATCTATCCAGAGTGCAAATGTAACAGTAAAGTGTAACATACAATGTACAGGTGATTAAACTGGATATAAAATATATAAATGAGTACTACTGAGTAATAGTGCTAATCAGATGTATGTACAGTTGTAGTATTAATATGTACAGTGATACAGGTATAAAGACACTATGGTAGCAGTGTAACTAGAAAGAGTAGGTAAGGGCTATGCAGAGATTTATGGTATCTATAGCTATGTAAACAGGAATATATGCAGGTATATACAGACGTTATTCACAGTATGTATGTGGATACATATAAATATGGTAAATATATAAGGTACAGCATTATTGTACATGCTATCATACAGAGTTATTATATGGGTAGACCAGGGGTTCTCAAACTCTTTCATACCACGACCCCATTTTATTTAGGATTTTTTTTGGCGACCCCACACTTAATAATGTCATTTCCACGTGGAACTAAGGAATATCAAAATAAAAGCACACGTTGTTGAACTTGATCACGCATATTTATTTCGAAAATTGAATTACAGAACTATGCTATCAATACACATTTATAAAACGAGGGAATATTTAGCCAAAATATGTTGCCAAAAAAAAACGTGCCAATGCACTGTCACCTACCCACGACCCCACTTTGAGTCGCAAGTTCACCCATCGTTTGAGAACCGCTGGGGTGTAGACTATAGTTTTCGTTTACCACAAGATAGAGAAAATGAATGGCTACCTGGCTGATGGCGGTGTAGGCCCTGCCGTCTCCCACCACGATGTAGGCGTGGAGGTCGATGTTGTTCAGCTCCAATGTAGGCGTGGAGGTCGATGTTGTTCAGCTCCACCGGAGTCGAACCCACCGTCACCACGCCGCTCACCTTACCGCTGACCCGCTGGGGCGCCCCTGGTGGAGGAGCAGGGTAAAGCAGGTTAGTCCCTCATCATTTCTCTGGTTGGGTGGGGGGACTCAGGGACTGTCGTGTTCTCTGGTTGGGTGGGGGGGGGACTCAGGGACTGTCGTGTTCTCTGGTTGGGGGGGGGGACTCAGGGGACTGTCGTGTTCTCTGGTTGGGGGGGGGGGGGACTCAGGGGACTGTCCGTGTGAGAATTGTACCACTAAGACAAAACGCACGCCCCCCCCCCCCACCCCACCATTAATCCTGGCAGTGACGTCCGACTACTCTGTCTATTCTATTTGATTATTATCTTTTTTTTTAATCCACTTTTTCTCCTTATTTTCTATTTTTCGCTGTTTTCCACTTCTCCCCTCCCCTGTCTTGAACGTTGCTCGCATATGCCCCCCACAGGTCGGTCGTAGGGAGGATAGAAGCCTTGCATCACACGTCCCCTCCGGTACACGAGGAGGCAGCCTGTCACATCTTTTCACCTGCCAGCGCGGACCCTCATTGGCGAGGTGTAACGTGTGGGAGGCTCACACTGCCCCCCGCCATTTCCTGTCTCTGCTGTGCAGGCGTCCCCCAACCGACCTGTAGGAGTCGCTGTCCACAACGTCCAGATCACCACCCATCGACTTCCACCCGCTGACTCTGCCAATTGAGCCAGTATGACGGCTGGCCCAAGCCGGAGGAAACGCCGACAGCCGGATTTGAACCCGGTGTCTCTTGCGTTGGTGACGAGCGCAGTGTCTGCTGCGCCACCCAGCCGCTCCTATTTGATAATTGTTTTACTGAATGAAACCGTAAACAGAGAGGCCTATTGGGATGCTAGATCCTAATGTGAAACACTGATTTACCTTACCTTGCTATACCTCTCTCTCTTTTTTATGCTCACTTATGCCTGTATATTTTTCTTCTGTGATGCACTTTGAACTGCAATTTCTGTATGAAAAGTGCTATACAAATAAAGTTTATTATTATTATTATTATTATTATTATTATTATTATTATTATTATTATTATTATTATTACTCAATACTTACTTTTTACGTCATGAATAATATGTCTGGTTTAGTGTCATGGTGCGTTCACACACCTGTCTGGTTCAGTGTCATGGTGCGTTCACACACCTGTCTGGTTCAGTGTCATGGTGCGTTCACACACCTGTCTGGTTCAGTGTCATGGTGCGTTCACACACCTGTTTGGTTTAGTGTCATGGTGCGTTCACACACCTGTCTGGTTTAGGGTCATGGTGCGTTCACACACCTGTCTGGTTTAGGGTCATGGTGCGTTCACACACCTGTCTGGTTTAGTGTCATGGTGCGTTCACACACCTGTCTGGTTTAGTGTGAACGTGTCATGGTGCGTTCACACACCTGTCTGGTTTAGTGTCATGGTGCGTTCACACACCTGTCTGGTTTAGTGTGAACGTGTCATGGTGCGTTCACACACCTGTCTGGTTCAGTGTCATGGTGCGTTCACACACCTGTCTGGTTTAGTGTCATGGTGCGTTCACACACCTGTCTGGTTTAGTGTCATGGTGCGTTCACACACCTGTCTGGTTCAGTGTCATGGTGCGTTCACACACCTGTCTGGTTTAGTGTCATGGTGCGTTCACACACCTGTCTGGTTCAGTGTCATGGTGCGTTCACACACCTGTCTGGTTTAGTGTCATGGTGCGTTCACACACCTGTCTGGTTTAGTGTCATGGTGCGTTCACACACCTGTCTGGTTTAGTGTCATGGTGCGTTCACACACCTGTCTGGTTTAGTGTCATGGTGCGTTCACACACCTGTCTGGTTTAGTGTCATGGTGCGTTCACACACCTGTCTGGTTTAGTGTCATGGTGCGTTCACACACCTGTCTGGTTTAGTGTCATGGTGCGTTCACACACCTGTCTGGTTTAGTGTCATGGTGCGTTCACACACCTGTCTGGTTTAGTGTCATGGTGCGTTCACACACCTGTCTGGTTTAGTGTGGACGTGTCATGGTGCGTTCACACCTGTCTGGTTTAGTCTGAGAGTGCGTTCACACCTGCTTGGCTTAGTGTCATGGTGCGTTCACCACTGGCTAGCCTTTAAACAGCTCAGAAACAGATGTACCACAGCTATGAGAAAGTCAAAATCTGATTACTACTGTAGATTTAATTACCGGTTCCGACACAAACCCGACTCAGTTTTGGAAGGCAGTTAACTTAAAGGAAAAACAAGACCTCTAATTCACTACCCGCTCCTATAAGTGTTGACGATTGTGTCATTTCCAGCCAAAACTAAATTAGTCTTGCATTTACTAACTAAACACTTTGCAGTTGCTGGGAACCTGTTTGATAAGAGAATTATAGCGGACTTCTTCCTGTCGTTGCGTGAGTTCCGTGGATCACAGCCCTCAATTCTCCTTTAGTCCCTTTTCACACTATGAACTATTAGACACTCTCCAATCCATAGATCCCAGGGCCTCTACTGGTGAGGATAATTCGGACTTTTTTTTTTTCTAAAACTGGCCGCTCCTTTAATTACAGAGCAATTGACACATGATTTTTTTTTAATCTTTCTATCTCGACAGGAAGATTTCCTAGTGTCAGGAAGTCTGACCATGTGGTCCCGTTACATAACGGTGGTGTTAGAGATGATTTAAATAACTACCGTCCTGTCTCCAAGTTACCCAGCTTAGCGGAAGCCTTGGAGTCTTTAGTGAATAATCAACTTTCAATCAAGTCCTTTCTCTCAAATCACTGTGTAACTAAGCCCACACCAATCCGGGTTCAGAGCCAATCATAGCACATTATCAGCCATCTCTTTGGTTACTAATGACATCATTTCAGCTTTAGACAAGCGGAAACACTGTGCTGCCCTCTTTATTGATCCGTCAAAAGCTTTTGATACAGTCGATCACCATTTACTCTTAAAAAGATTAGCTACTATTGGTTTGGATAGAAATGCATGTGATTGGTTCCAAAATCAAGGAGACGTCAGTGTGTAAAGTCGGGTTATGCCCAATCGAAATTTTTTTCAATAACTAAAGGTGTGCCACAGGGTTCAATTCTAGGTCCTGTCCTCTTCACTATTTATATGAATGATATTGTGTTTTCGCAGTATTGAGAACTTACAACTTTCATGTATTACCCTCCAGGAAGCTCTTATTAAACTTAAATTGGTTCTTAATGCTAGTCAAACTAAATGCTAAACTAATAAATATGCTGTTTTCTAGAGCCAAAAACATTAAATATGATGGTTTACACACATGATCTACCATAAGTGGTTCTAGCATTGAGAGAGTCACTGATTATAAATAACTTGGTGTATAAATATGGTATGGCTCGATGAGAAATTTACATTTAAATTCCATGTGGACAACCTTGCCTCCGAGTTGCGACAGGAAATTGGCTTCCTGTGCAGAAACAGAAGCAGCTTTCCTTTGATTAGCAGGAAGAGAGTTGTCGAGGCAGTTTTCTATCACTCCTGGACGATGGTGATGTAATTTATAGGCCTGCTGCGCCCTCAACCCTTAAATCATTGGACTCTGTCCGTCACTCTGCCCTCAGATTCATCACTAATAATGATAGATATGACACTCATCACTTTATGAGAAGGTTGGTTGGTCCTCACTGATGGAGAGGCGCAACAAACACTGGTATTTGTTCATTTTTGTGGCCCTTATTGGTAAGCTACCTCCTTATACTAAATCATTATTGGAATTACATGTTGGCACCTATGGAACCCGTTCTATTGACAGGCTGGTGCCTTAAGGTCCCTCGAGTTTGCTCTGAACAGGGTAAATGATTATTATGCCCCTAGAATGAACTCCGACAGTCCTTTAAAGCTTGAGATTCTCCCCTCTCTCTGTTGCTGAGTTTAAAACCTTGATCTCCAACCTTTGTCACTCAGGTTGTACATGTTTTAATTGATTGTTATATCCTTACTTGTATAATTGTTCTGGCCTTTTTTTGGCTTAACTCTGTGTGTACACTCGACGTGACTGTCAATGAGGGGAAACCTCCGTTGCCTTTCGAGTTTAAATAAAGGTTTGAATGAAACCCCGGTTTGTCTGGGTTGATGTGAACACAGTGATCTAACTTAGCCTCGTTAGTGGAGTCATTCGCTTAATCACCTGTGCGCGTGTGTGTGTGTGCGTGTGTGCGTGCGTGTGTGTGTGTGTGTGTGTGTGTGTGCTAACCGTCGGGCAGGCAGTAGCGTCCGTTGCCATAGAAACCAGAGAGGCAGTGGCAGCAGAAGCCTGTGGCGTAATCTGAACACATTGCATTAAGGGAACACTGCTGCTGGAACCTGAGAGAGAGAGAGAGAGAGAGAGAGAGAGAGAGAGAGAGAGAGAGAGAGAGAGAGAGAGAGAGAGAGAGAGAGAGAGAGAGAGAGAGAGAGAGAGAGAGAGAGAGAGAGAAGGAGAGAATGAATTATTGTATATTTGTTATATAGATGTATTGTATTGTAACTTAATTATTGTATATTTGTTATATATATATTTATCATATTTAACGTAATTCTTGTCGATTTGTTATATGGTAAATGGTGCATTTATATAGCAGCTTTTATCCAAAGCGCTTTACAATTTGTTCCTCACATTTTACCCGCTCACTCACACATTCACACACCGACGGCGGAGGCGACCATGCAAGGTGCCGACCTGCACATCGGGAGCAATTAGGGGGTTAAGTGTCTTGCTCAAGGACACTTCGACACGCTGCCCGGGAGGAGCGGGAATCGAACCAGGAATCATTATATTATATTTATCATATTGTAACTTAATTATTGTATGTTTGTTATACAGTATATCTTATATATTTATTGTAATTTAATATGTATGTGTATTTGTTGTCAGGGTTGTATGTAGGTTGTATTCTACATACCTTGCACATGTCTCCTTATTATCTGTACTGTACTGGATCACTAGAGACAGAAACAGAGAGGGAGAGGAGAGAGAGAGAGAGAGAGAGAGAGAGAGAGAGAGAGAGAGAGAGAGAGAGAGAGAGAGAGAGAGAGAGAGAGAGAGAGATAGTCAAACACACACATACACAGATATGCAGTGTGCTTTCAAATGACAGACACACACACACACACACACACACACACACACACACACACACACACACACACACGGACACACAATCCTCCCACACATACTTGTCAAGATGAACAGCTGGACAGAAACCAGCTGGTACCAGCCCTACTAGAAGAATGTGTGAGTGTGTGTGTGTGTGTGTGTGTGTGTGTGTGTGTGTGTGTGTGTGTGTGTGTGTGTGTGTGTGTGTGTGTGTGTGTGTGTGTGTGTGTGTGTGTGTGTGTGTGTGTGTGTGTTTCTCTTTCAATCCCTCTTCATTTTTGGCTCTGTACATTCCCTAATTCAACAGTGGAGCCCCTCTCTCTCTCTCTCTCCCTCCCTCTCTCTTTCTCAATCTCTCTCTCCCTCCCTCCCTCTTTCTCAATCTCTCTCTCTCTCTCTCCCCCTTTCTCTCTTTCTCTCTCCTTCTCTCTCTCTCTTTCTCAATCTCTCTCTCCCTCTTTCTCTCTCTATATCTCTATTTCTATCTCTCTCTATAATCAATATTTCTCTCTCTCTATCTCTCTCTCATCTCGTTCTCTATATTTTTCTCTATATCTCACTCTATATATATACATCTCTCTATCTCTCTCACTCTCATCCTCTCTGTCTCTCTCATCCTCTGTCTCTCTCTATCTCTCTCTCTCTCTCTCTCTCCTCTCTCTCTCTCTCTCTCTCTCTCTCTCTCTCTCTCTCTCTCTCTCTCTCTCTATATATATATATATAGTAGGGGAGAACGGGGGACGTTGTCACACGGGTAGGTTGTCACATTCATTATATTTCACCACCAGAGGGTCCTGTCTCCCATATTTTGGTATTTAAATGTCCAGAATTGGGGTCAGAGTTCACCTACATTGTCATCTTTGGAGTGAAACAGTACATTGTCATCTTTGGAGTGAAACAGCTGAATTTGAGGTGAGAGGACTTTTTGTGTTTTTCATGTCCATTTGTAAATATTCCGCTCCTCAGTATTTTTCTTCTAGGCTTTTACACAATTGGTTTATAATGAAACAATTATTACCCTTAAAAGGTGTGAAGGGATAGCTATAGTTTAGATTGTTGTTAGCTAGCTAACTAGTTGTTAGATGGCTGTTAGCCTTGATGCTATCAAGACATTCCAGTTGGGGTTGGTCGTCACATTTTATTTGGGGTTGGTTGTCACATGTTGTGTAGGCTATTATTGTTAGGCCGATTTATTGTGTTCTTATTTTGTTATATAGGATGGCCTAAAGATGTGTTTCCTGTTTATGTTCATGTTAAGATGCATTAAGTTATGTAGTTGTCAACTTGTCAACGCAATTAAACTTTCAAATTGAGTTCTGCCTTCTTGTCTTCTTTTTAAGATTCTTCCCATTAAAACACATGGTGTGACAACCAACCCCATAGTGTGTGACAACCATCCCCATGATGGGGTTGGTTGTCACAATGTGTCAGAGTGTCTTTGATAGGCGATTAACTCTTTGTTACAATACGTTGGAAAATGAGAGGGATACACATTTCAAGCCAACATCTTAAGCTTCAATTTAATGTAGGAATGACTATTGAAAGATGTTTTGATGATGAGCAATTCACACTAGAGTAAAAAGTGTGACAACTATCCCCGTTCTCCCCTAGTAGTAGTAGTTTATTGTCACGTATAAAGTACAGGTACATTACAGTGAGATGCTTGGTTCATACTCATACAGCTCATTATAGTAATATTCCACAATTATTACAGTTGGTAGTAATAATGGCACACAATTTCACACCAACATGCGCATTTGTTGATACATGCAGGACTAAGTCTTGAGACAGACGTATACGTGTATCACCGCTGCCATGTTAACGGCGCGGAAATATATATATATATATATATATATTAGGGATGCTCGATATTGGCTTTTTTACCGATACCGATATTCCGATATTGTCCAACTCTTAATTTCCGATACCGATATCAACCGATACCGATATATGCAGGGTTTCCCCCCAAAAAAACTGAATAATTTCAGGTAACTAATAATTTCACTGGATGCATTCAGAAGGCTTTCTAAATGTAAGCATTATCTGTGCAAAATATGATAATTAAAAAAGTTAAAATTAACATTACATATCTCTTGTTATTGAATTAAACCAACATGCATACTTTTGACAATAAATAAAATAAGAATTGGTTCTTACTTGCTTGCCTGGGTAAATAAAGGTTAAATAAATGTTAAAAAAAATATATATATATATATATTGATATATATATATTACATATATATATATATATATATATATATATATATATATATATATATATATATATATATATATAAATATTATATATATAATATATATGATATATTGATATATGATATATAAAAAAATATTGATATTTTCCGATATCACATTTTACTGCCGATATCGGCCGATATTATCGGACATCCCTAATATATATATCTCCATCTCTCTCTCTATATATAGATATATTTATCTCTCTCTCTCTCTCTCTCTCTCTCTCTCTCTCTCTCTCTCTCTCTCACAACACACATTGTATGTGATGATATGGACATTAAGGAGCATCATTTAGTTCAGACGCATCCCGACACCAGACGCCTGTTTTGAAAACATCAAGTCATGTCAGGATGAGAGGCCGCGCGTGTGATCTGAGGCCACACGCGTGTGATCCGACTCTCGAGAGGAGCAAACGTCCTCATTCAAGTGCGCTGTCAGAAGTCCAGTTAGCTTAGATTAGATTATTATATTAGTTTAGATTAGATTAGATTCAAATGTATTTTCACTCTACAGCACAAATATAGCACAACGAAAATATGTTTGGCATCCAACCAGAGTGCAAATGTAACAAGTGGTCAATTGCAATAGTAATATACAATGTACAAGTGATTAAACTGGATATGAATTATACAAATTAGTACAACTGAGTAATAGTGCAAATCGGATGTATGTACACGGTGTAGGACAGGGGATCTCAAACGTTTTCACACCACGACCCCATTTTATTTAGGAAAAAAAATTGGGGACCCCACACTTAATAATGTGTCGTGTCATTTCACGTGGCATTAAGGAATATCAAAATAAAAGCGCACGTTGTTGAACTTGATCATGCATATTTATTAGAACATTTTATTTACAGCACTATGTTATCAATACACATTTATAAAACGAGGCATATTTAGCCAAAATATGTTGCCAGAACATAAAAAATAAAATAAAAAATACTTAAAAAAAAAAAAAAAATCTTTTACTTGCCAATGGGCCCAATTTGGGTCGCGACCTGTAGTTTGAGAACCACTGGTGTATAAGGTCCAGAGCACCTGGTCAGACAAGCAGCGGGGCCAGCAGAGAGGTCTAATGTTGTAATGTCTTGTTTACTAAAGTTGTTACTAAAAAAGGGTTTTGCCAGGAAGCAGAAGTTGCTTGGCTTTAGCTCCGAGGACCATATAAGGACATTTAATTCTAAGCACTGTCTTGGAAATGTCCATAGCTCTGTTTAAATACATATTCTCTGTACAGCCTTGACTAGTTCATATAGTTTAACTAGTAAATACAGCTAGACACTAGTCTGACGTGTTTCTTAAAACAACCCTCAAGGCCCAGAACAGTTTGACATAGATATGAGACGCCCACGGTTCTTTTCTCGTTCATCTTAGCTCTTGTGTGAGACACGACAAAGCCCTAAACCCATCTTTTGTTTTCATTTTCTCATCTTTGGGCTTTCTTGTCATATCTGGTCATCTTATGTACGTCATGTCAATTATGTATTTACTGTAAGTCTGACCAGAGCTCGCTGTCACGTTCTGGTCAGTGCCTCTCTTGATTATAAACTGATCATACTCTTTCTGTGGCCATAGAAACAGATAATAAACTATGTTCTATTTTTTATACAATTTGACTCATCTGAATTTCTAACAGTTCACTGTCATGGCTGATTTAAAATATTCCACAACAGCACCTACTATGTAGGACTACTTTAAAGCATCAGTATGTAGGACTACTTAAAGCACCAGTATGTAGGACTACTTTAAAGCATCAGTATGTAGGACTACTTTAAAGCACCAGTATGTAGGACTACTTTAAAGCATCAGTATGTAGGACTACTTTAAAGCATCAGTATGTAGGACTACTTTAAAGCACCAGTATGTAGGACTACTTTAAAGCATCAGTATGTAGGACTACTTTAAAGCATCAGTATGTAGGACGACTTTAAAGCATCAGTATGTAGGACTACTTTAAAGCACCAGTATGTAGGATGACTTTAAAGCATCAGTATGTAGGACTACTTTAAAGCATCAGTATGTAGGATGACTTTAAAGCATCAGTATGTAGGACTACTTTAAAGCACCAGTATGTAGGATGACTTTAAAGCATCAGTATGTAGGACTACTTTAAGCATCAGTATGTAGGATGACTTTAAAGCATCAGTATGTAGGACTACTTTAAAGCATCAGTATGTAGGATGACTTAAAGCATCAGTATGTAGGACTACTTTAAAGCACAGATGTATGACGTGACTTTAAAGCATCAGTATGTAGGACTACTTTAAAGCATCAGTATGTAGGACTACTTTAAAGCACCAGTATGTAGGACTACTTTAAAGCACCAGTATGTAGGACTACTTTAAAGCATCAGTATGTAGGACTACTTTAAAGCACCAGTATGTAGGATGACTTTAAAGCATCAGTATGTAGGACGACTTTAAAGCATCAGTATGTAGGACTACTTTAAAGCACCAGTATGTAGGATGACTTTAAAGCATCAGTATGTAGGACGACTTTAAAGCATCAGTATGTAGGACTACTTTAAAGCACCAGTATGTAGGACTACTTTAAAGCATCAGTATGTAGGACTACTTTAAAGCATCAGTATGTAGGACCACTTTAAAGCATCGGTATGTAGGACTACTTTAAAGCACCAGTATGTAGGATGACTTTAAAGCATCAGTATGTAGGACTACTTTAAAGCATCAGTATGTAGGACTACTTTAAAGCATCAGTATGTAGGACTACTTTAAAGCACCAGTATGTAGGACTACTTTAAAGCATCAGTATGTAGGACTACTTTAAAGCACCAGTATGTAGGACTACTTTAAAGCATCAGTATGTAGGACTACTTTAAAGCACCAGTATGTAGGACTACTTTAAAGCATCAGTATGTAGGACTACTTAAAGCACCAGTATGTAGGACTACTTTAAAGCATCAGTATGTAGACTACTTTAAAGCATCAGTATGTAGACTACTTTAAAGCATCAGTATGTAGGACTGATGACTGACTTTAAAGCAGATGTGCATTTCAGTATGAGCCGTAAAACGGTGGAATTCTCTACAGAATAATTTAAAGAGCTGTAGAAATATCTTTCAGTTCAAGAACATTTATAAAGGAAGAACAATTAGACGTTATGAAGTTGTGGGGTAACTGACTATTCTCTTAATTTGTTCTCTAATGTTACTGTAAGTATTGATTCTATTGATTATTTATTGTTTTGAGTACGTTTATCTACACTGTAAAAAAATTAATGTTTTTTCCACGGGAAATTCACTGTGTTATTTTATACAGATTACTTTTGTTTTTCTACTTTAAGTGTAAATGCCATAACAATACAGTAAATTACCTTTTATCAAATTATTAACCATTAAATAAAGGTTGTAATCTGTAAATGTATTTGATTTTACTGTAATTTGACAGTAAGTATTTGGCAACCGTTGCTGCCAGACATTTACAGTTTTTTTTTACAGTTTTCTTTTTTACAGTGTAGAATGTAGATAGTGATTATATACTGCATCGCCCACCCTTGACATATATATACACATACAATATGTCTTTCACTCACACACACACACACACACACACACACACACACACACACACACACACACACACACACACACACACACACACACACACACACACACACACACACACACATACACACACACACACACACAGGCACCACAGATCGTACCTCCTGTGTCAAAATCGACGTCGTCCTCCTCTATGCTGACGACATGAACCCCTGGAGAGAGGGGGGGGGCTGGGGGGTTGCTCCTCTGTGGGGGGTAGACATCCAACACCTCTAGAGGGGGCTGGAGTTAACACACACACACACACACACACACACACACACACACACACACACACACACACACACACACACACACACACACACACACACCGTAGTTATATAATCACACTACTTAAATAAGTAGTAACCGTATGTAGAAGTGCTTATTGGTTCTAATTAGGGATGTCCGATATTATCAGCCTACCGATATTGACATTAAAATGTAAATCGGAAATTATCAGTATCGGTTTAAAATTTTTTTTTTTTTACATTTTTACATTATTTAACCTTTATTTAACCAGGCAAGCAAGTAAGAACAAATTCTTATTTAATTTATTGTCAAAAGTATGCATAATGTTGTGTTAATTCCACGACAAGAGATATGTAATGTTAATTACCTGAAATTATTCCGTTTTGGGGGGGGGGGGGGGGGGGGGGGGGGGCCTGCATATATCGGTATCGGTTGATATCGGTATAGAAAATTAAGAGTTGGACAATATCGGTATATCGGATATCGGTAAAAAAGCCAATATCGAACTTCCCTAGTCCTAACAACAAGTAGAGTGAGTAGGTCTCATGATTATAAGTCATGTCAGGAGTACAGTGAGTAGGTAGTATTACTACTATTATTACTTCTACCGGAAGAGTAGTATTTGTGTTCTTTCTGCCTGAAGTAATATCTGTGTACTTTGTACCTGAGGAAATATTTGTGCACTCTTTGCCTGAAGTAGTATTTGTGTACTTTCTGCCTGAAGTAATATGTGTGTGTGACCGAGTGTATGTTAATCCTTCTGCATTGTGTTAAAGGAAAACTCCAACATTTGGGGAAATGAGCTTATTTGCCATCTACCCTGGAGTTAGACAGAAGATACGTACCTTTTTCTTCTCTGTGCATGCAGTAGGAGTAGGAAGACGTTGGGAACTAGGCTAATGGAGGAACCTACTTCCAGTGACTGACGCTAAGCTAGGCTAACGGTGCATGTCTTCCTACTCCTACTGCATGCACAGAGAAGAAAAAGGGTATGTATCTTCTTGTCTAACTCCATGGTAGATGGCAAATAAGCTAATTTCCCAAAATGTTGGAGTTTTCCTTTAAAATTCAATGCCGCGAGGGAGTTCCGAACCCGGGTCGGCCGCGCCGCAGGCGACAGCATAGACCGCTATACCAAGAGGTGAATTCACTGCTTGGTAACGTGTCTATGTGTCTTTTAAGGGGAAGTGAGTTTAAGGGGAGACACTGCAGGTGAATAGGCAAATATACTTTTTTTTGTTGTTTTTGAGATTTTGTTATATTTTGCTTCCTAAACATGTCTTCTATGAAACTAGTGACAATAAAACGTCAATAACACACATTTAGTTGTTTATTTTACTTCATTTTGCCTTATTGCATCCATAAATGTGCACATATTTAATGGGAAAGTGGCTCATTTGCATATATAAACATAAAATTCTGAAAACTTGCAATATATTTTTTCTTAGTTTATATGTACATAACAAACTGGGAAAGTTTCATAGTGATATCTATTCAAATATTTGTTTGCCTATTAGGGGGGTACTACACTGTACTACACTGTTTGTAGCCTGTGTGTAGTTCTGTTCAGTTCAATAACATCATTATCATTATTATTCAGTTATCAGGCATGTGTTTAGGTTGTCTATTACTAATTGTTTGATTAAGTATTGTGTTTGTAAATATCTGTTTAAAAAAAAAAAGTATGGCATTTTACAATACAGAACTTTAAAGGTGTTTTCCCAAAATGAGTTTTAGAGTTTTTCCTCATACTCTGAGCCAAAAATCTCCACTTCAGTAACACTCACATACACCAAACCTTCCAGTTCTATTCATATCTATGTTCTGAAGGTATTTACAGAAGGGTTTGTTGATATCGCATTCATACTCTGATTTATATCACATTTTATTCCTAAAAACATGGCGAAATATGGAATTCTACCATAAAAATGGACTGAATGGAGTATTTTCTGATTTATGGAGTGATAAAAAGATATATCCAAAATCCCCTCTGTAATAACCTTTGGCTCTAATATGTCAACAAAATGAAACTATAATTTTGAAAATGGCTTTATCCAATGTTCAGATTTCTGTCCTGGAATTATATGCAAATTATTGCATATTTAAGTAGATCATGCCTCATTTGCATATTTAAACATACAATTTCAGAAAACGTGTAATACAAAAAAGTCTTGTCTTAATATAAGTAATCAACTGGGGAAGTTTCATTGTGATATCTATTAGTTAAAAATCTTTAACCTATTCACCTGTAGTGTCTCGCCTTAACTCGCAGTACCGCGTACTGCCACAGTCACTTCACAGCACACGTCCATCGTGACTGTGGATATCATTACTCACGGACCTCCGTTACATGTGCACTTTTTACCTGTGGGGCCCGTTTTGTGTCGCCTCCGTCCGTGGGGGGGCGTGTCTCTGTGGGGGGGCGTGTCTCTGTGGGGAGACGGGGCTCATTGTTGTTGCTGGTCGCCACGGAGTCTCCGTCCACTGAGGGGGCGGGGCCACGG
>NC_140165.1:4641278-4656278 GCF_963971535.1 Notolepis coatsorum | reverse complement strand
CCAAATCTGATCCAATCAGATAGGGATTCAAAATGTTGAACTCCTGGCCCGGATAGAAGCTCCTTCTGAGTCTCTCTGTACTGGCCATTTGACAAATAAGTTTATTCTCAAATAATCATTAAATGTCACATATTTGACTCATTTTCAACACGTTTTGGGCGTTGCTGCTGCTGGGGAAACGAAAATGCCAGCTAAAACGTTGTTGCCATTCGCCTTGGACGTGCAAACGAAATCATTCAAAAATGCAACGTTGTTGTTTTCTCCTTGTGTAACTTCAGCCTCTGTTTTAGTCCTGTTCTCATTCTAGCAGCCTCTATACCTCTGTTTCAGTCCTGTTCTCATTCTAGCAGCCTCTATACCTCTCTGTTTCAGTCCTGTTCTCATTCTAGCAGCCTCTATACCTCTCTGTTTCAGTCCTGTTCTCATTCTAGCAGCCTCTATACCGCTCTGTTTCAGTCCTGTTCTCATTCTAGCAGCCTCTATACCACTCTGTTTCAGTCCTGTTCTCATTCTAGCAGCCTCTATACCTCTCTGTTTTAGTCCTGTTCTCATTCTAACAGACTCTATACCTCTCTGTTTCAGTCCTGTTCTCATTCTAGCAGCCTCTATACCTCTCTGTTTCAGTCCTGTTCTCATTCTAGCAGCCTCTATACCTCTCTGTTTCAGTCCTGTTCTCATTCTAGCAGCCTCTATACCTCTCTGTTTCAGTCCTGTTCTCATTCTAGTAGCCTCTATACCTCTGTTTCAGTTCTGTTCTCACTCTAGCAGCCTCTATACCTCTGTTTCAGTCCTGTTCTCATTCTAGCAGCCTCTATACCTCTCTGTTTCAGTCCTGTTCTCATTCTAGCAGCCTCTATACCTCTCTGTTTCAGTCCTGTTCTCATTCTAGCAGCCTCTATACCCCTCTGTTTTAGTCCTGTTCTCATTCTAGCAGCCTCTATACCTCTCTGTTTCAGTCCTGTTCTCATTCTAGCAGCCTCTATACCTCTGTTTCAGTCCTGTTCTCATTCTAGCAGCCTCTATACCTCTCTGTTTCAGTCCTGTTCTCATTCTATCAGTCTCTATACCTCTGTTTCAGTCCTGTTCTCATTCTAGCAGCCTCTATACCTCTCTGTTTTAGTCCTGTTCTCATTCTAGCAGCCTCTATACCTCTGTTTCAGCCCTGTTCTCATTCTAGCAGCCTCTATACCTCTCTGTTTCAGTCCTGTTCTCATTCTAGCAGCCTCTAGACTCCAGACTCCACGACGAGGTAAACAATATACAAGCGACGAACGTTAACGCCGCCATTTTAGTACTGGGAGATTTCAATAGCGCCAATCTGAGAAAGGTATTGCCTGATTTCTACCAGCATGTGACTTGCAACACCAGAGGCGGTAACATCCTAGATCACTGTTACACGCAATTTAAAGGTGGCTACAAGGCTCATTCTGATAGTGGCTTTGGCAAGTCAGATCACGCATCCATTTTCCTTACACCAAAGTACAGACAAAGAATTAAAAGTACTCCCGTAGTCTCGCGAGAGGTGCAGAAATGGGATGTGACGTCAGAGGATACACTAGTGTCAGTGTTTCACAACACAGACTGGATTGTATTCCGCGACACAGATAACATTAATGCCTACACGGAGACAGTGCTGGACTATGTCTGTACTAGGGTGAAAGAAACAATCCCCACTACCAAAATGAAAGTTTACCCAAATCAAAAACCCTGGGTAGACAAATCCGTCCGTGAAGCTCTGAGAGAGCGCACCAAAGCATACAATGACGGCCTAGTGGCAGGCAACATGAACGACCACAAGGTGGCGCAACACAACGTAAGGAGGACAGTGACAGAGGCCAAACGACGCTACAGGGATAAAATTGAACTCCAGTTTGAACAAGCTGACTCTAGAGCTATGTGGCAGGGGCTCAAAACGATGACAGACTACAAAGGCGCCTCCCTCAAACTGAACAGTGACATCTCCTTAGCAAACGACCTCAACACCTTCTATGCGAGGTTTGATGCTGGTAATAACAACACCAGCTCACAAGCCTCGGCAATGGGGGGGGGGGGGTCGGCTGCTGATGGAGGCGCAGTGTTCAGGGTAACAGAGCATGAGGTGAGGCGGACCTTTAAAAAAGTGAATATCAGGAAGGCAGCAGGTCCGGACGGCATCCCCGGCCGCGTCCTAAAAGTCTGTGCCGACCAACTGGCCCCAGTATTCACTGACATATTTAACCTGTCCTTAGAACAGGCTGTCATCCCCACCTGCCTGAAGAAGTCCACTATTATCCCTGTACCCAAAAAATCCAAGCCTGCTTGCCTCAACGACTACCGCCCTGTAGCTCTCACCTCCATAGCCATGAAGTGCTTTGAGAAGCTAGTAAAGGGCTACATCTGCTCCTCCCTCCCCATCAACATGGACCCCCTGCAATTTGCATATCGCCCCAACAGGTCCACGGAGGACGCCATATCCCATGTGCTGCACACAGCAGCATCACACCTGGACAAGAGGCAGGGGAACTATGTGAGAATGCTATTCATCGACTACAGCTCGGCATTCAATACCATAGTCCCCTCCATACTCATAGCCAAGCTCAGGGACCTGGGCTTGGGCTATGACCTCTGCCAGTGGGTCTTGGACTTCCTGACTGGCAGACCCCAGGTGGTGAGAGCAGGCAACTGCACCTCCTCATCCATCACCCTCAACATAGGGGCCCCCCAGGGCTGTGTTCTGAGTCCCCTCCTCTACTCCCTGTACACACACGACTGTGTGGCTCAGCGGAGTAGCAATACAATCGTCAAATTTGCTGACGACACAGTGGTGGTGGGCCTGATCTCTGCCAACGACGAGAGGGCCTACCTGGAAGAGGTCAAGGTCCTGGCGGGATGGTGCCAGGAAAACAGCCTCTCCCTGAACGTCAGCAAAACAAAGGAGATGATTGTGGACTTCAGGAGGTCGGGGGTCAAGGACTACAGCCCAACTACCTCTCTGTTTCAGTCCTGTTCTCATTCTAGCAGCCTCTATACCTCTCTGTTTCAGTCCTGTTCTCATTCTAGCAGCCTCTATACCTCTGTTTCAGCCCTGTTCTCCCTCTAGCAGCCTCTATACCTCTCTGTTTCAGCCCTGTTCTCATTCTAGCAGCCTCTATACCTCTCTGTTTCAGTCCTGTTCTCATTCTAGCAGCCTCTATACCTCTGTTTCAGTCCTGTTCTCATTCTAGCAGCCTCTATACCTCTCTGTTTCAGTCCTGTTCTCATTCTAGCAGCCTCTATACCTCTGTTTCAGTCCTGTTCTCATTCTAGCAGCCTCTATACCTCTCTGTTTCAGTCCTGTTCTCATTCTAGCAGCCTCTATACCTCTCTGTTTTAGTCCTGTTCTCATTCTAACAGACTCTATACCTCTCTGTTTCAGTCCTGTTCTCATTCTAGCAGCCTCTATACCTCTCTGTTTCAGTCCTGTTCTCATTCTAGCAGCCTCTATACCTCTGTTTTAGTCCTGTTCTCACTCTAGCAGCCTCTATACCTCTGTTTCAGTTCTGTTCTCATTCTAGCAGCCTCTATACCTCTCTGTTTCAGTCCTGTTCTCATTCTAGCAGCCTCTATACCTCTGTTTCAGCCCTGTTCTCACTCTAGCAGCCTCTATACCTCTGTTTCAGCCCTGTTCTCACTCTAGCAGCCTCTATACCTCTCTGTTTCAGTCCTGTTCTCATTCTAGCAGCCTCTATACCTCTGTTTCAGTCCTGTTCTCATTCTAGCAGCCTCTATACCTCTCTGTTTCAGTCCTGTTCTCATTCTAGCAGCCTCTATACCTCTCTGTTTCAGTCCTGTTCTCATTCTAGCAGCCTCTATACCTCTCTGTTTCAGTCCTGTTCTCATTCTAGCAGCCTCTATACCTCTGTTTAGTCCTGTTCTCATTCTAGCAGCCTCTATACCTCTGTTTCAGTCCTGTTCTCATTCTAGCAGCCTCTATACCTCTCTGTTTCAGTCCTGTTCTCATTCTAGCAGCCTCTATACCTCTCTGTTTCACACACACACACACACACACACACACACACACACACACACACACACACACACACACACACACACACACATAGAGACATCAGGGACATGACAGGAGGGACATGCTCACATGAAGATAACTAGCTGGCCAGAGTACTTTAATTTGTCTGACAGACAGACAGGATAGTGGAGCAGGTGTTTGTCTGACAGACAGATAGGATAGTGGAGCAGGTGTTTGACTGACAGACAGACAGACAGGATAGTGGAGCAGGTGTTTGACTGACAGACAGACAGACAGACAGGATAGTGGAGCAGGTGTTTGACTGACAGACAGACAGGATATTGGAGCAGGTGTTTGACTGACAGACAGACAGACAGGATAGTGGAGCAGGTGTTTGACTGACAGACAGACAGACAGGATAGTGGAGCAGGTGTTTGACTGACAGACAGACAGACAGACAGGATAGTGGAGCAGGTGTTTGACTGACAGACAGACAGGATATTGGAGCAGGTTTTTGTCTTTGAGGGCGATTCCCCAAAAATTTGTTTTCTTACACGCAAGATATTAAATGTCCCATTTCCCTAGCACCTACACACACCATACTTTCCTAATGTCTTCCCATCTATACCCTGCATCTTTTTACAAAGGGGTTTGTTGATATATCATTCATAGCCTGATTTATAGTACATTTATATATAAAAAAAAAAAAAAGGCAAATACTGGATACTGGAGCAGGTGTTTGTTATTTTTTGAAAAACTGAGCTTTTGAGGTGATGAAATCACTACGCCCAGGCAGCTGTGGTTCGGCAAAAAAATTGTTCAGAGTATATATCTGCTTAGAAAACGAAAATGTCTAATTTTCTTATTTAATTTCTCCACGTGGTAAATACACAGGTCACAACATGTTTACAGGAACGTTTTGGAGTTGTATTTGGAGTGTATTTCGTGACTGTTGGGAACTATAGGCTACACTGGCACACCTACTTCCAGTGAATGACGCTAAGCTAGGCTAACGGTGCGGCTGTTCCCTAAGCCTACTGCCTGCACAGAGAAGAAGAGGGTCTGTATCTGCTTGTCTAACTCCAGGGTAGATGGCAAATAAGATAATTTCCAAATAAGTTGGCGTGTTCCTCCAGACCACAGCTCTTTCTCTCACGATGAGGAGTTAAGTCTTAACTCTATAGTTACGCTATATTATGAGTTAAAATCATATAATTGATTTTGATCTGTTTTGTTCTTATGGACTGACTATGTCATTTGTATTTTATGGTTGGAGAATTGCGATATGTGACTTATGAATATTGAGTGAGCTTTGATTCACTGTTTTGTTTGTTGTGATGTTTTCTTGTGTTTTCTTCTTCAATGTTTGTGGTTTTAGATTTTTATTTTACTTTTTTTTTTTGCGTAGACCAATGGGGTTCCACAATAAAACAACTTAAAAAACTGTCTCTCTAGACCAGCTCTTTCTCTCTGATTGGGAGGTTGTCGATAATATAAATATTGAATTAATGTATATCTAATGTAATATCATATATAAATATGAAGGTTGAACATATTTTCTCTGATTGGAGGGAAAATACAGAGAGATACTA
The DNA here is from genome assembly GCF_963971535.1 of Notolepis coatsorum. NCBI lineage: Eukaryota > Metazoa > Chordata > Actinopteri > Aulopiformes > Paralepididae > Notolepis > Notolepis coatsorum. The sequence goes on along the minus strand of NC_140165.1, from coordinate 4,650,701 downwards.
CACTGTCTTCCTGTGGGAGGGGGCTTAACTTGATCTCACGCGCACGCACGCACGCACGCACGCACACACACACACACACACACACACACACACACACACACACACACACACACACACACACACACACACACACACACACACACACACACACACACACACACACACACACACACACACACACACACACACACACACACACACACACACACACACACACACACACACACACACACACACACACACACACACACACACACACACACACACACACACACACACACACACACACACACACACACACACACACACACACACACACACACACACACACACACACACACACACACACACACACACACACACACACACACACACACACACACACACACACACACACACACACACACACACACACACACACACACACACACACACACACACACACACACACACACACACACACACACACACACACACACACACACACACACACACACACACACACACACACACACACACACACACACACACACACACACACACACACACACACACACACACACACACACACACACACACACACACACACACACACACACACACACACACACACACACACACACACACACACACACAGCATTCTCTCCACCCCCGGTCCAGATGTTCATCTTCACAGCTGCCTTCCTGTGTGTGTGTGTGTGTGTGTGTCTTCATGTAATGATGCTATACTGTACCACCAACATCAACATCAAGTCTACTTAATCACACACACACACGCACACACACACACACACACACACACACACACACACACGCACACACACACGCACTCGCCACCAACCCTTCTCAACCCAGTGTGTGTGTGTGTGTGTGTGTGTGTGTGTGAGAGAGAGAGAATCTAATTGTTGCCATCTTTAAGCTATCTAGTTGTTTGTGGGCGTGTCACATTCTGTAGCCTCCAGACACCCTGTAATTAGAGAGGGGGGAGAGAGATTGGGGTCTCTTCTTTTGTCTTCTTTCTTTCTTTCTTTCTTTCTTTCTTTCCTTCTTTCTCTCGTCCTCTCCTGCCTTCAGGAGTGTGATAATCAGATTAAAACAGACCAACATGTTCTGTGAGACCTCCAGAGTTCAGCCAGAGAGATTGGGGTCTCTTCTTTTGTCTTCTTTCTATCTGTCTCTCTTTCTCTCTCCCTCTCTCCCTCTCTCCCTCTCTCCCTCTCTCCCTCTCTCCCTCTCTCCCTCTCCCTCTTTCTTTCTTTCTTTCTTTCTTTCTTTCTTTCTTTCTTTCTTTTCTTTCTTTCTTTCTTTCTTTCTTTCTTTCTTTCTTTCTTTCTTTCTTTCTCTCTTCCTCTCCTCCCTTCAGGAGTGTGATAATCAGATTAAAACAGACCAACGTGTTCTGTGAGTTCAGCCACAGACCCCCCGAGAAACTACAGACACTATTATCACCCGGAGGAGAGGAGACCTCTAGTGAACTACAGACACTATTATCACCCAGAGGAGAGCAGACCTCTAGTGAACTACAGACACTATTATCACCCAGAGGAGAGGAGACCTCTAGTGAACTACAGACACTATTATCACCCGGAGGAGAGGAGACCTCTAGAGAACTACAGACACTATTATCACCCGGAGGAGAGCAAACCTCTAGTGAACTACAGACACTATTATCACCCAGAGAGGAGAGCAGACCTCTAGTGAACTACAGACACTATTATCACCCGGAGGAGAGCAGACCTCTAGTGAACTACAGACACTATTATCACCCGGAGCAGAGCAGACCTCTAGTGAACTACAGACACTATTATCACCCAGAGGAGAGCAGACCTCTAGTGAACTACAGACACTATTATCACCCAGAGGAGAGCAGAGCTCTAGTGAACTACAGACACTATTATCACCCGGAGGAGAGCAGACCTCTAGTGAACTGCAGACACTATTATCACCCGGAGGAGAGCAGACCTCTAGTGAACTACAGACACTATTATCACCCAGAGGAGAGGAGACCTCTAGTGAACTACAGACATTATTATCACCCAGAGGAGAGCAGACCTCTAGTGAACTACAGACACTATTATCACCCGGAGGAGAGCAGACCTCTAGTGAACTACAGACACTATTATCACCCAGAGGAGAGCAGACCTCTAGTGAACTACAGACACTATTATCACCCAGAGGAGAGCAGACCTCTAGTGAACTACAGACACTATTATCACCCAGAGGAGAGCAGACCTCTAGTGAACTACAGACACTATTATCACCCAGAGGAGAGCAGACCTCTAGTGAACTACAGACACTATTATCACCCAGAGGAGAGCAGACCTCTAGTGAACTACAGACACTATTATCACCCAGAGGAGAGCAGACCTCTAGTGAACTACAGACACTATTATCACCCAGAGCAGACCTCTAGTGAACTACAGACTAGACTAGCAGATTGGCTTGATAACTAACGTCAGCAAACCCATTCTTCTAGCCATCATCATTAGCCAACCTAGCATCCTTAGCTAGCCATAATCCATATTACTATCGTTAGCAAACCTAGTCTCCCTAGCTAGCCATGATCAATAATGTTAGCCAACATAACCTCCCTGGCTATAGCCATGATCAATACCAACGTGGCCTAGCTAGATAGATTGCGATGATCGATACTAAGATGCGCCAATTTGGCCCCACTAACTAGCTATGATCAATAGCTACATTATATCACGTTGACAAATTATACGTCAGCAAAACAAAAGAGATGATTGTGGACTTCAGGAGGTCGGGGGTCAACGACTACAGCCCCCTCAGCATCGACCGGTTGAGAGAGTGAACAGTTTCAAGTACCTCGGAGCCCACATATCCGAGGACTTGACATGGACCACACACATTGACAGTGTTGTGAAGAAGGCACGACAACGCCTCTACTTCCTCAGGCGCCTAAGGAAGTTCCAAGTCAGTCAGAAGATCCTTAGGAACTTCTACTCATGTACAATAGAGAGCATCCTGACTGGCAACATCACCTCCTGGTTTGGGAATAGCACTGCACAAGACCGTAGCAGACTACAAAGAGTGACACGTTCAGCCGAACGCACTATTGGAGGGGGGCTTCCCACCCTCCAGAACATTTACAACAAGTGGTGCAGGGGGAAGGCTAAGAGAATCATCAAGGACTCCAGCCACCCGAACAACTGCCTCTTTGAACTGCTGCGGTCAGGCAAGCGATACCGGAGTCTTAAGGCGAGCACAGAAAGACTCAGAAGAAGCTTCTATCCCCAGGCCATCAGGCTGCTAAACGAACAATAAACACTATGCAACAACCATCAAAAGCACACAGCACACGCACACACTCACTTAAACAAACAACACACTGCAGCACCCACTCTCCACACTTTAGATCACACAAACACACTTTATATTTATTGATAAAGGATTTGCACTACAACTCGTACACCTACTGTAAATTGTACCTAAATTGCACCTCATCCCATTTCTGCCTTGCACTATATAGTATTGTATATTAGTACACTGCATAGTATTGTATATTATATGGTAACTCAGTTACGTCTATTCTGCATCGAACATTGTACATAATGTCTATACTGAACACTGTGACCTCATTTTTTACTTCTAATTTACATGCTATACTATGTTATTTTATTTCATACTTATCTTGTCTTGCACAGTCTCTGGAGCGTAACAGTAAGAAGCATTTTGTATAAAAGTATTCTGTACTTCTGTATGACAACTATTAAAGAAACTTGAAACTATACAATAGATGAATGTGTTTTGTTAATAGGCCATATATCCTGAAGTTATAGGTGGGGAGGAGGAACCCATTTTATCGCTAGTTAAAGATTCTACAATCCAAACGGTGCAGCCGTCATCTTTCTGTCTCGTTTATTACTAAGCCAGTGCTTCTCACCCTTCTGTGACCCCTAGAACCAGAACGGTGAACTTTGACCCCCCAACATGTTTAAGCAGAGACAGAACGGTGAACTCTGACTCCCAACATGTTTAAGCAGAGACAGAACGGTGAACTTTGAACCCCAACACGATTAGAAGAGTGAACTTTGACACACAATAAGGATTATTAGTTAAACATTTCAAACTATTTCACTTGATTAACAATTGTTGGGAGGGCTTTATACTTCAAATATTCCTTATTTCACATTGCCAAATATTATAAACATAATGATGTGTCTTAAACCACTGTAATGAAACATTAACATGACAACAGAATCAAAACATTCCATCTGGACGCTCACAAATCACCACTCCACCAGCACTGTAAACCTAAAACCTAACCTAACCCTAACAACCCTAACCACCATTCCAGAGTATACATCTGAAGAAGTGGGTCATTCTATCTATTCCAGTTTTGTATGCCCTGGTATGTATGTATGACAAATAAACCTCTTGATTCTTGATGTAAATCTCTGCTTTTCTTGGCTGGTTTCTTTCTTTTCGTTTTCTTTCAATCTAATTTTCTCCTCACATTTTCCTTCCTTGATGCCCCCCCCCCCCCCCCCTCTCCCCCTCCCTCCCAGGGCTGAGGAGGGGAGGAGGAGGAGGAGGAGGATGAAAGGAGAGGAGGAGGGGTGTCTGGGTGATGTAAATGATAGGAGCATGTTTTACAACAGAAGAGGAAGGAGAGATAGATAGATAGAGGGGGGGGGGGGGGGAGAGAGAGAGAGGTCTATTTTCTCGTCCCTCCCCCCCCCCCCCCCCTCTCTGTGTGGTCATTCTGTGTGTGTGTTAATGAAGAAACACAGCTGGAAGACAACAAATTGCAGCCGGCATACATCAAAGAGAGTGTGTGTGTGTGTGTGTGTGTGTGTGCGCGTGTGTGTGTGTGTCATGGTGTGAGGATGGGGTCTTCAAAGCTGGGTGTGAAACAGGCCTTATTTAGACTTCACACACGCGCTTGCCTTTAACCCTTTCACTGCCACACTACCAAAGGGGTTAACCCTTTCACTGCGACGACGATACAGAAGGTCAATAATAACCCTTTCACTGCCACACGACAAAGGGTTAACCCTGTAGTGTGGCTGTGAAAGGGTTAATTCAACCTAGCTAGTTTTAGTTAGCTGGCTTGGAGTTAAAACGATTCAGTCTTGACTGAGTCAGTTTTTTAGCCTAGTTTGGTCCGGTTTCGTTTCGTTTTCATTTTTCAAACAGTTATTTCAACTCGTGAGACACTGTGAGGTTGTTACCCTCGTTTACAGGGACAACGAGCTTACAAAACAAGACACCGTTTATCAGTTTAACACTTCCGGGATTCTGAAATCGGGGAGGAGATAGCGGGGGGGGGGGAGCATATGAATGAATGTGGATGAGAGCCGTGATGTAAGTGGTTGCAGCTATACGGCTGTGGGGGGCGCTAGAGACACGATCGAATAGACTTTTATGCGCCTGAATCTCCTGAACACGGCGCGACCAACCCATTCCTAATCGATCAGAACTAAATCGGCCGAGATCAAGTCCCCTTTTCCAGCACCTATACTCCTTCCCCCATACGCCGATTGTCAACGGAGTCTGAACGGCGCTGAGAATGTGAATGTGGACTGTTCCATCAGAGGGGGGGGGGGGGGGGGGGGCTTCGGTGGTCAGTGTGAGCGGCTATAGACCGCCGCACTTAAATATAAACATTAGTCTACCTGGAGACTCGTCGATGAGGTCGTTGTAGATGTCGCCATAAGACGCGTCTGGCCTCTGAGAGTGGGATCATTGTTTTCATTCTCCTGTTGGGCTGAAAGGACACTGACTCCAGACCCGTCTGATAAGACTTCCTCTGAATCTGAATCAAATAACAGTGAAATTCATGTTCTTCTCGTATCATTTCACTGGGAACCCCCTCCCTGGACCCCCCCCCCCCTCCCTGGCCCCACCCCCCAGGACCCCCCCCCCCCCCCCCCCCCACCCTCCCCCCAGGACCCCGTGGAGACGCACAGCTACAGATGAATATAAACACGCAGCCAACAGAGAAACCATTCATATATACTACTGGACTGGACCTACCTGACCTGGGCTGCTTCTCTCTCTCTCTCTCTCTCTCTCTCTCTCTGTCTCTCTCTCTCTCTCTCTGTCTCTCTCTCTCTCTCTGTCTCTCTCTCTCTCTCTCTCTCTGTCTTTGCATCTCTCTCTCCCCCCCTCTCTCTCTCTCTGTCTTTGCATCTCTGTCTCGCTCTCTCTTTCTCTCTCTTTCTCTCTCTTTCTCTCTCTTTCTCTCTCTCTGCATCTCTCCCTCTCTCTGGCTCTGCCTCTCTCTTTCTCTCTCTGTCTCTCTCTCTTTCTCTCTCTGTATTTGCATCTCTCTGTCTCTCCCTCTCTCTCTCTGTCTCTCTCTCTTTCTCTCTCTGTATTTGCATCTCTCTGTCTCTCTCTCTCTCTCTCTCTCTCTCTCTCTCTCTCTCTCTCTCTCTCTCTCTCTCTCTCTCTCTCTCTCTCTCTCTCTGTATTTGCACCTCTCTGTCTCTGTCTCTCTCTCTCTTCTCTGTCTCTGTCTCTCTCTGTCTCTCTCTCTGTGTCTCTCTGTCTCTCCCTCTCTGTCTCTCTCTCTTTTTCTCTCTGTATTTGCATCTCTCTGTCTCTCTCTCTCTCTCTCTCTCTCTCTCTCTCTCTCTCACTCTCTCTCTCTCTCTCTCTCTCTCTCTCTCTCTCTCTCTCTCTCTCTCTCTCCCTCTCCCTCTCTCTCTCTCTCCCTCTCTCTCTATATCTTTATTTCTCTCCAGGACACAGACCAGCTGCTCAGTCTACGTCTTCATGAGTGACTCTCCTGTAACACAGAGGCCGACGCCCCGCTTTGCATTTCCAAGCATTTAGAATGTGAGGCCGAGCCACAGATCTAGACCACATAGATGTAGCCGTACCTTCAAATACATCACAGATCTAGACCACATAGATGTAGCCGTACCTTCAAATACATCACAGATCTAGACCACATAGATGTAGCCGTGCCTTCAAATACATCACAGATCTAGACCACATAGATGTAGCCGTACCTTCAAATACATCATAGATCTAGATCACATAGATGTAGCCGTGCCTTCAAATATGACGCAGATCTAGACCACATAGATGTAGCCGTACCTTCAAATACATCACAGATCTAGACCACATAGATGTAGCCGTGCCTTCAAATACAACACAGATCTAGACCACATAGATGTAGCCGTACCTTCAAATACATCACAGATCTAGACCACATAGATGTAGCCGTGCCTTCAAATACGACACAGATCTAGATCACATAGATGTAGCCGTACCTTCAAATATGACGCAGATCTAGACCACATAGATGTAGCCGTGCCTTCAAATACGACACAGATCTAGACCACATAGATGTAGCCGTACCTTCAAATACATCACAGATCTAGACCACATAGATGTAGCCGTACCTTCAAATACGACGCAGATCTAGACCACATAGATGTAGCCGTGCCTTCAAATACATCACAGATCTAGACCACATAGATGTAGCCGTGCCTTCAAATACATCACAGATCTAGACCACATAGATGTAGCCGTGCCTTCAAATACATCACAGATCTAGACCACATAGATGTAGCCGTACCTTCAAATACATCACAGATCTAGACCACATAGATGTAGCCGTACCTTCAAATACATCACAGATCTAGACCACATAGATGTAGCCGTGCCTTCAAATACATCACAGATCTAGACCACATAGATGTAGCCGTACCTTCAAATACATCACAGATCTAGACCACATAGATGTAGCCGTGCCTTCAAATACAACACAGATCTAGACCACATAGATGTAGCCGTACCTTCAAATACATCACAGATCTAGACCACATAGATGTAGCCGTACCTTCAAATACGACACAGATCTAAACCACATAGATGTAGCCGTACCTTCAAATACATCACAGATCTAGACCACATAGATGTAGCCGTACCTTCAAATACATCACAGATCTAGACCACATAGATGTAGCCGTACCTTCAAATACAACACAGATCCAAACTGAGCTTCACTCTAGCTGCCCAACATTTCCAACTCGAGGAGAATTGTCCGGGCAGCATGACAGAGTTGAGAATTGTCCAGACGTCATCAAGCACAACTGATTTAGGGGCAGAGAGCTCTCAAAGTGTGCAGATATTTTCTACTTTAACTGGATTCGTCTCGGCTATAGCACCTGCCTAGAACCACACACACACTTCAAATTGGTTGAATGAATGAATGAATGAATGAATGAATGAAAACTTTATTTAACAGATTGCAGAATGGGTACAATACAGTACGGATCAATACACCCAATTGTTAAGGGGATTGTTTACATCAGGGTCCCCCATTTTCAATTCATAGTGACATTTATGACATACATGACATACATGACATCATGACATTTATGACATACACAGTTGGTAAATCATAGTAGAGGTATTCCAATGTTCCAAGATTAGTTTGAGTCTACAAGTTATAACATCTAGTCTACAAGTTACAACATCGAGTCTACACTCTAACATCTAGTCTACAAGTTACAACATCGAGTCTACACTCTAACATCTAGTCTACAAGTTACAACATCGAGTCTACACTCTAACATCTAGTCTACAAGTTACAACATCTAGTCTACACTCTAACATCTAGTCTACAAGTTACAACATCGAGTCTACACTCTAACGTCTAGTCTACAAGTTACAACATCGAGTCTACACTCTAACATCTAGTCTACAAGTTACAACATCGAGTCTACACTCTAACATCTAGTCTACAAGTTACAACATCGAGTCTACACTCTAACGTCTAGTCTACAAGTTACAACATCGAGTCTACACTCTAACATCTAGTCTACAAGTTACAACATCGAGTCTACACTCTAACATCTAGTCTACAAGTACATGGTGTTTGGTAACAAACCCAAACCCTCCAGAGGTCAAAGGTCAAGCCAGATTCAAAGCCAGATAGTGTGTGTGTTTACACTGGTTCTCGGCTAAAGCCCCTCAGATAGTAAAAGGCTCATTATTCTGCATGGAAAGAGGACTGTTTGTCTGCTCTGCAGCACAGCTGGGCCAGGCGGCTCTAAGCACACAGATGTTATCTGACCACAGATTACTAGTTATTCCCCTCCGTGTTTGTGTTAAAACAGCTCCACCTCCACCTGGACCCCCACCTCTAGCTCCAACCCCACCTCCACCACCTAGACCTCCAACCCCACCTCCACCACCTCTACCTCCACCACCTCTACCTCCACCACCTAGACTTCCAACCCCACCTCCACCACCTAGACTTCCAACCCCACCTCCACCACCTCTACCTCCACCACCTCCACCATCTCTACCTCCACCACCTAGACTTCCAACCCCACCTCCACCACCTCTACCTCCACCACCTAGACTTCCAACCCCACCTCCACCACCTAGACTTCCAACCCCACCTCCACCACCTCTACCTCCAACCCCACCTCC
>NC_140165.1:4623055-4641078 GCF_963971535.1 Notolepis coatsorum | reverse complement strand
TGGTGTCAGAAGGTGTCGGCCTGCCTAACGCCTTGACCTACGACCCCGCCACCAGGCAGGTCTGCTGGGCAGACGCAGGTACACAAATACTGTTTTTATTAGTATTACTACTGCTAGTACTAGTATTACTATGACTACTGCTAGTATTACTATGACTACTGCTAGTACTAGTATTACTACTGCTAGTACTAGTATTAATATTACTACTGCTAGTACTAGTATTACTATGACTACTGCTAGTATTACTATGACTACTGCTAGTACTAGTATTACTATGACTACTGCTAGTACTAGTATTACTATGACTACTGCTAGTATTACTATGACTACTGCTAGTACTAGTATTACTATGACTACTGCTAGTACTAGTATTACTATGACTACTCTGCTAGTACTAGTATTACTATGACTACTGCTAGTACTAGTATTACTACTGCTAGTACTAGTATTAATATTACTACTGCTAGTACTAGTATTAATATTACTACTGCTAGTACTAGTATTACTATGACTACTGCTAGTATTACTATGACTACTGCTAGTACTAGTATTACTATGACTACTGCTAGTACTAGTATTACTATGACTACTGCTAGTATTACTATGACTACTGCTAGTACTAGTATTACTATGACTACTGCTAGTATTACTATGACTACTGCTAGTACTAGTATTACTATGACTACTAGTATTCATATTATTACTGCTACTATTAATATTACTGCTAGTACTAGTATTAAGTTTAACACATTATGACATAACTACTACATTACTACTACATAACTACTACATAGCTATTACATTACTACTATATAACTACTACATTACTACTACATTAGTACTTTATAAATACAATATAACAACTCTATGGCTTTGTCTCTCTCTATCTCTTTCTCTCTCTCTTTATGTCTCTCTCTTTGTCTATTTCTCTCAATGTCTCTCTCTATGTCTCTCTTTCTCTCCATGTCTCTCTCTTTCTCCATGTCTCTCTTTCTCTCCATGTCTCTCTCTTTCTCCATGTCTCTCTTTCTCTCCATGTCTCTCTCTTTCTCCATGTCTCTCTTTCTCTCCATGTCTCTCTCTTTCTCCATGTCTCTCTTTATCTTTATGTCTCCCTCTCTATGTCTCTCTGTCTCTCAGGTACAAAGCGTTTGGAGTGTGTATCTGCTGACGGCTCTGGGCGTACAGTGATACACGCTAACCTCAACTACCCCTTCAGTATGGTGTACTACAATAAATACTTTTACTACACGGACTGGAGGAGGTATATCTATCTATCTATCTATCTATCTATCTATCTATCTATCTATCTATCTATCTATCTATCTATCTATCTATCTATCTATCTATCTATCTATCTATCTATCTATCTATCTATCTATCTATCTATCTATCTATCTATCTATCTATCTACAGTATCTACAGTATCTATCTATCTATCTATCTATCTATCTATCTATCTATCTATCTATCTATCTATCTATCTATCTATCTATCTATCTATCTATCTATCTATCTATCTATCTACAGTATCTATCTATCTACAGTATCTATCTATCTATCTATCTATCTATCTATCTATCTATCTATCTATCTATCTATCTATCTATCTATCTATCTATCTATCTATCTATCTATCTATCTATCTATCTATCTATCTATCTATCTATCTATCTATCTATCTATCTATCTATCTATCTACAGTATCTATCTATCTATCTATCTATCTATCTATCTATCTATCTATCTATCTATCTATCTATCTATCTATCTATCTATCTATCTATCTATCTATCTATCTATCTATCTATCTATCTATCTATCTATCTATCTATCTATCTATCTATAGTATCTATCTATAGTATCTATCTATATATCTATCTACAGTATCTATCTATCTATCTATCTATCTATCTATCTATCTATCTATCTATCTATCTATCTATCTATCTATCTATCTATCTATCTATCTATCTATCTATCTATCTATCTATCTATCTATCTATCTATCTATCTATCTATCTATCTATCTATCTATCTATAGTATCTATCTATATATCTATCTATATATCTATCTACAGTATCTATCTACAGTATCTATCTATCTATCTATCTATCTATCTATCTATCTATCTATCTATCTATCTATCTATCTATCTATCTATCTATCTATCTATCTATCTATCTATCTATCTATCTATCTATCTATCTATCTACAGTATCTATCTATCTATCTATCTATCTATCTATCTATCTATCTATCTATCTATCTATCTATCTATCTATCTATCTATCTATCTATCTATCTATCTATCTATCTATCTATCTATCTATCTATCTATCTATCTATCTATATATCTATCTATCTATCTATCTATCTACAGTATCTATCTATCTATCTATCTATCTATCTATCTATCTATCTATCTATCTATCTATCTATCTAGTTTAGAGTGTTTCAGATGATGATTTATGAAGTTGGACTTGTGCACACACACAAATGTGATTGTATTGATATATCTATGTTTGGTCTCTCTCTCTCTCTCTAGGGATGGAGTGATATCAGTGAACAGAGAGACCAGTCAGCTGACAGATGAGTTCCTCCCAGACCAGCGCTCACACCTCTACGGCATCGCCATAGCAACCACCACCTGTCTATCAGGTCAGAGATATCACCATAGCAACCACATTTAAACGTATTCTCAGCGGGCTGGTTTTACTTTACGAACGTTTTCTGAAATATAAGCAAAACAGTAAAGTAGAACGGAATATAAGATGTGAGAATAAAGGTTCACATAATGTCTAAAAAGCATCTGATCTAAATATAAACATTTACATTAATCAACACATTTATTTAAAGCACAGTAGGTTAAGTAGGTTAAACAGGACAAATGACTAAGCAGCAAAAACAGCAGAACAGAACTGTGCTGCTAGAACTGATGTCTTCATCATTTATCACCATAATCATGTTTATCACGTGACAAACATCATAAACATGAACATCGTTAGCCTCATACGATAGGTGCCAAAGTAATTCTTTGTGCCAAATTGAGATGTCTGCCTAACTGTACTCTCCTCACACTGCTGCATCGCCCTGGCTCAGTGCCTATGTCCTCAGCCAATCAGAACGCTTGTTACGTTCAAAAAGACCCATCTGCCTAACAGCGCAAACACACCAGTCGCGCGAGAAGGCAGGCGGGCGTGCGGGCGGGCGACCAGCGCTTCACTTTCGCTCCCATGTTAACGGACGTAGCTGTGCCCACTGGCCGCAAGCGGGCGCGCGACTCGCGGGGTGGAAGCGATCGTTTTCCGCTTTGGTTGGATTCAGAGCTGTGCGCCACGTGCATTTTCACAGAAATACACTCAATATCTGCTTTATTACTACACATATAGATGTTGTTCCACCAGCTAAAGTGCCTGTATCTTTCCCAATACAAATAAACCATATTACTATACTTTCTATACTAATCAAGGTAACTTTTTTCGATCGACCAATCAACATCGAGCAAGTGGCGGAGCCGCGGCAGTCGCGAGACTCAGGAAAACGCTCTGAGCGTGCATATTTTTGCTTTTCAAAGCGGTCCGCCTTGAAAAAAACGTCCCCGGTGGACACAAAGCCTAAATCACGACATATTTTGTTTCAAAAGTCACCTTATTTTGTTACGCAATGGTTGTTGTGTTTTGGTGTTTTTTGCAAACTTGTTGATACACCTTGTGGAACTTATTTTCTAAATATAAATTTAAAAACTCTTACACATTTGCTGGACAATGTGTTTTTTCTTCTTTTCCAAAGATCTTGAAAAATGACTTAGGCAATTATCGTATGAGGCTAACGACATCATAAATATAAGCATGATAAACATCATTAACATGATAAACATCATAAACGTCATCATAAACATGATAAACATGATAAAAGTCTTCTCCTGACCCCCTGGGGGTCCCGTCCCTCAGGTTGAACCACTGGTCTAAAACCCTTTGATGTTCCAACAGTCATTACACCTGGCCTCTGTGTGTGTATGTATGTGTGTGTGTGTGTGTGTTTGTGCATGTGTGTGTGTGTGCGTGTATGTGCTTATGTGGGTGTGTGTGTGTGCGTGTAGGTGTATGTGCTTGTGTGTGTATGTGGGTGTGTGTGTGTGTGTGTGTGTATGTGTGTGTGTGTGTGCTTGTGTGTGATTTCAGCCCATGGATTATCTCTAAAGCAGTGTCTTAAGAGTCTTTAAAGAACAAAAGAACAAAATAAACACAGGCTGAGCCACACACACACACACACACACACACACACACACACACACACACACACACACACACACACACACACACACACACACACACACACACACACACATCCTGATTCCTGTAATTTCAGGCACTAAACAGGTCTTCACAGTAGATTTTAGACAAAGATGGCTGTGTGTGTGTGTGTGTGTGTGTGTGTGTGTGTGTGTGTGTGTGTGTGTGTGTGTGTGTGCGTGTGTGGTGTGATGTAATCCTACCGATGATGACAGCTCTGGAAGCCACTTGTTACGGCTTTGAGTGCTGGTGATAAGAGGCTTAGAACAACACACACGCACACACACAGAGCCCTAATAACAGGCCAGGTGGAGGTGAGTGTAGTGCTTTAGCTGTTTCCTCCCAGATGAGATGTTCAGACAGACCGTTCTCCTTCCTCCCCCTAGAAACGACAGCGATGAACGAACATACAGTATAATGTTCATATTATCTCTCTCTCTCTCACTCTCTGTCTCTCTCTCTCACTCTCTGTCTCTCTATCTATCTTTCTCTGTCTCTCTCTCTCCCCCCCCCCCTCTCTCTCTCTGTCTCTCTATCCCTCTCTCTGTATCTCTCTCTCTCTCTCTCTCGTCGTGGCTACAATAGGTTTCCACTGTATTTAGAAACGCAAAGATCTTGATAGAGAAGCTAACATTAGCTAACTGTTATAGTCTATCCATATAATATATTTATACAATAATAATATTAATAATAATATTATTATTACTGTTCACATGCCTGTATGATAGCCATGTACAATGATACTATAATACTGTATGTACCGTATATGTATTCATCAACTACTACAACTGTTGGATATATCTGCATATGTCCCTGTTCACTTACCTGTATACATGATATCTGTACATATCCCATACCTACTCTTAATAGTTATACCACTGGCCAGTATGACTTAATACCATAGTATATTTATACCAGTATGTCTTACTACCATAGTATATTTATACCAGCATGACTTACTACCATAGTATATTTATACCAGCATGACTTACTACCATAGTATATTTATACCCGTTTCACCTTTTATACCTATTTGACCTGTATCACTGTATAGCATAATTATACTGTACATACATCAGTTTAGCATATATTAGCAGTAGCTTGTTTTATATATATATATATATATCACATCTAATCACTTGTACATTGTATATTACTATTGCACTGATGCCAACTTATTTTTTGTTGTACTGTAGGCCTACTTGTGCTGTATAATGACAATAAATAACAAGTCACGCCTCCAAGAGGAGTTAACAATAAATAACAATCTGTATAATCAAAGTCACGCCTCCAAGAGGAGTTAACAATATGTTTTCTTTTTGATAAAATGTAATAAATAAGAATATGTATAGTCAAAGCCATGCCTCCAAGAGGAATTAACAATAAATAACAATATGTATAGTCAAAGTCATGCCTCCAAGAGGAGTTAATCATAAATAACAATATGTATAGTCAAAGTCATGCCTCCAAGAGGAATTAATCATAAATAACAATATGTATAGTCAAAGTCACGCCTCCAAGAGGGGTTATCCATAAAGAAATCATGTTTTTGAGTGGAGTGGATGTTTAAAATAAAAGGTTAAAAATGGCGGTGTTTGTTTACTGACTGATTGTTGTTGTTTTCCAGGGAGCCACTAACGATGGAGTGACAGGCGAGGGGCGGGTCCTTTGGTGCTAACCTCTAGGCTGCTTCCTATTGGGCAACTGGGAGCCTATCTAGTACCCTTCCTAGGGCGCCTCAGAGGAGAGGAGGACACTCGCCAGGGAACAAAGATCATCGTTGGAACACATTTACAAACCCTCCAACCCACCCCCACCACCACCACCACCTCATTTGACCTTTAAACTTTAACCTGTAACCCCTAAATAATGTTTTGTAAATCTGTTTTATACCTCATTTTGTATTAGTATTTAGTATTTTTTTTTGTTTCTACTGTATTTTTGTACGTGATTTGTTTTTTTCTACCGATGAAAAGCCAAAGTGTAATGAAACGAGTTTTTAAATGTTTGAACTGTATTTGAGTTTATTGTTTTATTTTTATTTTCCACAGAGAACCAAAGAATCGCTTTAAAACGTTGGAACAGTTTGAGCCAGAATCCTGTTTTTTCGGGGGCCATTGAAATGGAACCGTTTCAAACAGTCAGTCAGATCGATTCAGTCGATCCGAGTACTTTTTCGAGTACGAGTACTTTTTCGAGTACGCACCGACAGGGTTGGGGTATCGTTTGAAATATTTTTAGATTCTGATACGTAAAAAATTATGCTGTTTTTTTTTAAACTGTGCCGACATTGATACGTCATTTTTTTTTAATTTCATTTGATAAATATCATGCAAACACTGTCAGAGAACCGTAGTTACACACGTAACCTTCAGACTCATAACTGTCAGACCATTATGACTTTAGACAGCGCCACCAAAAATGTGCCCCTTTCGTGACTGTGATGCACCGAGTGAATCCACAGTCACTTCCTAGCCCGTAGCAAACCAACCTATAGGTTTACCACGAAGGACTGGTTCTGCCCGAACCGTTCGTTATAAAAATATCACAGAGAAATTTCAAAGGTACTCACAGTTGCACGAGGGTTTTCGGACAGAGATACATGGTCGGCGTTGCTAATAAACATTTTAAATAATTATTTATAAACGTGTTAACATCACAGAGGCAGCAGCGTTGCATCAGAATGGCTTCTCTTATTCTGCATTTGTGACATGCCTGATGCACCCAGCATGCAACGCTGCCTCGGCGATGTTTACACGTTTATAAAAATTATTTATAATATGTTTATTATTAGCAACGCCGAGCTTTCAAACCGTCACGTAACTCTGTCCGAAAACCCTCGTGCAACTGTGAGTACCTTTGAAATTTCTCTGCGATACAGAACCTTCAGGGTAAATCTAGGTTGGTTTGCTACGGACTAGGAAGTGACTGTGGATTCACTCTGTGCGTCACAGTCACGAAAGGGGCTACACCAAACTGTAGGCCGCACCACCAAACTGTAGGCCGCACCACCAAACTGTAGGCCGCACCACCAAACTGTAGGCCGCACCACCAAACTGTAGGCCGCACCACCAAACTGTAGGCCGCACCACCAAACTGTAGGCCGCACCACCAAACTGTAGGCCGCACCACCAAACTGTAGACCGCACCACCAAACTGTAGACCGCACCACCAAACTGTAGACCGCACCACCAGATTGTAGACAGCACCACGGACTGTACACAGCACCACAGACTGTACACAGCACCACAGACTGTACACAGCACCACAGACTGTACACTGGTTGTGCTTGACCAGTACTTCGTGAACCGTCGGAGGTCCTTCACAGACCCGTTGACAGCAGGGAGGTGACACAGTATTGTTTTTTATTAGAGTGGTTGTGATTTGAGGACTTGTGTTTTTCCACCACAGAGTTGAGATATTTCTCTACTACTACTACTAATCTTGAATTTCACAAATGAACATTACATCGTTTTTTTATTTGGACAAATACTTTGTTATTACTACTACTACTTTTTTTTTTAATCAATCTTTTGTATCTTTTTGTAAGATGTGATATTTATAACAATAAAATGTGATTCTTGACTTGATGGGTTTGTGTTGTTGTTGGGTGATACATGCTCCGAAGACTTGATCCTTTTTATTGGTTTATTATGTTGCAATGATTTATCTATATCTATCTGTCTGTCTATTTATATCTATATGTCTTATCTATATATCTATATATATCTATGTCTATCTATAGAATAGAATAGAATAGAATAGAAATACTTTTATTATCCCGTGGGAAATTTGACACTGCAGATCGCTCAACATTTAAACATTTAGACAGAACAGGTCACGAATTAAATAATAACACAAATCAAATCAAGTTGCCTAGGATAAGAGTAGAGTAAAATAGAATAAAAATGAAATAAAATATACAGTAAATAAATACAGTAAAAATATACTGAGCATGGGGGAAGGGGGGGGGGGTACAGGTAGTAAAAAAACACACAGCAGTGTAAACAAATTTGTCAATATAATTAACTATCTAACTAACTGAAATATATATTCACAGTATTCACAGTGTCACATAAGGTATGCATCAGGTAGTGTTATTGTCCTCCTTGGGTTCCTATTAGTCCCAGGTCAATGTCTGGCAGCCGTCGCTGCCCCCTGTTGTGGAGCCTGGAGGCCGCTAGTCATATCTGGAGCCTGCCACTATATATCTGTCTGTCTGTCTATATATGTCTATTTACATATATATCTATGTTTATCTATATATCTGTCTGTCTGTCTATATAATATGTCTATTTACATATATATCTATATCTATGTTTATCTATATATCTGTATCTATCTACATATATATCTACAGTATACTGTATATCTATCTATATGTCTATATCTACATGCGGGGCGACAGTGGTCAGAAGGTAGAGCGGTCGTCTGGTAATCAGAAGGTTCCCGGTTCGATTCCCGCTCCTCCCGGGCAGCGTGTCGATGTGTCACTTAACCCCCCGATGAGCAGGTGGTGGGCACCTTGCATGGTGGCCTCTGATGAGCAGGTGGGCACCTTGCATGGTGGCCTCTGATGAGCAGGTGGTGGGCACCTTGCATGGTGGCCTCTGATGAGCAGGTGGTCGGCACCTTGCATGGTGGCCTCTGATGAGCAGGTGGTGGGCACCTTGCATGGTGGCCTCTGATGAGCAGGTGGGCACCTTGCATGGTGGCCTCTGATGAGCAGGTGGGCACCTTGCATGGTGGCCTCTGATGAGCAGGTGGTGGGCACCTTGCATGGTGGCCTCTGATGAGCAGGTGGTGGGCACCTTGCATGGTGGCCTCTGATGAGCAGGTGGGCACCTTGCATGGTCGCCTCCGCCGTCAGTGTGTGAATGTGTGAGTGAACGGGAGGAACAAATTGTAAAGCACTTTGGATAAAAGCGCTATATAAATGCAGTCCATTTACCATCTATATCTGTCTATCGATCACCTTATCTATATCTATTATGTCTATCGATCTATATCTGTCTGTCTATATATCTGTCAAGAGATTAGAATCCGGGCGCCCCCAAGTGGCGAACCACGTAACGCACGCTGCGTCGCGACACGCGGCTGACCCGGGTTCGATTCCGGGATCCGGCGTTCTTTGCCGAATGTCTCCCATTCCTCCTCTCTCTCTCTCTCTCTCTCTCTCTCTATCTCTCTATCTCTCTCTCTACCGGACTGCCCGGTAGTAAAAAAAATAAATAACGCAATAAAAATCTACAAAAACATATAAAAAAAGAAAAGAAAAAGAGATTAGAATCCTCTGAAACTCCCATGTGATATCTGAGAGGTGGTTTCAACAAAGTCCCACTTTAGTATATTCTAGGGGTGTAAAGGTACACGTATCCGTACCGACCCGTTTCAGTGCTGGACCTTATAGGTTCAGTACGGCTGTGTACCGAACGAATACAACGGTACGTTAACCACCACCGCTGTTTTTTTCACAATCTAATATAATTCTTATTATTTTTTTTACAAGTCGATTATTAATTTCAATATAGAATATTCGTTGACAGGCGGCTGGGTGGCGTAGCGGACATTGCGCTCGTCACCAACGCAAGAGACTCCGGTCTCGACTCCCGGTGTCAGCGTTGCCTGCGGCTTGGGCCAGTCGTCACACTATCTCAATTGGCAGAGTTAGCGGGTGGAAAGTCGATGGCTGGGGATTGGACGTTGTGGACAGCGACTCCTACAGGTCGGTCGGGTGACGCCTGTACAGCAGAGACAGGAAGTATCGGGGGCAGCGTGAGCCTCCCACGCGTTACTCCTCACCACTGAGAGTCCGCGCTGTTCAGGTGAAAAGATGCGACAGGCTGCCTCCTTGTGTACCGGAGGGGACACGTGATGCAAGGCTTCTATCCTCACTACAGCCGATCAGTGGGAGGCATAGTCTAGCAACGTTCAAGACAGGGGAGGGAAGAATTGAAGGGGAGAATTTGGCGATACGAAATTGGGATTGGGAGAAAAATAGAAAATAAGGAGAAAAAGTGGATAAAAAAAATAATATTAGTTGACAGCCCTACAAGTACAGTTAGTTACTGCACACTACATCACCCCTGAGTGGAACATGGAAAGCCAAATTCCCCCCCCCACTGTACCGAAAACCCGTAACCGAACCGTGACTTCAAAACCGAGGTATACGTACCGAACCGGGTTGCTGGTTCAACGCCCCCGCCAGAGACACGCAGAGGAGGCATGAGAGAGGAAGCTGTGTTTATGTTCGTCTGTGGGAAGACTGCGTCTGGCGCCTTGAAGTTCAGTCTCCACCGCGACCCCTGACCCCACACTCCTACGCTCCACTGTCCAACATCTCTGATTGATTGATTGAAAACTTTATTAACAGATTGCAGAATGGGTACAATACAGCACGGCTCAATAAAACACAATTGTTAATAAGGGGATGCAGACCAGAGAAAGACTTTCGTCTCGTTTACATCAGGGTCCCCCGTTTTCAATTCATAATGATTACTTACACTCATTATTTTCCCATATTGAATACATATTATATTATTGTTCCCCGCATATTCCTGATCTATTTTTATGAATGGATTTTTTTCTCCATTCATTGAACCGTGCCATGATGCCACAATGACAGAAACGTCATTAGCTCCCCCAGACTCACTGGCCGTGGTGGCGGCCTGGGAAAAGTGTTTAGGGCCAAGTACTTCTGTCGTGAGGTTAATGTGGGAAAGTTTTCCTCATTCGAGGTTCTGTTTGATAAACTGGCACGCTTTGTTGCGCATTATTGCGCATATCCCCCCCCCCCCCCGGGACATAATAACCTATTTTAGTCTGAGTTTTCTGAGTTTCTTTTTACTGTTTATACAGGCATGGGAAAAAATCATTATGATGGGTGATTTTAACATTCACATTCACATTGATGACCCATCGGATTCGTTTGCTGCGGCGTTTATAAGCATGACGGAATATTTTCATTTTACGCAACATGTCACAGAGCCTATATGCACGCCAAAAACGCCATTATATTGGATCTGGTTTTTACTCTGGGAATAAATATTAATAATTGGTATTTAGAAGACCTGGCAATATCCGACCATAAGTGTGTGTTATTTCACATTCCTCTGGCGGTCGAGTCCATTCCTAAGCGTGTTTTGCTCAGATGCACAATCAACAACCAGACAGTGGATACATTTTCACATGTATTTCTAGGGTCGGATTTGTCTAATATATTTAGCACCCGTCTTGGACTGTGACAATTGTGACTGTGTGAAAAGGTTTTACACTTTACACACTTTGCAATAACATTCTAAATTATGTTGCTCCTTTCAACCCACGGAAAACCCCACCCCCCATGGATCAATGAGGAAGATATACGTGCTTTCAAAAGACTTTATAGAAAAACTGAGACTTTGGCGTGCTACCAATTTAACTGTTCATTATCAACCTGCTTGCCAAATACAACAACATGGTTATTATAGATGCTATAGGGCAAGCTATTTCTCCAACCTAATAAGGGGTAGTAAATGCAGCCCGAGTCCTATTTGAAACTATAAATTGTTACACCTGGTTCTCCGTCCACTTCTGTTCTCTCTCAGGATGATTGCAATACATTTCTGTCATTCTTTGTGGACAAAAATCACAATTATTAGATCACAGTTTTCTCCTTTGCCACTCCATGCAGTGGTTCCACCCAAGTTTGCTCCTCTGTCGTTGCAAGATCTCACGCAATTATTAATAAAATGTCTTCTTCTACACGCATCCACTACTTTTCTAAAGAACTCACTACCTACCAGGGGTGTAAAAAGTACCCAGAAATTATACTTAAGTGAAAGTATGGGTATCGTCTCAAAATCGTACTCAAGTAAAAGTCTGGCTAAAAACACACTTGAGTAAAAGTCAAAAAGTTTCCACTTTTAAATGTACTTAAGTACTAAAAAGTAAAAGTAAAACGTTTTTTCCTGACTGTCTATTCTTCTGATAGTGTTTAATCAAAGATCTCCGCTTTATAGTCTTGCACAAGGACCAATCAGCATGGGTATGGGGGGGGGGTAATTTTCCATTGATGGGGATTTGATTGGCTGTTTTTAAATAAAGTTTGGCCGCAGGATTAATAACGTTAACGTTAGTTCGACCAGAGAAACAAATATACTAATTAAAATGGTTGCACCTGCGAGATTTGTACTTTGTAGGTCTGCATTTTAAATGTAAGGAGTAAAAAGTTTTTTTTTTTTTCTGAAATGTAATTGAGTAAAAGTACAAGTATACAAACCTAATAATACTTGAGTAAAGTACAAATCCCCCAAAACAGTACTTAAGTATTGTAACGAAGTACAATTACTCAAGTACTTTACACCCCTGAAAAAGGCTATAGATTAACCTTTGTTAAAAAAGACAAATCTTGACCCTTCCTCACCTCAAAACTACAGGCCTATATATTTAAACTCCCCTTCATCTCTAAAGTCACTGAAAAGGCTGTAGCAAAACAGCTTCTTGCGATTCTGGAGGAACATAATATTTTAGACAAATCTCAATCTGGTTTCCGTCAGCGGCACAGCACAGAAACCGCTCTCTTACGAATCACAAAGGATATTCTGATAAATGCTGATCACGGTCAATACACTGTCCTTCTGCTACTTGATCGGACGGCTGCATTCGATACCGTAGATCACAACGCACTTCTTCAGAGGCTTGAGCACGAGGTCGGGGTATAGGTGGGTACCTGTCAGGGAGGTCTTTCGCTGTTGGTGGACATATGTCAGCCACCTCTCCACTGACGTGTGGGATCCCCCATGGGTCAATTCTGGGGCCGCTGTTGTTCTCTGTCTATATGCTTCACTTTGGACAGCTTATCAACTAATTTAAAGACATTTGCTATCACTTTTATGCTGACAGTTATATTTTTATACTTTTATGCTGACAGTTATATTTCTTCTTTTAAACCCCAAAATGTGCATAAGCTGTCAGCTCTCGTTGATTTTTTTTTTTCACGATCAAAACCTGGATGGATAATAATTTCCTACAGCTGGATAGTGGAAAAACAGAGTTACTGTACTTCGGGCCTGACACTAAAAAAGCTGATGTTGTGTAACTGTACTTGGTCCACTAGCCGCTTACCTGAAGCCAAGCTCAAGAAATCCGGGGGTCATCTTTGATCATTTTGATGAAGCTACCGTAGATGATGGAGCTACTGTAGATGATGAAGCTAATGTGGATGTTGAAGCTAATGTGGATGTTGAAGCTAATGTGGATGTTGAAGCTTATTTTAACACATTTAGCAGAACATCCACCTCTAGATTTTTTTATTTTTAGCCCGCAACTTATTTGACTTACCATAGTGATGTGATGACGTCTTGTTACCATGGTGATGTGATGGTGTCTCGTCTTACCATGGTGATGTGATGGTGTCTCGTCTCTTACCATGGTGATGTGATGGTGTCTCGTCTCTTACCATGGTGATGTGGTGTCTTGTTACCATGGTGATATGATGGTGTCTTGTTACCATGGTGATGTGACGGTGTCTTGTTACCATGGTGATGTGATGGGAGTCTTGTCCCTCATGCCACAGTGAATTCATGGTGTTCTGGTGACATTAAAGTAGCTCTTTGTACAACAGCAGACCTTTATGAGACCTAGACCTTTATAAGACCAACTCGTTCATGAGACCTAGTCCTGTATACTGTAAGACCAAATAATTTACAAGATCAAGTCCTTTATAAGACAAACTAGATTGTAAGACCAGCAGCAAGGCAATGCTCGCCCCGTGCTGACTTTTCAGTGTCTGTGTGCACGATGACAGCATGTTGACTTGGTCTCCACACAGATAACGGGCTACGTGGTCGTTCCCCTGTCCTTCAATGTAATCACAGCGCCTGAAATTCATTGACTCATTCATCGAGTATTGACAACCATTTTTGTGCCAGGCAAAGATATCTGTTTATTTTTCAATGTGCTGCTTTCAGACCCAGTGGAGAGCTAGCTAGCTTGGTGCTTTCAGACCCAGTGGAGAGCTAGCTAGGTGCTTTAACACTTTGAGTGCCAGCGACGCTATATGTCGTTAGTTCATGCCGACCGTTGAATGCCAGCGACGACATATAGCGTTCGTTTTTTTTTTAATCCATTAGCGATTTTAATTCATATTTCATCAATCTAGTCTCACGTTAGTGCTGCAAACTCTCTCTGAGCTCCATTGGGAAAATACCGCCCCCTATCGTCTCTCCCTGTTGTACTGCACCCCATTGGATTAGACTGAATGAAAGACATGGGGGGGGGGGGGGGGGGGGGAAATCCAGTTTCCTCATTTTACTTCTCCGGCAAGCCATCCGAAGAGATCCAAGTCATTGCCGAGCCGCAAAACAGCGTGGAATACATATTTACAGTACCCAGCGCTGAATCAATAAACACGATCGATATTTAGAATGGCGATCAGGAATTGGAATAATCTTTTTGGAGAACATCTGATCTGAGGTAAGGAATCTATTTTACCAGTCTTAGGATAATCAGAGCTGTTTTCACAGAGATATCAGCGTGTGCCATATGTGTGTGTGTGTGTGTGTGTGCTGATCAGGAAATGAGAGAATCGATTTTTCAGCTCGCTTCTCTAGCGTGCATAAGTACACATATACTATCGATAATCTAGCGTTTATTTGAAAACTATTCATAAATAGGCCGAAAAATTTCAACGTTTTTTGTGTATTCCAGAATATTCCAGTAAAGGCCGTTTATCACAGAATCTTTATATTTTCCCCGAAACCTTCAAGAAAACAAGGGTTTTTCAAAATGGTATAAAACGGAAATGAACCGATTAAAAAACAATCCGTTT
This sequence comes from Notolepis coatsorum, assembly GCF_963971535.1. Classification (NCBI taxonomy): domain Eukaryota; kingdom Metazoa; phylum Chordata; class Actinopteri; order Aulopiformes; family Paralepididae; genus Notolepis; species Notolepis coatsorum. The sequence continues at coordinate 4,625,972 of NC_140165.1, read as the reverse complement.
CGACAATGTTGACTGCAAACAAGTCCTTGATAAGCGACGGCCAGATTAGACACATAATTTAAGACATAGTTTATGCGTTCACAACGCTATCATTGAAGTGGGTGCTGGCATTCAACCATGTTTTGAGACGGGGAGGCGTGGCATCCAAAGTGTTAAGACCCAGTGGAGAGCTAGCTTGGTGCTTTCAGACCCAGTGGAGAGCTAGCTAGCTTGGTGCTTTCAGACCCAGTGGAGAGCTAGCTAGCTTGGTGCTTTCAGACCCAGTGGAGAGCTAGCTTGGTGCTTTCAGACCCAGTAGAGAGCTAGCTAGCTTGGTGCTTTCAGACCCAGTGGAGAGCTAGCTAGCTTGGTGCTTTCAGACCCAGTAGAGAGCTAGCTAGCTTGGTGCTTTCAGACCCAGTAGAGAGCTAGCTTGGTGCTTTCAGGCCCAGTAGAGAGCTAGCTAGCTTGGTGCTTTCAGACCCAGTGGAGAGCTAGCTTGGTGCTTTCAGACCCAGTGGAGAGCTAGCTAGCTTGGTGCTTTCAGACCCAGTAGAGAGCTAGCTTGGTGCTTTCAGACCCAGTGGAGAGCTAGCTAGCTTGGTGCTTTCAGACCCAGTAGAGAGCTAGCTAGCTTGGTGCTTTCAGACCCAGTGGAGAGCTAGCTTGGTGCTTTCAGACCCAGTGGAGAGCTAGCTAGCTTGGTGCTTTCAGACCCAGTGGAGAGCTAGCTTGGTGCTTTCAGACCCAGTGGAGAGCTAGCTAGCTTGGTGCTTTCAGACCCAGTGGAGAGCTAGCTTGGTGCTTTCAGACCCAGTGGAGAGCTAGCTAGCTTGGTGCTTTCAGACCCAGTGGAGAGCTAGCTAGCTTGGTGCTTTCAGACCCAGTGGAGAGCTAGCTAGCTAGGTGCTTTCAGACCCAGTGGAGAGCTAGCTAGCTTGGTGCTTTCAGACCCAGTGGAGAGCTAGCTAGCTTGGTGCTTTCAGACCCAGTGGAGAGCTAGCTTGGTGCTTTCAGACCCAGTGGAGAGCTAGCTAGCTTGGTGCTTTCAGACCCAGTGGAGAGCTAGCTTGGTGCTTTCAGACCCAGTGGAGAGCTAGCTAGCTTGGTGCTTTCAGACCCAGTGGAGAGCTAGCTAGCTTGGTGCTTTCAGACCCAGTGGAGAGCTAGCTTGGTGCTTTCAGACCCAGTAGAGAGCTAGCTAGCTTGATGCTTTCAGACCCAGTAGAGAGCTAGCTTGGTGCTTTCAGACCCAGTGGAGAGCTAGCTAGCTTGGTGCTTTCAGACCCAGTAGAGAGCTAGCTTGGTGCTTTCAGACCCAGTGGAGAGCTAGCTTGGTGCTTTCAGACCCAGTAGAGAGCTAGCTAGCTTGATGCTTTCAGACCCAGTAGAGAGCTAGCTTGGTGCTTTCAGACCCAGTGGAGAGCTAGCTAGCTTGGTGCTTTCAGACCCAGTAGAGAGCTAGCTTGGTGCTTTCAGACCCAGTGGAGAGCTAGCTAGCTAGGTGCTTTCAGACCCAGTGGAGAGCTAGCTTGGTGCTTTCAGACCCAGTAGAGAGCTAGCTAGCTTGGTGCTTTCAGACCCAGTAGAGAGCTAGCTAGCTTGGTGCTTTCAGACCCAGTAGAGAGCTAGCTTGGTGCTTTCAGACCCAGTGGAGAGCTAGCTAGCTTGGTGCTTTCAGACCCAGTAGAGAGCTAGCTAGCTTGGTGCTTTCAGACCCAGTGGAGAGCTAGCTAGCTAGGTGCTTTCAGACCCAGTGGAGAGCTAGCTTGGTGCTTTCAGACCCAGTAGAGAGCTAGCTAGCTTGGTGCTTTCAGACCCAGTAGAGAGCTAGCTTGGTGCTTTCAGACCCAGTGGAGAGCTAGCTAGCTAGGTGCTTTCAGACCCAGTGGAGAGCTAGCTTGGTGCTTTCAGACCCAGTAGAGAGCTAGCTAGCTTGGTGCTTTCAGACCCAGTAGAGAGCTAGCTTGGTGCTTTCAGACCCAGTGGAGAGCTAGCTAGCTAGGTGCTTTCAGACCCAGTGGAGAGCTAGCTAGCTTGGTGCTTTCAGACCCAGTGGAGAGCTAGCTAGCTTGGTGCTTTCAGACCCAGTAGAGAGCTAGCTTGGAAGCTGAGCTTCCTTCATTCCAACATCTAAAAGAACAACAACATGGACGTGTTTTGAACTCCTGTTTTACTGGAAATCATACAGGCGTCTTAAAAAAGGTCACCTGTCCCTTTAAGCCCTCCAGGAGCGCGGTGTTATGTGAGATAGAATTCTGACAACTCAACATGATGATGTCACAATGGCTACTGACCACTGAAAGTAATGGGAGTCCTAAAATAAAAACAAAAACAAAAAAATAAATGTCAAGAGAACATTCCGAAAAATCTACACCTGAAAGGGTTAATGTCTATTTTTTTTTAAACGTAATATGATCTTGTTCATTCAAAATAAAAGTGGAAATAAAATTTCTTCTCAAATCAAAATCAAAACAATAAGAGTCCCTCCCTTCTTCTTCTTCTCGTCGGTTCCTCTCGTCGGTTCCCCTCCTTCACGTTCCTCCCCTCCTCCTCCTCCTCCTCTCATCTGCCGACCTTGCCCAGCCTGTGGTCGGTCTTGGGGTCGGCGATGATGGCCTGCACGGCCACGATGGCCTCGTTGATCTTGGTCTGGAGGTCTCTCAGCTCCTCGATGTGGAGGAGGCGCAGGATCTGGGCCGCGTCGTTCAGCGTGGCGTCTGGAGAAGAGACACGGGGTTAAGTGGGGATGCTCGATATTGGCTTTTTTACCGATATCCGATATACCGATATTGTCCAACTCTTAATTTCCGATACCGATATCAACCGATACCGATATATGCAGGCCCCCCCCCCCCCCCCCAAACATTTAAATTTCAGGTCATTAACATTACATATCTATTTTTCGTGAAATTAACACAACATTATGCATACTTTT
>NC_140165.1:4593055-4618055 GCF_963971535.1 Notolepis coatsorum | reverse complement strand
TAATTCTGGGGAAATGTGTTTAGCCAAGTTTTTGTTTGGATTTGGTCTGAATTGTTATTTAGCCACGGGGGGGGGGGGGGGGGGGGAATTACATGAGATGAACCTGCCGTTTGGCCTAGGTTTGACGTTTTCTCATTTAACAGATTAAGCCAGAAAACCAGAGAATCAATACTCAAACTTGTGACGTCATGAGGTATAAAAGTCTGGAGCTGCTCCATAGACAATGAATGAGAGACTGATTTTCTGGACCCACAGAACGTTTGTTTGAGTTTTTATACTCAAATGAGCTTTATTTTATAGTAGTTTTCTCGGTTATGGAGGGCGAAATGTACCTGTATACATTCTCCTGGGTGTCTCTCAGTGTCATCTATATACCATCATATACTCAGAACATTCTCCTGGGTGTCTCTCAGTGTCATCTATATACCATCATATACTCAGAACATTCTCCTGGGTGTCTCTCAGTGTCATCTATACCATCATATACTCAGAACATTCTCCTGGGTGTCTCTCAGTGTCATCTATACCATCATATACATCAGAACATTCTCCTGGGTGTCTCTCAGTGTCATCTATATACCATCATATACTCAGAACATTCTCCTGGGTGTCTCTCAGTGTCATCTATATACCATCATATACTCAGAACATTCTCCTGGGTGTCTCAGTGTCATCTATACCATCATATACTCAGAACATTCTCCTGGGTGTCTCTCAGTGTCATCTATAACATCATATACTCAGAACATTCTCCTGGGTGTCTCTCAGTGTCATCTATACCATCATATACTCAGAACATTCTCCTGGGTGTCTCTCAGTGTCATCTATAACATCATATACTCAGAACATTCTCCTGGGTGTCTCTCAGTGTCATCTATACCATCATATACTCAGAACATTCTCCTGGGTGTCTCTCAGTGTCATCTATACCATCATATACTCAGAACATTCTCCTGGGTGTCTCTCAGTGTCATCTATATACCATCATATACTCAGAACATTCTCCTGGGTGTCTCTCAGTGTCATCTATATACCATCATATACTCAGAACATTCTCCTGGGTGTCTCTCAGTGTCATCTATATACCATCATATACTCAGAACATTCTCCTGGGTGTCTCTCAGTGTCATCTATACCATCATATACTCAGAACATTCTCCTGGGTGTCTCTCAGTGTCTGGGTGTCTCTGCGCGCACACACATACACACACACACACACTCACAAACACACATCTTACCATTGTCTCCATATTCATATCGTACAGCCAGACCCAGCAGCCAATCAACAGAGCCCTGCTTCTCCTGAGCGCCGAAAGGACAGTTCAAGTCCTGCAGATACTGAGACATATTACAATTATTATCTTTAGTATAAATATTATGAATTTATATCTTCAATATAATAACTATTCATTTATATATTTAATATAATAGTTATAAATGTATATAGTTTGTATAATTAAAATCAATTAATTTATATATTTAATTATTATTATATTACATATACATTCTTTTTTATTATTAATCTTTAATATAATTATTATGGATTAATATATTTACTATACTTATTAATTCAGAACTTGTCATTTGTATTATATTTCTAATATATATTTTATAATAATTATTAATGTAAATATATTTAATTATGATCAATCATCAATTTATATATTTAATATAATAATTAGGGATGCACCGAATGGGAAATTCTTGGCCGAAACCGATACCGAAAATAGGAAACAGTTGGCCGAAAACCGAATGCCGAAAGGCCGAAAATGATTAATATAAATATATATATATATATATATATATATATATATATATATATATATATTTTTTTTTTTTTTAGCTACCCGATTATGGCAAAAGACATGATTATGGCTAAACTTAACTTAAATAATATTAATAATCACTATTATGGGCCCATAAAACATGTATTCAGCACTTTTGAATGCATACATTAATTCCAGACTGTTAAGACTAAAAGACTACAACGATTGATGACGACTTCCTGTCCTCGCATTTCCATTTCCGGTTTAACGATAATACATTTTCAACAACAGATTGCTGCTAATTAAACACTTCATTTAAACGGAGTAACGTTAACGTTATGTCGAGTTCATACGTGTAGTGTAGTATGAACTCGTCATAACGTTAACATTACTCAGTGTCCACTGTTGCTGCCACCGTTGCGTCGCAGATGGATGGTACACTGTTAGCTCCGTAGCTAATCCGCTCCTAGACTACTGATAGCAGTACCGTTAACGTCGGAGCTGATCAATACTCCGTTTTTTTCTAATTTAGTTTAGAACCGGGTTTCGGGGGGCATCCCTACTCCCAAGAGGAGTTAGTTATCACAGGCTGTAGAATGCAGGGAGAGCTGCCAAGCTGCTCACGTTACATGTTGCGCATGCTACCGGTAACGGTAATCCGGTATGTCTGTAGTCGCGTTTTGATGACGTCATCACAACAACACGTTATTTGACTTTCGGTCATATATTTTCGGTGCTAAAACCCTTTCGGCCGAAAGCCGAAAGAGCCTTTTTAACAATTTCCGTCCGATAATTTTCGGTAGCCGAATTTTCGGTGCATCCCTAATAATAATTATTCATTCATATAGTTAGTTAGTATAATTATACATGTATATATTTAATATGATTATTATTAACCTATATATTTAATATATTTATTATTAATGTATATCTGATATAGTAATTATTCATTCAAATCTTTAATATAATTATTATAAATGTATATCTTTAAAATAACAATTATGAATATATACATTCAATATAATTATTATTAATCTACATCTTTATTACAATTATTATACATTTAATGTTATTATTATTAATACATATATATTTAATATTAATATTATTAATGTAGTATCTTTATTACAATTATTATTTATTCATCTGTTGAATCACAATGAATGAGGCTCTCTTTCTATGAGGCCATAAAATGTTCTCTTCCACCCAAATTAGGTTTTAATGCTGGTTCAGACCTTCCAGCAATGCTAGAAATAGAATATAAACCTAATTTGGGTGTAAGGGCTCACACAAACATCATGTCCTCATAAAGTCTGAGCCCCATTCATTGTCTACGGAGCAGCTCCAGGTTTGACATCACAGTAACATCACTGATTGGAAGGTTCTCTCTCCGATTCCCAGCTTTAGGAGAGAGTGGTGCGTGTTCGCAAACACTGGCTGAACTGTCCCGAGACACAGGAAGAACATACTGGCTGAACTGTCCTGGGGCACAGGAAGAACATACTGACTGAACTGTCCTGGGGCACAGGAAGAACATACTGACTGAACTGTCCTGGGGCACAGGAAGAACATACTGACTGAACTGTCCCGAGACACAGGAAGAACATACTGACTGAACTGTCCTGAGACACAGGAAGAACATACTGACTGAACTGTCCTGGGGCACAGGAAGAACATACTGACTGAACTGTCCTGGGGCACAGGAAGAACATACTGACTGAACTGTCCTGGGGCACAGGGAGAACATACTGACTGAACTGTCCTGGGGGCACAGGAAGAACATACTGACTGAACTGTTCTGGGGCACAGGAAGAACATACCGACTGAACTGTCCCGAGACACAGGAAGAACATACTGACTGAACTGTCCCGAGAGTAGACACAGGAAAAACATACTGACTGAACTGTCCTGGAGCACAGGAAGAACATACTGACTGAACTGTCCTGGGGCACAGGAAGAACATACTGACTGAACTGTCCTGGGGCACAGGAAGAACATACTGACTGAACTGTCCCGAGACACAGGAAAAACATACTGACTGAACTGTCCTGGAGCACAGGAAGAACATACTGACTGAACTGTCCTGGGGCACAGGAAGAACATACTGACTGAACTGTCCTGGGGCACAGGAAGAACATACTGACTGAACTGTCCTGGGACACAGGAAGAACATACTGACTGAACTGTCCTGGGGCACAGGAAGAACATACTGACTGAACTGTCCTGGGGCACAGGAAGAACATGCTGACTGAACTGTCCCGGGGCACAGGAAGAACATACTGACTGAACTGTCCCGGGGCACAGGAAGAACATACTGACTGAACTGTCCTGGGACACAGGAAGAACATACTGACTGAACTGTCCTGGGGCACAGGAAGAACATACTGACTGAACTGTCCTGGGGCACAGGAAGAACATACTGACTGAACTGTCCTGGGACACAGGAAGAACATACTGACTGAACTGTCCTGGGGCACAGGAAGAACATACTGACTGAACTGTCCTGGGGCACAGGAAGAACATACTGACTGAACTGTCCTGGGGCACAGGAAGAACATACTGACTGAACTGTCCTGGGGCACAGGAAGAACATACTGACTGAACTGTCCTGAGACACAGGAACAACATGCGTGTCTTCTTAAAGCGGGCGTGGTCTTACCTGCTGGTAGGCTGCCGGCCAATCAGAGCTGGGCACGTTGCGGAGGTTTCCTCTCTCTTCTATCTTATAGTGTCGGATCTTCTGGTCCTCCAACCACACAATACAGTTCCTGAACTCTGCCTCATCTAGACACACAGGGAGGGAAATCAAACACACCGCGTCAAATCAGACAGATAGAGATACACAGATGAGAGAGAGAGAGAGAGAGAGAGAGAGAGAGAGAGAGAGAGAGAGAGAGAGAGAGAGAGAGAGAGAGAGAGAGAGCAGAGAAGAGAGGTTCACTCATATCATTTGATTACTCTGGGGAACTTGTTGCTGCTTTTAGCTGAGACACACGGACACACACACAGAGAGAGAAGCCCTTTTCACACAGAACTGCATTATACCACAATATGGATTCTACCCCCCCCCCCCCATTCTGCCGGCTTTGTGTTGTCCCCACTGAACCTAGTAAGACAGTGTATACGTGTTGTCCTCACTGAACCTAGTAAGACAGTATAAGTGTTGTCCTCACTGAACCTAGTAAGACAGTATAAGTGTTGTCCACACTGAACCTAGTAAGACAGTATTGTTGTCCTCACTGAACCTAGTAAGACAGTATACGTGTTGTCCTCACTGAACCTAGTAAGACAGTATAAGTGTTGTCCTCACTGAACCTAGTAAGACAGTATACGTGTTGTCCTCACTGAACCTAGTAAGACAGTATACGTGTTGTCCTCACTGAACCTAGTAAGACAGTATACGTGTTGTCCCCACTGAACCTAGTAAGACAGTATATACGTGTTGTCCTCACTGAACCTAGTAAGACAGTATATACGTGTTGTCCTCACTGAACCTAGTAAGACAGTATACGTGTTGTCCTCACTGAACCTAGTAAGACAGTATACGTGTTGTCCTCACTGAACCTAGTAAGACAGTATACGTGTTGTCCACACTGAACCTAGTAAGACAGTATAAGTGTTGTCCTCACTGAACCTAGTAAGACAGTGTAAGTGTTGTCCTCACTGAACCTAGTAAGACAGTATACGTGTTGTCCTCACTGAACCTAGTAAGACAGGATAAGTGTTGTCCTCACTGAACCTAGTAAGACAGTGTATACGTGTTGTCCACACTGAACCTAGTAAGACAGTATACGTGTTGTCCACACTGAACCTAGTAAGACAGTATACGTGTTGTCCACACTCCACACTGAACCTAGTAAGACAGTATATACGTGTTGTCCACACTGAACCTAGTAAGACAGTGTATACGTGTTGTCCTCACTGAACCTAGTAAGACAGTATACGTGTTGTCCACACTGAACCTAGTAAGACAGTATACGTGTTGTCCTCACTGAACCTAGTAAGACAGTATACGTGTTGTCCTCACTGAACCTAGTAAGACAGTATACGTGTTGTCCTCACTGAACCTAGTAAGACAGTGTATACGTGTTGTCCACACTGAACCTAGTAAGACAGTATACGTGTTGTCCACACTCCACACTGAACCTAGTAAGACAGTATATACGTGTTGTCCACACTGAACCTAGTAAGACAGTGTATACGTGTTGTCCTCACTGAACCTAGTAAGACAGTATACGTGTTGTCCACACTGAACCTAGTAAGACAGTATACGTGTTGTCCTCACTGAACCTAGTAAGACAGTATACGTGTTGTCCTCACTGAACCTAGTAAGACAGTATATACGTGTTGTCCTCACTGAACCTAGTAAGACAGTATACGTGTTGTCCTCACTGAACCTAGTAAGACAGTATAAACGTGTTGTCCTCACTGAACCTAGTAAGACATAGGGGTGGGAATCACCAGTTTCATCATGATACGATACGATATCGATTCTTTGGACAACGATACGATATTTGCCGATATCACAAAGTCTCTCACGATACAATACGATACGATTAGATTCAGGTGCCTGCGATCGATATGAGATGATATCATATGCCCATTTAACACAATCAGTTATGAGACTCGCCACAGGATTTTCAAAATAAGAGTATCGATATGAATCGATCTTATTACATCGCATCGATCCGATTCGATCGTTGATAATTACATCGATGTATCGATCTGGATCGATGTATCGTCCCACCCCTAGTAAGACAGTATACGTGTTGTCCCCACTGAACCTAGTAAGACAGTGTAAGTGTTGTCCTCACTGAACCTAGTAAGACAGTATACGTGTTGTCCTCACTGAACCTAGTAAGACAGTATACGTGTTGTCCTCACTGAACCTAGTAAGACAGTATAAGTGTTGTCCCCACTGAACCTAGTAAGACAGTATTGTTGTCCTCACTGAACCTAGTAAGACAGTATAAGTGTTGTCCTCACTGAACCTAGTAAGACAGTATACGTGTTGTCCTCACTGAACCTAGTAAGACAGTATACGTGTTGTCCACACTGAACCTAGTAAGACAGTATACGTGTTGTCCTCACTGAACCTAGTAAGACAGTGTATACGTGTTGTCCTCACTGAACCTAGTAAGACAGTATACGTGTTGTCCTCACTGAACCTAGTAAGACAGTATAAGTGTTGTCCTCACTGAACCTAGTAAGACAGTGTAAGTGTTGTCCTCACTGAACCTAGTAAGACAGTATACGTGTTGTCCTCACTGAACCTAGTAAGACAGTATACGTGTTGTCCTCACTGAACCTAGTAAGACAGTATAAGTGTTGTCCTCACTGAACCTAGTAAGACAGTATTGTTGTCCTCACTGAACCTAGTAAGACAGTATAAGTGTTGTCCTCACTGAACCTAGTAAGACAGTATACGTGTTGTCCTCACTGAACCTAGTAAGACAGTATACGTGTTGTCCACACTGAACCTAGTAAGACAGTATACGTGTTGTCCTCACTGAACCTAGTAAGACAGTGTATACGTGTTGTCCTCACTGAACCTAGTAAGACAGTATACGTGTTGTCCTCACTGAACCTAGTAAGACAGTATACGTGTTGTCCACACTGAACCTAGTAAGACAGTATAAGTGTTGTCCTCACTGAACCTAGTAAGACAGTATACGTGTTGTCCTCACTGAACCTAGTAAGACAGTATAAGTGTTGTCCTCACTGAACCTAGTAAGACAGTATAAGTGTTGTCCTCACTGAACCTAGTAAGACAGTATACGTGTTGTCCTCACTGAACCTAGTAAGACAGTATAAGTGTTGTCCTCACTGAACCTAGTAAGACAGTATACGTGTTGTCCTCACTGAACCTAGTAAGACAGTATACGTGTTGTCCTCACTGAACCTAGTAAGACAGTGTATACGTGTTGTCCTCACTGAACCTAGTAAGACAGTATACGTGTTGTCCACACTGAACCTAGTAAGACAGTATACGTGTTGTCCTCACTGAACCTAGTAAGACAGTATACGTGTTGTCCTCACTGAACCTAGTAAGACAGTATACGTGTTGTCCTCACTGAACCTAGTAAGACAGTATATACGTGTTGTCCTCACTGAACCTAGTAAGACAGTATACGTGTTGTCCTCACTGAACCTAGTAAGACAGTATATACGTGTTGTCCTCACTGAACCTAGTAAGACAGTATACGTGTTGTCCCCACTGAACCTAGTAAGACAGTGTAAGTGTTGTCCTCACTGAACCTAGTAAGACAGTATACGTGTTGTCCTCACTGAACCTAGTAAGACAGTATACGTGTTGTCCTCACTGAACCTAGTAAGACAGTATAAGTGTTGTCCTCACTGAACCTAGTAAGACAGTATTGTTGTCCTCACTGAACCTAGTAAGACAGTATAAGTGTTGTCCTCACTGAACCTAGTAAGACAGTATACGTGTTGTCCACACTGAACCTAGTAAGACAGTATACGTGTTGTCCTCACTGAACCTAGTAAGACAGTGTATACGTGTTGTCCTCACTGAACCTAGTAAGACAGTATACGTGTTGTCCTCACTGAACCTAGTAAGACAGTATACGTGTTGTCCACACTGAACCTAGTAAGACAGTATAAGTGTTGTCCTCACTGAACCTAGTAAGACAGTATAAGTGTTGTCCTCACTGAACCTAGTAAGACAGTATAAGTGTTGTCCTCACTGAACCTAGTAAGACAGTATACGTGTTGTCCTCACTGAACCTAGTAAGACAGTATACGTGTTGTCCTCACTGAACCTAGTAAGACAGTGTATACGTGTTGTCCTCACTGAACCTAGTAAGACAGTATAAGTGTTGTCCTCACTGAACCTAGTAAGACAGTATACGTGTTGTCCTCACTGAACCTAGTAAGACAGTATACGTGTTGTCCTCACTGAACCTAGTAAGACAGTATACGTGTTGTCCTCACTGAACCTAGTAAGACAGTATAAGTGTTGTCCTCACTGAACCTAGTAAGACAGTATAAGTGTTGTCCCCACTGAACCTAGTAAGACAGTATAAGTGTTGTCCACACTGAACCTAGTAAGACAGTATACGTGTTGTCCTCACTGAACCTAGTAAGACAGTATACGTGTTGTCCTCACTGAACCTAGTAAGACAGTATATACATGTTGTCCTCACTGAACCTAGTAAGACAGTGTATACGTGTTGTCCTCACTGAACCTAGTAAGACAGTATACGTGTTGTCCTCACTGAACCTAGTAAGACAGTATACGTGTTGTCCTCACTGAACCTAGTAAGACAGTATATACATGTTGTCCTCACTGAACCTAGTAAGACAGTGTATACGTGTTGTCCTCACTGAACCTAGTAAGACAGTATACGTGTTGTCCACACTGAACCTAGTAAGACAGTATACGTGTTGTCCTCACTGAACCTAGTAAGACAGTGTATACGTGTTGTCCACACTGAACCTAGTAAGACAGTATACGTGTTGTCCTCACTGAACCTAGTAAGACAGTATACGTGTTGTCCACACTGAACCTAATAAGACAGTATACGTGTTGTCCTCACTGAACCTAGTAAGACAGTATACGTGTTGTCCTCACTGAACCTAGTAAGACAGTATAAGTGTTGTCCTCACTGAACCTAGTAAGACAGTGTATACGTGTTGTCCTCACTGAACCTAGTAAGACAGTATACGTGTTGTCCACACTGAACCTAGTAAGACAGTATAAGTGTTGTCCTCACTGAACCTAGTAAGACAGTATACGTGTTGTCCACACTGAACCTAGTAAGACAGTATAAGTGTTGTCCCCACTGAACCTAGTAAGACAGTATACGTGTTGTCCTCACTGAACCTAGTAAGACAGTATAAGTGTTCCGAGTCGGATAGATGGATAGAATAGAGGCAGAATGTAAAACATGTAGCCTATTATTATTATGGTATCATGTGGTCAGCCTTTGTTCTTTCCACGCGACAACTGAGAGAGTTAGACCAATTTTTGCGTCTCGCGTTGCATATTATTTTAACCCGGCAAAAAGACGGCAAAATGCTGCATCAAATTTGCCCCCCCCCCCCCCCCCATTCCGTGTTCGTTCCTTTCACACAGAACAGAACGGCATGCCGGGATAATGGGGCACTAGTCCCGGCTTTAATGGGCAGTGTGAAAGAAAGGGGCTAAAGACAGACAGAGAGAGAGAGAGATAAGAGACAGAGAGAGGGAGAGAAGAGACAGATAGAGAGAAGACAGATAGAGAGAGAGAGAAGAGACAGAGAGATGGAGAGAAGAGACAGAGAGAGATAGACAGAGAGAGAAGAGACAGATACAGGGAGAATGGGGGGAAAAGGGAGAGAGAGAAGAGACAGATAGACAGAGAGAGAGAAGAGACAGATAGACAGAGAGAAGAGAGAGAGAAGAGACAGATAGACAGAGAGGGATAGAGATAAGATAGATTGATACATAGACAGAAAAGAGAGATGGATAAATACAGACAACAGATAGATACACAGATAAACGGACAGACAGATTCAGCAGGACTATAATAATAATAATAATAATAATAATAATAATAATATGTTCATTTGACTTCCAGCATGGAGGAGGATAAGAGTCTGAATGAAGAGCTACTGGAGCTACAAGCTAACAACACATCATCAGCTTTAGCTTAGGCTAGCTAGCTTATGTGGTGGTGTGTTGCGACTTCATGTCGCTGCTAGCTTTGCTCAGGGTGTCCCGCTGACATTTAATTCATAATATTGCACATCGTTATTATATATATTATCACTGTGCTAATGTTAATGAAGCGAGTAGCAGAGTTTAGCCGACGGTATCGGTATCGTTAGCCGGCAGAATCAAGCCACCGGCAGAATCCTAAGCACTTCCGGTCTACAGTCTTCAAAATAAAAGTCGTCGAGTCAAAGTGAGTTGGGCTATATTTTTAGAACTCCTGAAAAACATCACCAATGAACACGGTTCCCCCTCATGTCCCTGTGTTATTATTTGTGGTGGTGACGTAAGAGATTTATAACTGAACATCTATTCGTGGTGCGTCTAGATTTCATAGTAAGCGCGACCAGAGACAAAGTAGTTGAGCCTGACGTCATTTAGGCGTCTCTAAAAGAGGTACAACGTGGCCGTTGGAGCCATATACAGGGTTCCCCACAGACATTGCAAAGTGAAATTCAAGGAATTTCCAAGTACTTTCCTAAGCACTAGTTTTCATTTTAAAAGGGCATCTAAAAGGATACAATTCACTTTTAAATGCTGTTTTTTATAGGGGGGGGGGAAATCGGAAAACCGATTTACGACAATTAGTTACACTTTAGTTACAATTTTATCATGGATGAACAGAACGTTCAATTGCGAATGGTTGATTTGAATTTCAAGGACCCTTTAAGCACCTTGTTTTCAAGGAATTCCAGCTTGACTTTATTTTTATTATTATTATTTTTTTAATCAAGCACGTTAAGCACTTCAAGGACCTTGTGCGAACCCCGACTACATGTCATTTGTTGGTTCCTTGTACCGTCTCTCTGTGTTTAACTCCCCCAGTGATCACCTGCTGTGACTTGTGGTCAGTTCTTGCTATAACGAATCAAATCCCCTTGAAAGTGCTGTCAGAAAACTCATATTTAATTACAATACACGATGACAAACACAGCAGCACCAATCACACGGTAAATGGCTGCGTTTATATATCTCTTTTATCCAAAGCGCTTTACAATTTGCATATCATCCTATCCTATGGAGTAACTGTGTGGAATATGGGCTAGAAGATAAAATGAAGGAAAGCAGAATAAAATTTTTTTTATAAAAGGAATGATATTTGTAAATTACCGGAAAGGGGAGGTGACTATTGTCAATCTTCTGGATTCTAAGCTGTTGTTTTCTTTTTTTTACTACATTATGGATACTGATATTATTTATTTATTTTATGTTGTTTTCAATTGTTAAGGATGAAGAATTATTGGCCATATGGATATTCTCCATTATATAATTTAAGTATTAATTAATGTTCCCCTTGGAAGTGGCGGATAGGGGTATAGGGCACGATACGCTTAGGCTTCTTCCTACTCCTTTTCAAACAGTGATATGTATATTCTTGTTCCAAATAAAGATTAATTCATTCATTCAATTTTGTTCCTCACATTTTACCCGCTCACTCACACATTCACACACCGACGGCGGAGGCGACCATGCAAGGTGCCAACCTGCTCATCGGGAGCAATTAGGGGTTAAGTGTCTTGCTCAAGGACACATCGACACGCTGCCCGGGAGGAGCGGGAATCGAACCGGGGACCTCCGGATTACCAGACTGCTCTACCTCGCGAGCCACTGTCGCCCCCCATGGATACCTCTGTTAATCACTACCATGGTGAGGGGCTTATTATAAACACACACCTGTCTCATTACATAGTGAGGGGCTTATTGTAAACACACACCTGTCTCATGACACAGTGAGGGGCTTATTGTAAACACACACCTGTCTCATTACACAGTGAGGGGCTTATTATAAACACACACCTGTCTCATTACATAGTGAGGGGCTTATTATAAACACACCTGTCTCATTACATAGTGAGGGGCTTATTATAAACACACACCTGTCTCATTACATAGTGAGGGGCTTATTGTAAACACACACCTGTCTCATTACACAGTGAGGGGCTTATTATAAACACACACCTGTCTCATTACATAGTGAGGGGCTTATTATAAACACACACCTGTCTCATTACATAGTGAGGGGCTTATTATAAACACACACCTGTCTCATTACATAGTGAGGGGCTTATTGTAAACACACACCTGTCTCATTACACAGTGAGGGGCTTATTATAAACACACACCTGTCTCATTACACAGTGAGGGGCTTATTATAAACACACCTGTCTCATTACATAGTGAGGGGCTTATTATAAACACACACCTGTCTCATTACATAGTGAGGGGCTTATTGTAAACACACCAGTCTCATTACATAGTGAGAGGCTTATTATAAACACACCTGTCTCATTACATAGTGAGGGGCTTATTATAAACACACCTGTCTCATTACATAGTGAGGGGCTTATTATAAACACACACCTGTCTCATTACACAGTGAGGGGCTTATTATAAACACACACCTGTCTCATTACACAGTGAGGGGCTTATTATAAACACACACCTGTCTCATTACATAGTGAGGGGCTTATTGTAAACACACACCTGTCATTACACAGTGAGGGGCTTATTGTAAACACACACCTGTCTCATGACACAGTGAGGGGCTTATTGTAAACACACACCTGTCTCATTACACAGTGAGGGGCTTATTATAAACACACACCTGTCTCATTACATAGTGAGGGGCTTATTATAAACACACACCTGTCCTGTCTCATTACATAGTGAGGGGCTTATTGTAAACACACACCTGTCTCATTACACAGTGAGGGGCTTATTATAAACACACACCTGTCCTGTCTCATTACATAGTGAGGGGCTTATTGTAAACACACACCTGTCTCATTACACAGTGAGGGGCTTATTGTAAACACACACCTGTCTCATTACACAGTGAGGGGCTTATTATAAACACACACCTGTCTCATTACATAGTGAGGGGCTTATTATAAACACACACCTGTCTCATTACATAGTGAGGGGCTTATTGTAAACACACACCTGTCTCATTACACAGTGAGGGGCTTATTATAAACACACACCTGTCTCATTACATAGTGAGGGGCTTATTATAAACACACACCTGTCTCATTACATAGTGAGGGGCTTATTGTAAACACACACCTGTCTCATTACACAGTGAGGGGCTTATTATAAACACACACCCGTCTCATTACATAGTGAGGGGCTTATTGTAAACACACACCTGTCTCATTACACAGTGAGGGGCTTATTATAAACACACCTGTCTCATTACATAGTGAGGGGCTTATTATAAACACACCTGTCTCATGACACAGTGAGGGGCTTATTATAAACACACCTCTGTCTCATTACATAGTGAGGGGCTTATTGTAAACACACACCTGTCTCATTACATAGTGAGGGGCTTATTATAAACACACACCTGTCTCATTACATAGTGAGGGGCTTATTATAAACACACCTGTCTCATTACATAGTGAGGGGCTTATTGTAAACACACCTGTCTCATGACATAGTGAGGGGCTTATTATAAACACACCTGTCTCATTACAGTGAGGGGCTTATTATAAACACACCTGTCTCATTACATAGTGAGGGGCTTATTATAAACACACCTGTCTCATTACAGTGAGGGGCTTATTATAAACACACCTGTCTCATTACATAGTGAGGGGCTTATTATAAACACACCTGTCTCATTACATAGTGAGGGGCTTATTGTAAACACACACCTGTCTCATTACATAGTGAGGGGCTTATTATAAACACACCTGTCTCATTACATAGTGAGGGGCTTATTGTAAACACACACCTGTCTCATGACATAGTGAGGGGCTTATTGTAAACACTATCAGTCCTACATAATAACAGTTCAAAGGCTCAGCTATCAGATCGAATTAAATTCAAATGTTGACATGTGGACAGCAACAATAATCCTGTATGTACCGTATATATATATATATATATATATATATATATATATATATATATATATATATATATATATATATATATATATATATATATATTATTTCTTACCATATATATATATATCCACATCTGTCTGTACATACATGCATATAATCCTTTTTACATATCTAGATAATATATCTATCTGTACATATCCCTTACTAGTTATGCTGCTGGCCAGTATGACTTACTACCATAGTGTCTTTATACCTGTATCACTGTACGTATTAATACTACAACTCCTAATACTAATACTACTACACATCTGATTAGCACTATTACTCAGTAGTACTAATTTATATATTCTATACCCAGTTTAATCACATGTACATTATATATTACTATTGAACTTTACTGTTACATTTGCACTCTGGTTGGATGCCAAACTTATTTTCGTTGTACTGTACTGTACATTATATATATAATGACAATACATTTGAATCTAATCTAGAACTAATAGGAAGCTAAAAGGGACAATAACACTACCTTATGCATACTGCACCTTATGTGAATATACTGTGAATACTGTATATTTCATTTCAGTTAGTTAGATAGTAAATTATAACACTACCTTATGCATACTGCACCTTATGTGATGCTGTGAATACTGTATATTTCAGTTAGTTAGATAGTAAATAATTTTGACTTATTTGTTTACACAGCTTGTGTTGTTTTTTCTACCTGTACCCCCCCCCCCCATCCCCCATGCTGCTATGATGCCTGAATTTCCCCCAAGGGGATCTATAAAGGAATATCTTATCTTATCTAATCTTTTATTTTGAAATCAAATTCGCCAAAGCGGAAGCGAATGTGCTGACGAGTGCGGGAGACTTCACAACCCGAGCCAACATGATGACGGCGTGGAGCAGGTTTAATAATAATGTTGATCACCAATATACTTATTATATTATTATTATTATTATTATTGTTGTTGTTATTGTTGCTCACCGCTGCAGTTGAAGGTGGAGGGGTTGTGGTAGTCCAGAGCCGTCAGCTTCCTCCTGAACATATTGATCTTCTATCTTCTTCTACCGGCAGCAGCTACCTAGCTAATGCTTGCAAGGAGGGCAGACACTGCGCATGCGCGGAGATGTCAGCGGTGTGTGTGTCTCTGTGGGGGGGGGGGGGGGGGGGGGGGGTATGAATTATGATGAATTGAAAATGGGGGACCCTGATGATGTAAACAAGACGAAAGTCTTTCTCTGGTCTGCATAACAATTGTGTGTATTGAGCTGTACTGTATTGTACCCATTCTGCAATCTGTTAATAAAGTGTTCAATCAATCAATCAATGTAGTCGAGACTTTACAGACATTTCAATTATGCACACATTTCTACAATATAACAATAATAAATATGAATAACTATCTACATAGTACTCTCAGTCCAGAGTGCACCACAGCAACTAGTATATAAAAAAAAATCAACATAGGCATAAAATCAGCACACAAATTGACTAAATAAAAAGTTGCATAAACTTCAGACATAAGAATAGGTATAAAAGACAATAAAAGTAGGGCAATGTAGACGTGCAGATGTAAGAATAGGCATACATATAAGTACAACATAGCATACTGAACATAACTGTGTCAATAAAGATTATTCAAATTGAACTGAACCAAATATTGGGCCAAATATGGGGACATTACGTTACGTTCTGTAACTAACCATAATCATAGCCATAAATAATAACCTTAACCCGCCTAACCATCACACTACAATAGCTCGTCAAACAAAATCAGGAAGTACATTTTTTCTCATTTTGTAAAATCACATGAGAAAACGTCACTAATGAAAAAGGCCACAAGGGGGCAGTAGTCACGCCACAGGAAACACCAAGCATAGAAAACACAGACGAGTTTTGATTGATTGATTGAAAATTTTATTAACAGATTGCAGAATGGGTACAATACAGTAGGGCTCAATACACACAATTGTTAAGGGGATGCAGACCAGAGAAAGACTTTCGTCTTGTTTACATCAGGGTAGATAGATAGATAGATAGATAGATAGATAGATAGATAGATAGATAGATAGATAGATAGATAGATAGATAGATAGATAGATAGATAGATAGATAGATAGATAGATAGATAGATAGATAGATAGATAGATAGATATATGGATGGTGAAATTGATGTTTTAGTAACATTGATGAGCATTCTAAAAGCAATTCTTAAAAAGATTCAATTTTAAAAACAATCTTAAATTGTATTTAACACTGTATTTTGTTTTGTTTTTTTGTTTTCTGTTTCTTTGCTTGCATGTAATTTTAGCCATCTTAATTGTTAGTTTCATTGTGTATTGTATGTTGAGTGCTGACTTTTAATAATTCTGTTTTGCAATAATTGTTTTTGTATGTTTTTTTGTGTGGACCCCAGGAAGACTAGCTGGTTGCCATGGTACCAGCTAATGGGGATCCGTAATAAAATCAAATCAAATAGATAGATAGATAGATAGATAGATAGATAGATAGATAGATAGATAGATAGATAGATAGATAGATAGATAGATAGATAGATAGATAGATAGATAGATAGATATAGATAGACAGACAGACAGACAGACAGACAGACAGACAGACAGACAGACAGACAGACAGACAGACAGACAGACAGACAGACAGACAGACAGACAGACAGACAGACAGACAGACAGACAGACAGACAGACAGACACACATGACAATCAATAAAACAAGATAGACATTTCACAGAACACAGCAAATAAATAACCATTAGAGATGTGATTAACAGCTAACTGTGGATCTAAACCACACCTAAAGGTAAAACATCTGAGAGTTGCTGGAACAAAATACCTTCTGAGGCATCACTAGTCGCTCACTGAGCTTCTAAGTCTGTTAAATAATAATAATAATAATAATAATAATAATAATAATAATAATAATAATAATAATAATAATAATAATAATGATGATGATGACGACGATGATGATGATGATGATGATGATGATGATAATAACAACAATAATAATGGTGATGATGATAATAATAATAATAATAATAATAATAATAATAATAATAATAATAATAATAATAATAATAATAATAATAATAATAATAATAATAATAATAATAATAATAATAATACACTTTATTTTAGGTGATATGTGTTAGGGGCAGGGCTTGACATTAACTTTTTGGCTCACTAGCCACTGTGGCTAGTGGTTTTCCAAAGTCACTAGCCACTCAGCATTTTCACTAGCCAAAAATCCCCGCACTCGCGCCCCCACCCAAAAAGTAATAAATATAGGTAATTTCTTCTTCACTAACCCCTGCTGGGGACAGTATCATTGTAATCATACTGCTACACGCCAACTGTACAACTGTGCTTCTGACTGTTGACTCCATTGTTTACTACTGCCTGCGACCAGTGACTCAGCCGCAAAAGGAGCTCCAGTTGGGGCAACGGCTGACTGGGACAAGATGGAGGGTGTAGATGTGGAAGAGTTGTGTTGAACCTAGCAATTACATTGTTGCTCCAAACGCCGTGAACATTATCATTGACACACCTATGCCTTGGCTGTGTTGAACCTAGCAATTATATTATTGCTCCAAACGCCATGAACATTATCATTGACACACCTATGCAGGGCTTGACGTTAACTTTTTGGCTCACTAGCCACTGTGGCTAGTGGTTTTCCAAAGTCACTAGCCACTCAGCATTTTCACTAGCCCTGGGCAGGTGGGCAGGTGTCAACGTCAAGCCCTGGTTAGGGGGTAGGTGGTTGGTGTTAGGTGGTAGGTGTTAAATGGTGGGGTTAGGTGGAAGGTGATAGGTGGTAAGGGGTAAATGGTGGGGTTAAGGGGTAGGGGTTAGGTAGAAGGTGGTAGGTATTAGAGGGGTAGGGGTGAGGTGTAGGGTAGAGAGACTATGATGCAGTGGAGGCTGCTGACCAAATTTTTAGGTGAAGCACAAATTATTATATTATATTATATATTAAATAATATTTTTAAAACATCCCCCACTGTGTGTCAGTGGTCAGTGGACACAGATGAAAACATATTAACATTAGGTGACAGCGGACCTGACCAGATGAAAACATATTAGGTGACAGCGCACCTGACCAGATCAAAACATATTAGTTGACAGCGCACCTGATCAGATCAAAACATTTTAGGTGACAGCGCACCTGACCAGATCAAAACATATTAGGTGAAGGTGACAAGGAAGCCACAGACTCATACCCCCCCGACACTCAACTAACCGCCTTGGACAGTCCTTCATACCAGTGGCCATCAGGCTCCACAACAGTGGGCAGCGACTGCTGCCAGACATCGACCTAGAACTAATAGGAACCCAAGTAGGACAATAACACTACCTTATGCATACTGCACCTTATGTGGATACTGTGATACTGTGAATAATGTATATTTCAGTTAGTTAGATAGTAAATTATATTGACCTATTTGTTTACACTGCTTGTGTTGTTTTCACTACCTGTACCCCCCCCCCTTCCCCCATGCTGCTATGATGCCTGAATTTCCCCAAGGGGATCAATAAAGGAATATCTTATCTTATCTTAAAAGGAAAGATGAAATTACCTACCTGGGTTCCATCCTATAGAGGCAAATCTTTCCTGTGACAAAATGGGATCCAATGTAATAAAACTAAGTCAACCAACGAACTAGATTCCTGTACCGGATCTCCTCTCTGGTAAACAAGAACACCTTGAAGACTCTAACAGGAGCACTCATTCAAGGGTACTACGACTATGCTTGCACCTCATGGTACCAAAGCACCTCAAAGGCACTAAAAACAAGATTACAAACATCACAAAACAAACTGGTCAGACTACTGCTTGACCTTACTCCTAAAACCCACCTCACCCCTGTCCACTTTGACAACCTAGGATGGCTTAGAGTAGACAACAGAGTACAGCAACTTGCAATGGGCCTGGTCTACAAGATACACTACACCACTAAGATACCCATGTGCATGTCGAAATACTTCCCAAAGGTCAGTGAATACCACGACCACAACACCAGAGGGAGTTCCACAAATCATGTTCAACCCAGATAAAATAATTTAAAAAGTTTAAAAAAAAAAAATTTAATAAAAGAAAATAGTCATAACTTAGAAATGAGATTGCATAGGTCTATGAATCGATATCGCGATTCTGTTTCGATTAATTGCCCAGCCCTACAGAGTGTACAGTAAGTTAGCTTGGTGATTATCATCGTGATGTAGGCTAAGCTGGCTAGCTACTGTTAGCATACAAGCACTGTAGCCTACTTACTTTTTCATCCACAACGTTTTTTCTGATCCAGATGCATAAGTCCACTTCTTCATGTTGCTCAGTTGCTGGTTTATACTTCGGTCCTAATGTTGGCGCAAAGTTTAATTTAGCCTGACTTGACTTGTTATAGCTGTACATCTTACTAACTACTAAACAACAACTTTCTCATAGTCTCAACTTTCACATAGTCAAAACGGGTCCAGCTGCATGTCCGGAGGATAGGTTTAGCTCGGGCCAATCTCAAGTTTCTCAAGTTTCTTTATTAGTTGTCATACAGAAGTACAGAATACTTTTATACAAAATGCTTCTTTATGTTACATTTTGTATAAAAGTATTCTGTACTTCTGTATGACAACTAATAAAGAAACTTGAGAAACTTGAGATTGGCCCGTGCTAAACCTATCCTCCGCACATGCAGCTGGACCCGTTTTGACTTTGCAATGCAGCAATCTCTGATTGGATTTGCAAGGCTGCCAATCATATTCAACCTCCGTGTATTGGATGTCAAGGGCTGTCAATCAATCAACCCTCCATTCAATGGCAAGAGTTTAACTGCACAGACCGTGCTTAGATGAAGTTAATAGCCTATTTTGATTCGCTGTTATTTATTATTTATTTAACAATGGGTCACACCTGTGAAGTTTTCTTCACGAATAATTACTGCAGGCAATACTGCAGTGCAGGCCTGCTCAGAGCTGTCAATTTTGGCCATTTTTGAAAAAAAAAAATTCACTGGCATTTTTTTTACATAGGAAAACATTTATAATAAAAAAAAATAATACTAATTTAAAAAAATATATATATATATAGTTTTATATATATATATATATATATATATATATATATATATATATATATATATATATATAGGTATATGTAAATTAATAATAATTATGAATTATGAGTGAATTTGTGTTTCACGTGTTGTCATAGAGAAACCTCCACTGCTATGATGGTAGAACAGACTGGGTGCGTTGGGTTTGTCAGGTTATTTTTAAGACTTCAGGTATGTTAGATATGATGTGTTTTCATCCTCGGAGATCAGGTACGCTGGATTTGTGTGATTATTTATATACGACGAGACATGAGAGAGGAATGCCTGAGATTGGGTGTGTTGGATTCGCTGTGGTTTATTTTGAGATGCTGTTTGCGTTACCAGAGAGGAATGCTATGGATTGTATGGAGTGGATTTCTTGTGTGTGTGTGTGTGTGTGTGTGTGTGTGTGTGTGTGTGTGTGTGTGGGGGGGGGGGGGGCTTTGTTTTGTGTTGCTTTATATGAGCAGATAGGGCTGTAGGAGCGAATGTCATTCTTTTACATTCGAAGCTTCTATTGAAGTTTTCGAACGAAGCTTCGAAATGTCTGTCGTCGTATTTTATGACGTAATCATAAAAAATTTGAAAAGATCCTCAAACTAAATCCTCAATTTGAATAAAGTGATTAATCTGATTAAATGAGTCTTTAAAATTAAATCAACTTTCTTTAATGAATATAACTCGTCAGTTTCGTCAACATAAATAATCCAATCAGGGCTCACGGTTGGTATGAAAGTGATGGTGACGTCTTGATGGAGCGCCGAGCGGATGCAGACAGGCTACATCATTTATGATAAATGTTTTATTAAAATGTTTATGACGAGTCATATACTAATAATAGTATAATACTTTAATATTAGTGTAGCCTAATCTTTATCTGCAACTGGGAAGAAAAACCCCATTGGTAGAATGAATAGACACATACAAAAAAAAAATTATAAAAAATGTGAATGTTGATTTTAGAATTCGAATGTGAACGTTATGAATAAAGCTTTGAAGCTTTGAACTATTCGGTACAGCCCTATATGAGCAGATGAGCCGATTTGTTTTCTGTTGCTTTATACGAGCAGATGACCGGTTTGTGGCGTTATAGCTGTTGGAAGAATATGATTCATTGATCTGACCCTGTCTCTCTCAAATCTAGAGAACAGGTGCGTTGGATTTGTTGCAATTATTTCAGGAGATATGAGAAGGGAACGGCGGCCACACCAGTGATTAGGTGCGCTGGATTTGTAATGTTTATTCTAGGATATTGGGTGTGTTTGTTTTGAAAACAGGGGGGATGCTAAAGAGCACATTATAGGGGCATCCTACTTGTTACTACTGTTCAGCCAGGGCTAACCTGAATAAGGGGAATCAAGCGGAGCCACAAGCACAGCCACAACAAGATAAGGTTTGAAGAGCAATTCAATAACTCTGACCCCCCCCCCCCCCGACGCACGTGGCAGGGCATCCAGGCCATCACAGACTATACAAACCCACCAACAACAACTCTCCCCCCCAACCACTGACCCCTCCCTCCCTGATAACCTTTATGCCCGCTTTGACAGGGACTACCAGGAGGCGCCCACCAACCAAGGCTGCCATCCCTGCCAACCTCCAACCAATAACTCTCTCCACCACCCCCCAGTGTGTACGTACGGTGTACCGCACTGAGCAGGACTAATGCAGGCAGCTGGTCCTGATGGCATCCCCCCCGGCGGGGAGAGCTCAGGAACTGCGCTGAGCAGCAGCTGACTATGCATCTTCAACCCGTCACTAGCCCAGGTAGTTGTCCCTATAACAGTACTGTATATTTGCATATCTTGTATATGTCACAAATGTAACAGTACTGTATACCTGTGTATATGTCATGTATGTCAGAAATGTCATGATGTCACGTATGTCATTAATGTCACTATGAATTGAAAAGGGGGGGACCCTGATGTAAACGAGACGAAAATCTTTTCTCTGGTCTGCATCCCCTTATTAACAATTGTGTGTATTGAGCCGTACTGTCTTGTACCCATTGTGCAACCTGTTAATAAAGTTTTCAATCAATCAATCGATCCAGCGTGCTTTAAAGGGGACATGCGTTGCTATTTCTAGCACTATTTGGGCAACTTTACACAATTCCTGTGAGTCTATTAAAGACATCTGTACGTTTTTTTTCAAAAAAATGCATTGTTTTATATTTCTAATCAAGTACTCAAAACCATAATTTTTCAGCTTCAAGATTTCAGGCTGTTATTGCCCCGCCCATAAGCACTTTGAGTGACAGTCAGTCCACACAGTCTGCGACTGGTAGACAGAGAGAGAGAGAGAGAGAGAGAGAGACCACCTCCATCACGCCAGTGTGCCGAAACACCCCTCTTGCCGCGCGCCTCAATGACTCCCGCCCTGTGGCACTCACCCTCATTACCACGCGGTGCTCCGAGAGGATGGTCCTGGCTCACCTCTGACCTTTCACCCGCACCGAATAAACACCAATTTGTCTACCGTGAGAATCATGAATCAAGAATCACAAGAGGTTTATTTGTCACATACATACCAGGGCATACAGTGAAATGCGGGGTGGTCATGCCCGCATTGATTGTGCAAAATTGTGCAGCCACCCAAACAACTGCCTCTTTGAACTGCTGCGGTCAGGCAAGCGATACCGGAGTCTCATGGCAAGCACAGAGAGACTCAGAAGGAGCTTCCATCCCCCGGGCCATCAGGATGCTCAACGAACAATAAACACTATGTAACAACCATCAAATGCACACAGCACACACATCCACACGCACACACTCACTTTAAAGTGGAAATGAAGCAGTGAGCAATGTGATCCTAGTTTGTTTGTGGTGTACCTTGTGTAAGACAGGGTTCTATAATCAAATGTGAAATCTATCTTATTTGTCTGAAAAATCAAATATAATATCCCTGTTTTCAACATGGGCGCCGCCATTTTGTTGCTGACGTCGTGGCTGACGTCATGCCACTGGTTGGGTTTATACACTGCTGGTTAGCTGCCTATAGTGAATGGGTCAGTCAGTAAATAAAATGTTGCCTACAAAACAACGGGACCGCGGTGGTTCTGTTTGTATTGCTCCTGGCTGTTCAAACAAATTTTACCATGTGAGAGAGAGGAAAGTTGGTTAATTTCCACAAACTACCAGTGAAAAAAACAGTGTTGTTGGCATGTTGGCTCAGTTTGGCTGCACTCAGGCGGCGCGACCAGCCTGTTGGACAGGGAATGAGGATCTGCAGAGAACACTTCATTGCCTCGGATTATGTTGTTGGGGGTGGAAGGTTTGTCCAGAAGACCACTAATCAGCTGAAGCCTGATGCGGTTCCCTCGGTCTTCGACAGACAGACCGGCGTTAGCTCTCGGGACTCGGGAGCGATCGCTAGCTAGTTAGCACCAGCCGGGGCCGGCGTTAGCAACCGGGAGCGTCGCGGAGCATTCAGCCTGCTGGCTACCTAGATCCACTTCAACCAGCGTCGCGGAGCATTCAGCCTGCTGGCTACACAGCTTGTCGGTGTGCTAATAGCCTCTGCAAGCTAACGGTAGCTGGCTAAACAGCTTGTCGGTGTGCTGGAGCCTCGGCAAGCTAACGGTAGCTGGCTACACAGCTTGTCGGTGTGCTGGAGCCTCTGCAAGCTAACGGTAGCTGGCTACACAGCTTGTCGGTGTGCTGGAGCCTCTGCAAGCTAACGGTAGCTGGCTCCAGGCTATTAGCACATCGACAAGCTGCTGGAGCTCCCGACGCTCGGCTGGTTGAAGTGGATCTAGGTAGCCAGCAGGCTGAATGCTCCGCGACGCTCCCGGTTGCTAACGCCGGCCCCGGCTGGTGCTAACTAGCTAGCGATCGCTCCCGAGTCCCGAGGGGCTAACGCCGGTCTGTCTGTCGAAGACCGAGGGAACCGCATCAGGCTTCAGCTGATTAGTGGTCTTCTGGACAAACCTTCCACCCCAACAACATAATCCGAGGCAATGAAGTGTTCTCTGCAGATCCTCATTCCCTGTCCAACAGGCTGGTCGCGCCGCCTGAGTGCAGCCAAACTGAGCCAACATGCCAACAACACTGTTTTTTTCACTGGTAGTTTGTGGAAATTAACCAACTTTCCTCTATCTCACATGGTAAAATTAGTTTGAACAGCCAGGAGCAATACAAACAGAACCACCGCGGTCCCGTTGTTTTGTAGGCAACATTTTATTTACTGTCTGACCCATTCACTATAGGCAGCTAACCAGCAGTGTATAAACCCAACCAGTGGCATGACGTCAGCAACAAAATGGCCGCGCCCATAATGCTAAATGCTTCAGAAATGCACACAACAAATCGTTTTTTCTTAGAAACTGCTTATTTTTATAACGTGATTTCTTCTGTGGCTTATCTAAATACTAATGTGATGCTATGAATATGTATTTATCGCACTGCTTCATTTCCACTTTAAACAAACAACTCACTGCAGCACCCACTTTAGAACACCTAAACACACTTTATATTTATTGATAAAGAATTTGCACTACAACCCATACCTCATTACACCTTACTGTAAATTGTACCTCATCCCATTTCTG
>NC_140165.1:4550555-4588055 GCF_963971535.1 Notolepis coatsorum | reverse complement strand
CACTTTAACTTTTACATACAAATCCTTATGTTCATATAATTATGTACATAGTGATGTATATATTGTGTTATTCCATGTTTATTTACTAACAGTGAGAGTCTCTCTCAATTTTCCAATCCTGCCTCAAGACCCATTTCTCCCCCACTGTCTTCTCTTCTTTCGAGGTGAACAATATTGTATATTGTATATATTTTATTTTATTTAACAAGCTGCACCAAAGGAATACAAAAGTTTCACATAAAATACAAAAAAACAACAATAAATTACACAAATACACTAAACAATCAATAGCAGAGCCAGAGGCAACCTATAGCAGGGCAGGCAGCAACAATAGACTATTAGGGCAAATCAAAACAACGACAGACCGCTGATTCCACCTCTAGTCCCTTTTTGAGGCATTTTGGCACCGGTTACACACAGGGGTATTTTCGTTTCGTTTTCAAGGTCAGTTTCGCTTTCCAGAATGCAACGTAATGGCAGGCGAGTTAGACATTTGTTTTGCGACCTGAGCACAGTGATGTATATACATGTAGTACAATGCCAAAGCAGTAGGTGGCGAACATGAAGGCAATTTTCAACCAATCAGACAACTTGAATGTGCCAATACACTAAAAACAACAAAAAACAACAAACCACCATCTTTAAATGCCTCGCGTTAGCCATTTAGCCAATGTAGCATTTATTTTTCAGCAAAGAAAGTGCAATAAAAGTGCAATAAACAAAACGGATACATTCACTGTGTGTTCTGCCTCTCATTTGTTGATGAAACGAAACTAACATCAACACAATTGACCACCAAGAGCGGAGTTTAGTCTCATCGTCGCCGATTTTGTTAGCTTACGTGCTAACGTGATAGGGATATGCCATTATAACAGTATAGCATTGTGGCTAGCAGCTAACGTTAGCTCACGTTAGCCAGCCAGCACCAAACTAATGATATCAGGAGCTATCAGTAGCTAGATAACATTAGACAACGCCTCATGTATTAAACAAAGGTGAATAGATGACTGGGCCATTTTGTTTAATGCTTGTTAAGATTGAAAGAGGAGCTCTGAGCTAACAGGGTCTGGTAGCTAACGTTAGCTCACGTTAGCCAGCTGCTCATGCAATCGTTAATGCTAGCAGAATGAATGGATGTAAACTTTATTTAACAGATTGCAGAATGGGTACAATACAATACGGCTCAATACAAACAATTGTTAAGGGAATGGGACTGGGCTCCTAACAATAACTTGACAACACATGGTAGCTGCAGCTATTTGGGACAGCTGTCTGTCGTCACCGGACGTTGGTGAGGGCACGCAGATGTCGGTATCTACTGCGCATGGGCGCTGAGCAACAACGGCTCCGCGCAGATTACACGACACGTTGTCGGCGAGTTTTGGCGAGTATCCAAAACGGAAACACAATTTCAGCGTTGTCGGTAGGGCAACGCGTTATCCTGCCAAAACGGCATTTCTATTGAACTAGGACAGCATGCGTAATCATTCAGCAACAAAACAAAAACAAAAACACCCAGTGTAACCAGCCCCTTAAAAGCATCCAGTGTTACATAGAGGTTCATGTCATTCTGTATCATGTTCCAAGCCGAGGGAGCAGAATAACTAAATGCTCTCATTCCCATTTCAGTATGGACATTGGGAACAGACAATAGGAGCAGACTTTGAGAACGTAAAAAAAATACCCCAGAACACCATATAAGTACACAAGTAAGAGGGGAGGAGACTGAGAATTGCCCTGTGAATCAATATGTACTGTACCAATGCCCACGTCGTGCGGGTGGCCAGCGCAGACCAGTGCCCACTGACCAGGGGTGTAAAGTACTTGAGTAATTGTGTACTTTGTTTACAATACTGTTTTGGGAGATTTGTACATTACTCGAGTATTATTAGGTTTGTATACTTGTACTTTTACTCAATTACATTTCAGAGGAAAAAAAACATACTTTTTACCCCTTACATTTAAAACGCAGGCCTACAAAGTACAAAGTACAAATCTCGCAGGTCCAACTATTTTAATTAGTATATTTGTTTCTCTGGCCGAACTAACGGTAACGCTATTAATCCTGCGGCCGCATTTTATTTAAAAACAGCCAATCAAATCCAAATCAGTGGAAAATTAACCCGCCCATACCCATGCTGATTGGTCCTTGTGCGAGACTAGAAAGAGGGGATCTTTGATGAAACACCTGCTATCGGAAGAATAGACGGTCAGAGTGACGAGATAGAGAAGACGGCCACAAACGATAGTACGAGTGATGAAGAGGACGACACGGAACATTTCATTGCCCCGGAATAAAAAAAGGTTTTTACTTTTACTTTTGAGTACTTACGTGCATTTAAAAGTAGAAACCTCTTTACTTTTACTCAAGTGTGTTTCTAGCCAGATACTCTGACTTTTACTCGAGTACGATTTTGAGACGGTACCCATACTTTCACATAAGTATAATTTCCGGGTACTTTTTACACCCCTGTCATTGACCAGTGACCATTGAACTCCGATTCATCAGCAGAGATGAATTGTTATACAATAATAATAATAATAATAATAATAATAATAATAATAATAATAATAATAATAATAATAATAATAATAATAATAATAATAATACAATAAAATATACAATATTGTTCACCTCGCAACAATAAATGTACTTGAGGCTTACGACTGACCATGTACAGTATATTTGACATGAAAATAAGTTATTGACTTGGGGACAATGATGAGATGTAACCAGCTTCTGTCACACATACTGTCAGATCATATTCACTGTTTGTTAACCACAGGACAATTATATATTATTATTATT
Source organism: Notolepis coatsorum (assembly GCF_963971535.1). Taxonomy (NCBI): domain Eukaryota; kingdom Metazoa; phylum Chordata; class Actinopteri; order Aulopiformes; family Paralepididae; genus Notolepis; species Notolepis coatsorum. The sequence goes on along the minus strand of NC_140165.1, from coordinate 4,585,246 downwards.
ATTATTATGGTTATTGACAGAAAGGCTTGCTAGCATAACGTTAGCTTTCTGGGTCATGTTTACTTTCAGGGCTTCCTGCCAGAAAGACAAACAGGCACATTATTTATTTTTAGCTCTGATGAGACTCTAGCCATATAGTATGTCAAAAAACACAAAACACCCCTCCAGCCAATCATAATGGAGTATTCACCCAGGCCAAGTGCACATCAGACAATGAAGTATTTCATTCTTAAAGTGACTTCTCCCCATCTTTAATTATGTGTTGTATATTAATACACACACACACACACAGACACACATTTGTGCATGGAAACACACACACACACACACACACACACACACACACACACACACACACACATACATGTGTGCACGCAAGCATACACACACACAGACACACATTTGTGCATGCAAACACACACACATACACACACACAGACACACACACACACACACATTTGTGCATGCAAACACACACACACACACACGCACATACACACACACACTCACACAGACATACATTTGTGCACGCAAACACACACACACACACACATACACGCACACACTATTTGTGCATGCAAACACACACACACACACACACACATACATTTGTGCATGCAAACACACACACACACATACATACACACACACACACAGACACAAATTTGTGCATGCAAACACACACACACATACACACACACACACGCAGACACACACACATGTGTGCATGCAGCCATGCACACACACACACACACACACACACACACACACGCACACACACACACAGACACACATTTGTGCACACACATTCTCATTCTCTTACCATCCCTCCCTCTCTCATTCTCTGTCATCATCATCTCTCTCTCCCTCTCTCTCTCTCTCTCTCTCTCTCTCTCTCTCTCTCTCTCTCTCTCTCTCTCTCTATCTCTCTCTCTCTCTCTCTCTCTCTCCCCCTCTGTCTCTCGTCTCTCTCTCTCTCTCCCCCTCTGTCTCTCGTCTCTCTCTCCCTCTCTCTTTCTCTCTCTCGTCTCTCTCTCCCTCTCTCTCTCTCTCTCCCTCTCTCTCTCTCCCTTGGTCTCTCCTCTCCTCCTCTGGTCAGAGGACTCATTCTGCGTACAGTCTGTATGTAACTGGTCTGTACGATTTCTGGTCGCCCTGACAACTGTGTTCTGACGCAGCGACCGAGAGCTCCTCATTCTGAGCGGTAGGAAAACTTTATCATATAATAATAACATCACAACGCTGTCATATTCATGTTTATCATGCCATATTCATGTTATCATGCCATATTCATGTTATCATGTCATATTCATGTTCTCATGTCATATTCAACAGATAATTCACCATTCACAGACAACACCAGTGTTTTCAAAATGTGGCCCCCAAACTTGCCTTTACATGACAAGTGAAATATCTTACGATTTTTTTTCATAAGTGAATAAACAAACTGTTCTCAAGGAAAATTGGATCTCTTGTTATTGTTGAAAGATACCTGAAAAGTGACTGTTATTGTTGAAAGATACCTGAAAAGTTACTGTTATTGTTGAAAGATACCTAGAAAGTTACTGTTATTGTTGAAAGATACCTGAAAAGCTACTGTTATTGTTGAAAGATACCTGAAAAGTTACTGTTATTGTTGAAAGATACCTATAAAGTTACTGTTATTGTTGAAAGATACCTATAAAGTTACTGTTATTGTTGAAAGATACCTGAAAAGTGACTGTTATTGTTGAAAGATACCTGAAAAGTGACTGTTATTGTTGAAAGATACCTATAAAGTGACTGTTATTGTTGAAAGATACCTATAAAGTTACTGTTATTGTTGAAAGATACCTGAAAAGTGACTGTTATTGTTGAAAGATATCTGAAAAGTGACTGTTATTGTTGAAAGATATCTGAAAAGTGACTGTTATTGTTGAAAGATACCTATAAAGTTACTGTTATTGTTGAAAGATACCTGAAAAGTGACTGTTATTGTGGGAAGATACCTATAAAGTGACTGTTATTGTTGAAAGATACCTATAAAGTTACTGTTATTGTTGAAAGATACCTGAAAAGTGACTGTTATTGTTGAAAGATATCTGAAAAGTGACTGTTATTGTTGAAAGATATCTGAAAAGTGACTGTTATTGTTGAAAGATACCTATAAAGTTACTGTTATTGTTGAAAGATACCTGAAAAGTTACTGTTATTGTTGAAAGATACCTGAAAAGTGACTGTTATTGTTGAAAGATACCGGAACAGTTACTGTTATTGTGGGAAGATACCTGAAAAGTTACTGTTATTGTTGAAAGATACCTATAAAGTTACAGTTATTGTTGAAAGATACCTGAAAAGTGACTGTTATTGTTGAAAGATACCGGAAAAGTGACTGTTATTGTGGGAAGATACCTAGACAATTTATGTTATTGTGGAAAGATACCTGAAAGGTTACTGTTATTGTTAAAAGATACCTGAAAATGTACAGTTATCGTTGTTGTTTTACAAAGTAAGATGTATCTCCTAGACCAGGGGTGGCCAACCAGTCAGAGACTAAGAGCCACAAAAATGACTATGTGGTACCACAAAGAGCCACACCATATATACCAGCGTTTCTCAACCTTTTTTTCAGTCACAGCACCCTTCATGTGTTTATAGGTCCCACCCTCTGGCCTCTGAAGTTGCTAATGTCTTTTTTATTTGGGCCTCACACAGGGTTAACCTCTTAAGCCTGAGCGGTCCGGTACTGGACCACAAATGACATCACGCCATAAATCCATCTCTACAGAATGTATGAATTAATGTTGTGTTTTCTTTTCAAATGTAGCCAAGACTCGAGTAAAGACCCTAACCCTATCAAAACAGCAGCCAAAGTGTATATTTTCAGAATTACGTTTGTTTACCAATGATTTTAACTGTTATTAGTGAAATATAAGATTATAGAAATCTCAGGGCATTGAGTCGGAAACTGGCGCATATTGACGGGAGGAAGTGGCGCAGCCAAAAGTGAGTGTAGTCTTTTGAAGGAAGAGACCCAGGGCTTTCGAATTTCTGGTCAATTTTCTGGTAAATTTCTGGTCAATTTGAGCAATTCACAGTCAAAGATAATTTTTTTTTTAAATAATTAAATAAAAAAATACAATTGATATTCTCCTTTGGTTCATTACAGTCTGCAAATGTTTATTCTACGTTCTTATGGAATGAATGACATTTAAAAAAAGAATGTTAAAAAAAAGATTAATAATAATAATTCTAACTGAGAATATCTATATTCTAAGAATTACATGCATTGTAAATATGTTTTGTAAATTAACTGCATGCTCTCCGTAAAGTCAATAAATCCCTCTCCTCAAACTGGTAGTCATAATATGCTCTGGTATAATATGAGTTATGACTAACTGAATCAGAATTAGGCTACCTGTAGGAGTGATATATATAGACTAGACTGAATCATATTACAGTAATAATCTGTATGCATTCTATCCCAGGGAGAGATGTTGCCTTGTACAGTAACTAAACTACCTTTCAAAGTTAAAGTACAGTAACTATACTACCGTTCAAAGTTAACGTACAGTAACTATACTACCTTTCAAAGTTAAAGTACAGTTACTATACTACCTTTCAAAGTTAAAGTACAGTAACTATACTACCTTTCAAAGTTAAAGTACAGTTACTATACTACCTTTCAAAGTTAAAGTACAGTAACTATAGTACCTTTCAAAGTTAAAGTACAGTAACTATAGTACCTTTCAAAGTTAAAGTACAGTAACTATAGTACCTTTCAAAGTTAAAGTACAGTAACTATAGTACCTTTCAAAGTTAAAGTACAGTAACTATACTACCTTTCAAAGTTAAAGTACAGTAACTATAGTACCTTTCAAAGTTAAAGTACAGTAACTATACTACCTTTCAAAGTTAAAGTACAGTTACTATACTACCTTTCAAAGTTAAAGTACAGTAACTATAGTACCTTTCAAAGTTAAAGTACAGTAACTATACTACCTTTCAAAGTTAAAGTACAGTAACAATACTACCTTTCAAAGTTAAAGTACAGTTACTATACTACCTTTCAAAGTTAAAGTACAGTAACTATAGTACCTTTCAAAGTTAAAGTACAGTAACTATACTACCTTTCAAAGTTAAAGTACAGTAACAATACTACCTTTCAAAGTTAAAGTACAGTAACAGTACTACCTTTCAAAGTTAAAGTACAGTAACTATACTACCTTTCAAAGTTAAAGTACAGTAACAATACTACCTTTCAAAGTTAAAGTACAGTAACAGTACTACCTTTCAAAGTTAAAGTACAGTAACTATACTACCTTTCAAAGTTAAAGTACAGTAACTATACTACCTTTCAAAGTTAAAGTACAGTAACAATACTACCTTTCAAAGTTAAAGGTGGTATAGGCAATTTGAGAGAAAGTGTGGTCTTACATAATATCCCGGCCTCTGATTGGCTGGCAGACTTCCACTGTGTACCTTTTGGTGAGGAGCTCAGCGGTGGTGTTCGTTTTCTTATATGACCCTGACAGCCAATCAGATTTGTTGTTTGGTGTGCCAAGTGGTGTTGCCGGGGGGTCACCACCGCTGTGAGAAGACCGTCTGTCCATCAGAGGCTGGGACATATTTTTTATTAATATTATTATAATAATTTTTTTATCCAGTTTAAAACTGCTGGTGCCTCCAGGAGTCTGGCTGGACATGTTAGATCACTCTGAACTTGTCTACTACACCTTTAAAGAGCGGTTACTTCTTAAAGTTACTTCCCCCCCCCTTTTTACCTGTTACCATAGTAACAATCTAAAACTGCAGAGTTACAACCGGCCACAGGGTAGCGATATCCCTCTGCCTGCACACACACACACACACACACACACACACACACGCACACGCACACACGCACACACACACACAACACAACACAACACAACACAACACACAACACACACAGATTAGAGACAGAGAATGACCGGCATCCAACTCATGACACAGGCTGTGACTTACACACTTACTGACTAACACACGTGCACATACACACACACTTACTGGCTAACACACGTGCACATACACACACACTTACTGACTAACACACGTGCACATACACACACACTTACTGACTAACACACGTGCACATACACACACACTTACAGGCTAACACACGTGCACGCACACAGACACTTACAGGCTAACACACGTGCACGCACACACACACTTACAGGCTAACACACGTGCACGCACACAGACACTTACAGGCTAACACACGTGCACGCACACAGACACTTACAGGCTAACACACGTGCACGCACACAGACACTTACAGGCTAACACACGTGCACGCACACAGACACTTACAGGCTAACACACGTGCACGCACACAGACACTTACAGGCTAACACACGTGCACGCACACACACACTTACAGGCTAACACACGTGCACATACACTAGGGCTGGGCAATTAAACGAAAAAAAAAATTGCGATCTCATTTCATAGACCTATGCAATCTCATTTCTAAATTATGAGGATTTTTTATTTTTTTTAACTTTTTACTTAACTTTTTTAAATGATGACGATTCTGACTCGAGTTATTTTGTATGTTAGAAGAAGAGACTTTTAAGTTTAAGTCAAGCACTTTCATATATGTTACAGTATGTTTAAGTTTAAGTCAAGCACTTTGATATTATGTTATGTTGTCTGAACCTCTTACCCTGCAACGTACCAAGAAAAATACTTACTTACTTACTTACTTACTTACATGTGGGCCATTTTTAGGATGATTTGCCCACCGGCACTTTGGCGACCCCTAGTGGCTCGGGTGTGCATATTTTGTAATACAATATAATACTGTATATCGAATTGAAGGCTAAAAACTAAAACTAAAATAGCCATTTTTGGGGGCGCAGGTTAAGAGGAAAGAGTGCAATAAATTATTTTATTGAAAAAATAAGAATCGTGTGAGAGAATCGTGATCTCAATTCTTAGAGAGAAAAATCGTGATTCACGTTTTTGCAAGAATCGCCCAGCCCTAACGTACACAGACACACGTGCATCCTCTTCTTATTATTCTAGTTTAGAACGTTGGGGTGGTGACCAATCCTCTTATTATTATTATTATTATTATTATTATTATTATTATTATTATTATTATTATTATTATTATTATTATTATTATTATTATTATTATTATTATTATTATTATTATTATTATTATTATTATTATTATTATTATTATTATTATTATTATTATTATTATTATTATTATTATTATTATTATTATTATTATTATTATTATTATTATTATTATTATTATTATTATTATTATTATTATTATTATTATTATTATTATTATTATTATTATTATTATTATTATTATTATTATTATTATTATATTTTAAGTGTTTTTTGTGACAAAGTCTGTTCTCTCTCTCTCTCTCTCTCTTTCGGCACTCCTGGTCTCTGACAGGGATAAGTCTAAAGTGGAAAGTGTCCTGAGCAGTGAAATGAAAAAGATCTGCTCTTGGCTCAGTGACAATAAATTGTCTCTACATCTGGGAAAAACAGAGGCCATACACTCTTTGGGTCAAACGCCAACCTAAAGAAATCCCAGGGTTTTAAAATTAGAGTAGGTGAAAACATTATTGAGGATAAAGAGGAGGTCACCTACCTGGGCTTTATTTTAAATAACAAACTTTCTAATGGAAGAAATGGCACAAAAAGTTATTACTAAGGTCAATCAAAAAACCACATTTTTATTTAGAATTTCCTCGTTCATAAATAGGAACGCTCTGAGGACCCTAGCTGGAGCCCTCATCCAATGTCACTTTGACTATGCTTGCACTTCATGGTACAGCAACATATCCAAACAAATGAAGACACAGCTCCAGACCTCCCAAAACAAACTAGTGAGACTCCTGCACAACCTTCACTTTAGGACTCACCTAACGCCAGCCCACTTTATCAGTCTGGGATGGCTTAGGGTTGAGGAAAGGGTACACCAGCTTAAAATGCTACTGGTTTTTAAAGTACTGAAAGAAAGTACCTAGTAAATTACTTTTATAAAGTAGGAGATGTCCACAAACACGCCACAAGAGGAAGCCCCACGGACCTGGTCCCGCCGAGAGTCAGGACATGCATGGGGGAAAGATGCATTTTTCTTTTTTACTCTGCTACTGTAATGTGGAATGCCCTGCCAACATTCATAAAACTCCTGAACTCCCCTCTCGGATTTAAATCCGCCCTAAAAACATGGCTCAGCAGCAACTCAAATTGGTCTTAATATGGTTTTTATCTCTTTTATCATAACTTGGCTTTTATCTCTCTATATCATGAGTTGCTTTTTATTTAAATTTTTTTATTATATTATCTTTTTCCCCCCTCCTTTTTTCCGATTTTTCTCCCATCCCACTGTTAGTCGTTATGCCAATTCCCAACCCCCTTCCTGGTTGTTGCGCACTCCCCCCTACTGTTGGTCCGGGAGGCCGGAGACTATCACATGCTTTCCTCCGACGCATGTGCAGCCAGCCGGCAGCCAGCCTGGCAGCGCAGATTCTCACCGGGAGAGTGTAACGTGTGGAAGGTCACACTACCTCCCTCCAGATCCTACCCTCGCTGTGCAGGCGCCCCGACCGAACTGTAGGGGTCGCTGTCCACAACGCCCAGGACCCACCCATCAGCTTTCCCACCCCTAACACTGCCAATTGTGTTAGTATGAACGACCAGCCAAGCTGATAGCAACGCAGAGAGCTGGATTCGAACCCAGCGTCTCCAGCGTTGATGGCGAGCGCCTTGCCCACTACAACACCTAGCCGCCCCATCATGAGTTGCTTTGAAGGGTTTGCGGATTATTATAATTTTTTTTTTATTGATATTTTTCCCCCTCCTTTTTCCTCCGATTTTCTCCCATCCCAATGTTAGTCGTTATGCCAATTCCCAATGCCCTTCCTGGTCGCTGCGCACTTACCCCCCACAGTCGGTCTGGGAGAGGGAGGCTATCACGTGCTTCCTCCGACACACGTCTAGCCAATCAACCGCTTCTTTTCACCTGGCAGCGCGGACTCTCACTGAGAGGGTGTAACGTGTGGAAGGATCACACTACCCCCCTTAGATCCTATCCGCGCTGAGCAGGCGCCCCGACCGAACTGTAGGAGTCGCTGTTTACAACGACCCGGACCCACCCCGCCAGCTTCTCCCACCCTCTAATGCAGCCAATTGTATTAGTGTGAACGGCCAGCCAAGCTGGTGACAACGCCGGAGCTGTGAGCTGGATTCGAACAGGCGAATCCAGCGTCTCCGGTGTTGGTGACGAACGCAATCTCCGCTACGCCACCTGACCGCCCTGCGGATTTTCTTTTAACATTAGTTGACTGTATGAGTTTTCAGGTTAGGTGTTATTGTACTTATTTTTAGGGTGTCCTAATGTCCTAGTGTACATGTCCATTCGTGTTTTTGTGCCTTTTATGTTCCACGTATGGACCACAATGGAAACAAGCCTTGGCTTTATTGTGTTTTATCCATTTTTGACCAGCGCGTTGACACCGTTATTGTTTGTTTTTCAAATGTTTGTCCCACGATTGTGTCAAAATAAAGTATTCAATCAATCAATCAATCAATCAATCAATCAATTCTTTCTCTTTCTCAGAACTCAGACTAGAAAAAGAGAGGAGTAAAAAGAGAAGAGAAGAAGAGAAGAGAGCTCATCAGAACTAGTGAGTAAACAGGACGGCGCTGGAGCTGTTCAGCTGATCTCCTTCTCAGTCTTAGAATGTGTAAAGATAATAGGATAAACAATAATATGAGTATTAATGGAGACAACATTTTAAGCCGCAGGCTGTCATTTCCTAACACAGCAGTGTGTGTTTTTTTTTTTTTTTTGATCCACTTTTTCTCCCATTTTCTATATTTTCTCCCATCCCAATTTCGTATCATCCAATTCAACCCTCCCCTGTCACGAACGCTGTTTCTTGCCTCCCACAAGCCGGCTGCAATGTGGACTAAGTCATACATAGCACAAGTCCCCTCCGGTACTTGAGGTAACAGCAGTCGCATCTTTTCACCTGCGCAGCTCGACCTCTCAGTGTCGAGGAGTAACGCGTGGGAGGCTCACGCTGCCCCCGACACTTCCTGATTCTACTGCGCAGGCGCACCAACCGACTTGTAGGAGTCGCTTGTTCACAACGTTCGATCCCCACCCTTCAGTTTTCCCTCCCCGTAATACGGCCAATGTGTATTACTGCGGACGACCAGCCAAACTGAAAAACAATGTGGAGAGCTGGATTCGAACACGCGAATCCTAGCGTCTCCACACTGGTGGCGAGTGCCTTAGACCACTACACCACCTAGCCGCCAGCAGTGTGTGTTTTTAATCACATACTTCTTTTATATGTATTTTTTGTGACTTTAATCTGTGCCTTTCATGTGTTTCTTACTTTGTCTCTGCCTGTTACAGGAGGAAGCCAGGTCAGAACCAGCCCAGCCCAGCTCTGTCCAGAACCATCCCAGCCCAGCTCAGAACCAGCCCAGCTCTGTCCAGAACCATCCCAGCCCAGCTCAGAACCAGCCCAGCTCTGTCCAGAACCATCCCAGCCCAGCTCAGAACCAGCCCAGCTCTGTCCAGAACCATCCCAGCCCAGCTCAGAACCAGCCCAGCCCAGTTCAGCTCAGACCAGCCCAGAACCAGCTCAATCCAGAACCTGCCCATCTCCATCCAGCCCAGCTCCATTCTATGCCAGCCTAACCCTGACACAAATCAAACCAACCCAAACCCAACCCAGCCTCAACTGAATCAGTGACCAATCTAACCCAAGTGACTCTAAGCCGGGTCAGTTTAGTCTCTAGGTCGGTCCATCTCTCCTCACAAGGTTCCCCAATGGAGCGTGTGCAGCACATGACCCGCTCAGCCATCCGACGGGCCTCTCAGATCGAGGTGAACCCCCAGACCCGGAGGAACCTTCAGGATCTGTTCATTAACTTCAGCCTCATTTTAATCTGCCTGTTGGTGATCTATGTCATCGTGCTGCTCAGCAGCTGACCGGTTAAAACCGGCTAAAAACCAGTTAAAACCCATGCTAAAACCAGATCCATGGGCATTATCTTCCGAGTAGGTAAAACACTGTAAAAAAAGCACGGTATTACTGTTCCCACTGTGACTTGTTTACAAGATCCAGTAATAAAAAACACAGATTTATAAAATTGTCGTTGATAATTTTCTCACATAATCGACACATACATAGCAACCGTTGTTTTCTTCCAACATGGAGGACAAATGGACGCTCTAAACATCCCATAAAGGTCTCTATTCGCTGTTTCTTCCAACATGGACGTTTTCTAAACATTCTAAAACTAACACGGTAACATTCTATCCCCCTGGTCACCCACCTGTTTTATTATCTTCATGTTTAAATTGATCTGTTGAATGAAATTCTCCAGTCACTCAGATCATGGGAGCACTTCCTGTTTTTACACAAGAGGGTGCATGATTTGTCAGACCTAAGACCAGAGCCATAGATAGACAGGGTTTGTCTCCAGGTTAGAGAGACCAGAGCCATAGATAGACAGGGTTCGTCTCTAGGTTACAGACCAGAGCCATAGATAGACAGGGTTTGTCTCTAGGTTAGAGGCCAGAGCCATAGATAGACAGGGTTTGTCTCTAGGTTAGAGGCCAGAGCCATAGATAGACAGGGTTTGTCTCTAGGTTACAGACCAGAGCCATAGATAGACAGGGTTTGTCTCTAGGTTACAGAGACCAGAGCCATAGATAGACAGGGTTTGTCTCTAGGTTACAGACCAGAGCCACATAGATAGACAGGGTTTGTCTCTAGGTTACAGACCAGAGCCATAGATAGACAGGGTTTGTCTCTAGGTTACAGACCAGAGCCATAGATAGACAGGGTTTGGCTCTAGGTTAGAGGCCAGAGCCATAGATAGACAGACTATATGGACATCATGATGCTGTCTCTTCCCCAGAACTAAGAAGTGTAATAATATGGAACAATGTCCTACCGAACGTCACCATATAGCGACCAGTGGTCTGGGACGTCCTCCTCACTATCAAAATGTCGGGGTCCACATTTAAAGGTGCATTGCGTAGGCTCGGGAGAATATAACTGTCCTCAGAGAAAATGCTAGAAATCTACTGAACACCTATACTGTTATTGTTTACCAAGGCAGGAACCCTGTCTTTTCCTGTTCAAATAAGTATATCCTTGACTTAATAAAGAACGTTCAGTGCCTCAAAATTATCTAGTTTTTGATTGATGATGACAAGATAGAATCATTCTAACAATTACATGTATAGAAAAACATTCAGGGCCTAAACTATAGCCACTGCAGATGAAAATAAATGTCTCTTTCTAAACTGCAGAATGCACCTTTAGTCAAATGCAATATTTCCCAGTCTGAGTGTGTGTGTGTGTGTGTGTGTTTTGAATTATTTAATGACACTGCAATGATTAAATAAATCACCAGCTGACTTAAATGTCTGTCAGCAATATAGCTTAGCTATATTGTTCAGTAATTGGGTGGTAGTTTAACTACATTCAAATCTCTGTAGCTTTTTCAGTAGTAAACTATGTTTGGTAATGTAGTTTAGTTTAGGTAGTTCATTATTTTGGGTCATGTAGTTTTAAGTAGTTAATTTCAAACAACATATTTCCCTAGAGTTGTTGTGTGATATCTTGCCATATCAAATTAATAAACAAATACTCATTCTCTTCTTAGGTTTCTTTATTTAGACCTTTGCTTATTTAGCCTGACAGGGAAGGTATGTCTGTACAGCTTGATGGCTACCATCACTCTTCCTCTATACCTAATGCAAGTGTGCTGTGAACCTAGAGCCATCTAGTGGGCATACCCTGTAACAACAGTGTACATACTGTATTATTGTAACACACTTCATAACATTTAGCGTTTTCCTGATTCCACCATAACAACTGCCCTCCTTATTAAAACATCAAGGTTTTACCTGCCGTGGTCATTAAATCAAACACACCCACACTTTAAAGGTGCTATATGATAATGTAGCGACCCTGGGATTTGGGTCGGTTGGTCAGTTGAGCTGTCACTCAACACTCCGCCATCCCGGCGCTGGCGGCGTCGCTATTGGACGCGCCGGCCGCGGGTTGACAGAGTCGAGAGTACGCGGGTTGCGTGTACCTGTTCCGCAACAGTAAGTGACTTCCGGGGTAGGCCTGATTGGCCCCGACAGGCACGTGACGCGGCAAACTCAGGACGCGCAACGAGGCTGCTGAGGGCTGTCGCGCGGAAATAGGCTGTCTATTGCCATTCTCTAACACAAACTCTAACCTTAACCAGCTCCTTAACAGCGCCTAAACTTAACCGTTCTAACCTTAACCAACTCCGAAACAATGCCTAACCTTAACCTTAACCTTAACCATGCCTAACCTTAACCATAGAAAGAATATTGCCATTCTCTGAATGAATGAATGAATGAATGAAAACTTTATTTAACAGATTGCAGAATGGGTACAATACAGTACGGCTCAATACATACAATTGTTAAGGGGATGCAGACCTGAGAAAGACGTTTGTCTTGTTTCCATCAGGGTCCCCCATTTTCAATTCATATAGACATATATGACATACATGACATACAGATAGTCAGTACTGCTACATCTATACATTTATGACATACCAGATTTGCAAATACAGTACTGTTTGTGATACAGAAGGAGTCAAGAAAAGGGAGTATATACATTTGACGTAGAAACTGTACATTGGAGGTTGGGTGGGGGGGGTTGGGTACATTGGGATATTGACAACCATACTGGGTAATTTACATTGGAGGTGGTTGGGGGGGGGGGGGGGGGGGCGGGGGGCATACTGTATAAACAAGTAACACTGTACATTGAGGGGGGGGGGGAGGAGACACTGTACAAACAAACACAATTGTACATTGAACTATTGACAAAACCATACTAGGTAAATGACTGTACATTGGAGGGGGTTGGAATGATTGGGTTAGGATATTTACAGGGGCCAGTGTTGAATTGCAGTCTCCCGTAGGTGTCCCTTGAGAGAGGTTTTGAAAGTGGGTAGTGATCCACATTCCTTTACAGCTTTGGGTAGGGCGTTCCACATTGATGTGGCATAATTGCGAAACGTGTTTAGTCCCTTATTTGAGCCGAATCTGGGTTTGACATGATTTGTGGAGCTCCCTCTGGTGTTGTGATCGTGGTATTCACTGACCTTTGGGAAGTATTTTGACATGTACATGGGTACCTTGGTCGTGTAGTGTATCTTGTAGACCAGGCCCATTGCAAGTTGTTGTACTCTGTCGTCTACTCTAAGCCATCCTAGGTTGTCGAAGTGGGCAGGGGTGAGGTGGGTTCTAGGAGTAAGGTCAAGCAGTAGTCTGACCAGTTTGTTTTGAGATGTTTGTAATTTTGTTTTTAGCGCCTTTGAGGTGCTTTGGTACCATGAGGTGCAAGCATAGTCGTAGTACCCCTGAATGAGTGCTCCTGCCAGAGTCTTCAGGGTGTTCTTGTTTACCAGAGAGGAGATCCGGTACAAGAATCGAGTTCGTTGGTTGACTTTTTTTATTACATTGGATGCCATTTTGTCACAGGAGAGATTAGCCTCTAGGATGGACCCCAGGTAGGTAATTTCATCTTTCCTTGTGACAATATTGTCACCCACTGTAACTGAGAAGCCGTCGGTCTTGCTGAGTTTGTTATTTGAACCGAAGAGAATGGACTCTGTTTTGCCCATGTGTAATGATAGTTTGTTATCAGCGAGCCATATGCAGATTCTGCCTAGTTCCGAGCTGAGGGTTTTTTCAACCTGTAACTTGTTCTTGTCAGAGACCAGCAGGGCTGAGTCGTCCGCAAACAGGAACAAGTTGCAGTCACAAGCTGACGACATGTCATTTGCATAAATTAGGAACAGTAGCGGTCCTAGTATGCTTCCTTGTGGAACACCACAGCTCACTGTGAGGGGGGGGGATAGGGTACCGTTTACCTCCACCATCTGTTCCCTCCCCTCAAGGTAGGATTGCATCCAGCTCACTGATAGACTATCAAAACCAATTGCTTTTAGCTTGTCAATCAGAATGGAGTGATTGACCGTGTCAAAGGCCTTTTGTAGGTCCAGCATGACCATGCCGCAGTATTTGCCTGCGTCCACCTCTTGTTTGATGTGGTCATTCAAATAGAGAAGGCATGTGTCAGTGGAGTGGGATGTTCTGAAGCCAGATTGGAATTCGTAGATTAGATTTTTTTCCGCTAGGTACTTTTCGACCTGTTCGTAGACTATTTTTTCCATGACTTTCGAGATGGAGGTGAGAATAGAAACAGGGCGGTAGTTGCCTGGGTCTAATTTGCTGCCCTTTTTGTGCAGAGGGGTCACCCTCGCAATTTTGAAGTCCTTGGGGACGTGTCCCTGTTTTATGGAGAGGTTTATTATGTGTGTGATGATTGGTGTGATGGCGGCTGCTGAGTCTCTGAGGAATTTGGAGGGGATGTTGTCATGGCCAGTGGCCTTGTTAGGTTGGAGGGCGCTCAGTTTATTGAGTACCTCATCTGTTGTTACCGTTTCCAGCTTGAAGTCGTCCTTGCGGACCCCTAGGTTTTTGTAGAAAGCTACTATGTGTTCTACCCCATAAAGCCCTGAGTGGGAGGGTAGTTTGTTTACCAGTGTTGTGGCTATGTTTGTGAAGAAAATGTTTAAGTAATTGGCTACATCCAGCTTGTCTGTGATGAGCGTGTTGTCAGTTTTTATGTTTATGTTTGAGAATCTGGTTTTAAGTTTTTTACTGCATCCTAGTTGATTATTGAGTAATTTCCAAAGTTCACGTGGTTTGTTTTTGTTTTCCTCAGTTTTGTCATTGATGAAATTCTTTTTTGCAGTTTTGATCATGGAGTTTACGTCGTTTCTTAGTCTGTTTCTTTCTAGTTTGAGTTCAGTCACGTGGGCTTGGAGTTCACTGCTCGTGCTTTTAGTAAGCTTTGACTGACTTTTACGAAACTCAGAGCATTTTTTGTCTCTGGTTTTCATAGCGGCCAGTATTTCGGAGTGCATCCACGGCTCAGCGCGATTTTTTACCCTGGTGGTTCTTAGGGGGGCCATGTCGTTTAGTATTGCTGAGAATTTGGTTTTGAAACCAAGCCATGTTTCGTCAACCAGTGTACCATTGAGTTCATCTGACCAGTCCAGACTCTCCAGTTCAAGGTTGAAGGCCTCGCTAGAGTAGGTTTTGAGGTCTCTAGATGTGACTGTTTTGTGGCAGCCAGCCTTTTGTTTTAGTTTTTTTCGGGTACAGAATATCATATAATGATCACTTAACCCACATGCTATAACCCCTTTATTTGAGATCTTGGACTTGTCGGAGGTCAGAATGAGGTCAATGGTAGTCTGAGTTGATTCACATACACGTGTGGGTTGGGTGATTAGCTGGCTGAGGCCATGCAGATCACAAAACCTACTGAAGGCCTTGAAGACGGGTGCATCTTTTCGTTGCATATCCGTGTTCCAGTCTCCAATAAGAATTTTGTCTACATCCTCAACTCCAGCTAAACACCCATCCATTGTATCATAAAAGCCACTATGATCTGGCGGCCTGTAGACTGTGCCAACCAGTAGGGATTTCGCCCTTTCGAATAGGATTTCCACCCATACAGTTTCAATTGATTTATGATTCAGGTCATTTCTGTTGATGAATTTGGTGTCCTTGTGTATGTACATACAGACACCACCTCCATGTTTGTTCCTATCATTCCTGATTATTGAGTAGTTCTCAATCTCTATCTCTGGATCTTTTACAGAATCGTCGAGCTTAGTTTCTGAGAAGCACAGTATGTTTGCCTTACCATTTATGAATATTTGCTTGATTTCATCCAATTTGTTTTTTAAGCTGTTAATGTTAATGTGAAAAATGTTCAGTCCATTGGCGTTGGTTATTTCATTTATGTTGGCAGGTTCGAAGTATTGTCCGTTTGTAATCTGTTCCTCTGTGTTGTTGTGGGTGGGAAGGGGGGAGGGGGGCGTCGGGTCCCGCGCCGTGTTGGAACAACAAAGAAGGGGGGAGGGGGGTGTCGGGTCCCGCGCCGTGCTGGGACAACAAAGGACTCGTTCCTGGTTGTTTTTGTTGTTAGCTCTGCTAGCTAGCCGGCTATCGGGCGTCGAGATGTTTACATCCCGCGTCGAGATGGTCGTCATGGTTTCGACCCTCGGTTCACCTCCTCTCGTCACTGCCTCACGTGTGCTCGTCTGCTGCGGCGTCATTGGGGAAGTGTTGCCGTCCGCGCAGTAGATGTAGCCACAGGTTGCGTTGTTGATGTTGTTGGTCGCGATGGGAACCTCCATCGCTTCTTGCTGTAGTCTCTGGTTCCGTGTCATTACGGGACCAGGGTTCTGATGTATGTCACCCGACATGAGCAGATATAATAAAAACATTGATCTCTTATTACACTTGCCTGCCGGGGGTAATTTCTTTCGTTCTAAGACAAACTCTAACCTTAACCAGCTCCTTAACAGCGCCTAAACTTAACCGTTCTAACCTTAACCAACTCCGAAACAATGCCTAACCTTAACCTTAACCTTAACCATGCCTAACCTTAACCGGCGAAAGAATACACGTTAAAAAAAAAATCACGTTAAAAAAAAAAGATTTGATGGGATTCAAACTGACCAACAACGGACCGCAGGATCGCAGGACCGCTGCTCTGCCAGGTGAGCTATAGCGCCAAATGAGAGTCATGGCGTATTTGGACGGTTACGTAATTCCGTAAGCTCTGCCGCTCGGCTCCGCGGAGCGTGCCGCGCGGCAGAGAAAGTTGCGCGTCACGTGCCTGTCGGGGCCAATCAGGCCTACCCCGGAAGTCACTTACTGTTGCGGAACAGTTACACGCACACGGCGTGACCTGGAGGCCTGTATTCGAATACCAACCGGTTCATGCTTCCGCGTTTGCGTTTTGTGCTCTGATTGGCCACTGCTGTTTCTGGTCGCACCAATCGTGTGACGGCAAGTTCTTTCGCCGGTTAAAGGGGAACTCCAACATTTTGGGAAATTAGCTTATTTAACATCTTCCCTGGAGTTAGACAAGAAGATACATACCTTTTTTGTCTCTGTGCGTGCATTTTAGCTTTGGGAATAGATGCTCCGTTAGCATAGCTTAGCTTCATCACTGGAAGTGAGGCAGGACAGTAGCCTTACAGTGCCTTACAGTTTATTGCAAGGTCTGACATTGACCAAACTTGATATGCATGACCTTGGTGGGCTCTAGGTCAACTCCTGAAAAGGGGGTCAAAGTCAGACTTTGCAATCAAAAGTTAGGGGGCTAATAACCCTTGCCATAATTTCAGTGCGCCCCCTAACTTTTGATTGCAAGGTCTGACATTGACCCCCTTTTCAGGAGTTGACCTAGAGCCCACCAAGGTCATGCATATCAGATTTGGTCAATGTCAGACCTTGCAATACACTGTAAGGCACTGTAAGGCTACTGTCCTGCCTCACTTCCAGTGATGAAGCTAAGCTATGCTAACGGAGCGTCTATTCCCAAAGCTAAAATGCACGCACAGAGACAAAAAAGGTATGCATCTTCTTGTCTAACTCCAGGGAAGATGTTAAATAAGCTAATTTCCCAAAATGTTGGAGTTCCCCTTTAAGCTTAGGCACTCTTTCGAAGTTGGTTAAGGTTAGAGTTTGTCTTAGAGCATGGCGATAGAACACCAGCCCTGATTCCAAACTCTAACCTTAACCAACTGCGAAAGAGTCGCCTAAGCTTAACCAGTGATAAACTAGGCGTTAGGTAGTTTGCTGCTGGTCGAGGCGGAAATGGGCGCGTCACGCGATTGGGCGCACATGTCACATGACCAGAAACGCCCGTGGCCAATCAGATCGCACCAGAAACGGCAGTGGCCAATCAGATTCGCAAAACGCGAACGCGGAAGCATGAACCGGTTGGTATTCAAATAGACGCGACCTGGAGAGGTATAAGAGGGTGTAGCAATGAGTCTGACACGGCAACCTGTTTGAGAACTGTGGCAATAAAGACCTGCACTGAGAACTACCAACCGGCCTCGAGAGTCGTCTATAACGTTGAGCCTCAAAACGTTACAATAACATTCAGCCACTAGATGTCGCACAAGAGCACCGGCATCTCATTAATCCAATCAGGTGCGTTCCACGTGGGGAAATGGGAAGTAGGGAGGGGATAAATGCACGCAACATGTAAACAACAACATTAATTTACTAGTTCAACGCCAGAGGTCGCTGTGGCCGTATGGCCGTGTGTGCCAGCGCTGTAATGAATGGGGATACATGCCGGTGTTTGCAGTGCTAAAACTATATTAAATATTATAGCTATGGATCTAATAATATAGTCGATTGTCATTGAGTTTCTTCCGGTCAAGATGCGATAAACAGATAATTCTTTCATCCATACATTCCCGTTTTATACCGTGGTGAATATGAGTATAGTTTTAGAGTAATTCTGTGTAATCCCAGGAAACACCGCTAAACAGCGTTTTAGTGCATTTCACTAGGAACCGTGCCATTCCTCGCTTGGATCAACAATCGATCTGAAATCAACGCTAGATTATCGGTATTATGTTTCATCATGCATGCATGAAAGGGTGGGGGGGGGGGTTTCTATGCTTCGATCGTCACCAACGGAATACGTTACACAGTACATTACAGACACGCGCTCCGATCGCGGGGAAGGAATTATTGGATCAACGCAAGATTGATAGCATATAGCCCTTACCTTGACTAGGATGTACCGCAAAAAGAATATTCCAATTATCTGATCGCCATTCCAAGTATTGATGTCGATCGTGTTGCCAAGATAATCCACCAAAGCACATGAACCGGCGGTGGTCGAGTCTCCCCAATCCATGTGTTATAAACGTTACTCCTGCCCGAGTAGGAAAACCCGGACCGGACTTTTTAGACCGACGTACAGGCCGAGACAGAGGGTTTCCAAGGATGTGCAATACCGGCCGCAAGGCGTTAGGAGGCGGTATTGGACGTTTGCGATCTCAGACCCATTCCCAATGATAACATCAGGCTGGATGGATGGATTATGAATGGAAATATCGAATAAAAGAAATAACGATGAAAACACGACTTAACATGTCTTAACCCGACTTATCTCGGGTCTGGCGTCCAATGTGTTAATCAATATTTTCTGGTCGGAAGGGGGGGGGGGGGGGGGGCTATATTTTTATGCCACACCTTTCTAAAAGCTCTGTGGATGTTATTATTACAAATTAATTATTACTATTCTTATCTATAGCACCTTTAACTTACAGTAGGTGTCAGTTCAGTTGTTGCTCTGTGTAACTATATGAGGTGTAATATCACAGTGATAGTAAAGGGTTAACCTTCTGTAGTGTGGTAGTGAAAGGGCTAACCATTTGTCGTGCGGCTGTGAAAGGGTTAACCTTCTGTGTTGTCGCAGTGAAAGGGTTAACCCTTTGGTAGTGCGGCAGTGAAAGGGTTAAAGTAGTTTCTCCAACACTTTCTGTCCCATTGTGGAGTTCATAGATGAAACACACACACACACACACACACACACACACACACACACACACACACACACACACACACACACACACACACACACACACACACACACACACACACACACACACACACACACACACACACACACACACACACACACACACACACACACTCAGGTTCCTGCAGGTTTGGACAAGTTACATTTAAGATATGTGACCATGCAGGTGACCAGACCGTTGGTCCTTTAGAGACATCATAAATTTTTTTTTTTACATGATATGAAAGTACAGATTCATACCTTCAAAATAAATCACTTGAACATTTGGGGGGGGGGGGGGTACTTTTCAAGCTATGTCCTATGAATCATGGTGATATCACAAAACGTATTCAGAGATAAAGGGCCTTAGAGAGAGAAGGGGGCAATTCGCTTACAATGTAAGACAACTACAACTACCCAGAATTCATTGTAATCCATGGCACCCCTCCTCTCTAGAGCAATTAACACCTGTAGGCCGTATGGTGAAGGCTGAGAAGGGGCTAGAAAACTATTCTCGTTCCCACCTCCCCGGACTACACAATTTTCACTCTGGGTGAAAGATATATTGGTGTAGATTTAGGAACAAAAAGTTCTCCATTGACAAACTAGCCCATTTTGCGCAATCATAATTTTAAAGTCGGGACTAGATCTTTCCTCGCGAACGGATACTTGTCACCGCAGAGTTTAATTTTACTCTGCTTTAGCACCTCTCAAGTACCGTGTAATGAATGAGCTGTAATGAACAGGCGCTCGCACACATCAGACCACACCCTTCAGAGGCTCCGCTCCCTGCAAATTGTAGTCTTTTCCCAAGCTTCGGGAACACATACTGTCGGACAATCTAACAATAATTAACTCATAAGGCGGCTGGGTGGCGCAGCGGACATTGTGCTCATCACCAACGCAAGAGACACCGGGTTCGAATCCGGCTGTCGGCGTTGCCTCCGGCTTGGGCCGGCCGTCATACTAACTCAATTGGCAGAGTTAGAGGGTGGAAGTCGATGGGGTGGTAATCTGGACGTTGTGGACAGCGACTCCTACAGGTCGGACAGGGCGCCTGCACAGCAAAAGACAGGAGAGGGCGGGGGCAGTGTGAGCCTCCTACACGTTACTCCTCGCCAATGAGAGTCCGCGCTGGCAGGTGAAAAGAGAGCAGCTGGCTGTCTCCATATGTATCGGAGGAAGCATGTGATAGACCTCAGGGCTCCCTAGAACGACCAGTAGGGGGCACATGCGCGCAACGACCAGGTAAGGGAGGGGGGAATTGGCATAACGACTAAATTGGGATGGGAGGAAAAACACAGAAAAATCAGGAGGAGATACAAAACCTTCGGATTCCCACTATGCATTTTCAGCCAACACACATCACCCTGAGAATATTAAAATCGGATTTTTTTTTTAAACGCTCCAGAAACGTGTTAACAGGTGAATGGCACTCAACGGATGGCCGTCAGAAACGTGTAAATCAGTGAATGGCACTGGAAGTGTTAAAGAAAACCTAATATTTTTTCCAGCCTGATGCAATGTAGTACATCTTTAATCCATCCATTGTGGGTACTAGGAGGAGAAACATGCTTCCATTTGAGAAGTATGAGGCGTCTCGCCAAAATAGAGGTAAAATATATAATTCTATATTAGGTACAAAAGTGTACGCCTAGTGGTGTCTGGGGGGGGATTCCAAATAAGGCTGTAAGAGGGTTGGGTGGGATGTCCACACCAGATATTTCTCCAAAGGATTTGAATATGTCTGACCAGAAATCAAATAAATGCATTTAAGATTTTTTTAAGACCTTTTTAAGACCACTTTGAATAGAATTGAATACCTATTTCACAGCCATACAGAAATATGACTATGAAAGAAGTAATTCCATATGAATTGTTGGGGAGTAACTGACTATTACTGACTATTACCGGCTATTGGCTCTTACCATACTGCCTACTTTGTAGCCTGGACATTTCCCCCAAACACATTTTTAACACGATACAGAGAAGGTATCGCATGTAGAAGAAAATGTATGGTTTCCATTCCATACCATAAAGATCATAATATTACTATTAATCTACAATTCGGTGATATTGAAGTCATGTAAGGACTTCGTGTCGGGATTATAACGGGGCTGTGCAGGAAAAGGCTAAAGGCGGTGCTGTCATTCCAGAGACGCGTGGCGATGTAGGTCAGAAGATATGCTGTGTCATCATTAGCAGGAATAACAACGCGAATAACCCTAAAACATGAACCCAACCAGTGACACAGCGGGTTCATTCATCTCCGTTCTTTGCGGAAATGATGGATTATCATATAGGGATGCTCGATATTGGCTTTTTTACCGATACCGATATACCGATATTGTCCAACTCTTAATTTCCGATACCGATATCAACCGATACCGATATATGCAGGGGTTCCTCCCCAAAAAACATAATAATTTCAGGTAATTAACATTAGATATCTCTTGTTGTGGAATTAACACAACATTATGCATACTTTTGACAATAAATAAAATCAGAATTTGTTCTTACTTGCTTGCCTGGGTAAATAAAAGTTATAGAAATGTAAAGAAAAAACATTTTTAATTTTTTTAAACTGATACCGATATTTTCCGATATCACATTTTAATGCCAATATCGGCCGATAATATCGGATATCCCTAATTATCAACAAACATCTGATCACTGTGTGTGTTTGGATAACCTTGTTGTTACTACAAAATCTTTTACTCAACATGTCAACAACTTGAGGAAACCTGATAGG
This sequence comes from Notolepis coatsorum, assembly GCF_963971535.1. Classification (NCBI taxonomy): domain Eukaryota; kingdom Metazoa; phylum Chordata; class Actinopteri; order Aulopiformes; family Paralepididae; genus Notolepis; species Notolepis coatsorum. Next base: position 4,562,995 of record NC_140165.1, on the reverse strand, counting down.
CAGCTGCTGAATCCATGCATGTGGATTACTGCTTGTAGTTCAATGTCATTCATCCCCAGACATCATCTGACGAATAGCTCCTGGGGGTAAATTGCAGGGAGATATTGGTCCAAATATGAAGGCAACACCAAAATGTATGTAGTTTCAAATTGTCTGCTAAAAAAACGCCCAGAACAATATCCAAATAAATGGCACAGTGAGGAAAAAGTGTATGTGCGCCGTATTTCACATGGATGTTCAAAACGCCTAAATATAACTTTCCAAAAATCAATAATTCCCTGGTACGTTTTATTACATTTTATATTACTTTATTATTCATTTTTAAATGAGATTTGTATATATATATATTTAGTTTACATTGTTATTTCTTTATATGTATTGTTCGAAACAAAACTATTCATTCATTCATTGAAAGGTAATATGGTGACTTTACACTGCACCAGAAATAAAGGGTATAGGTTCCCCTGAGTAAATTAGCTGGACATTTCCCCCAAACACATTTTTAACACGATACAGAGAAGGTATCGCAACATAGAAGTCACTTCCTAAATCAATAAATGAAATTACAAATGTTTTCCCCTCCATTTGACCCCTTCCGCTGAAACCAGTGAAATGACGTGCCAAGATAATAAGACTTTCAAACGGAGTGTAATGAGTGTAAATATCAGATAGAACATCAGATAGAATATAAAAGATCGAATCACGGCTACGATGGTCTTTAATATTTTTTTCCAGTGCATCTTTAATAAGAAAAACAAATAATCAAAGACAAACAACGTCTGCATCACCTGATACAGAGATTTGCATAATATTCTGTAACATTGATAATATCAAACAGTATTATTATTTTTGTTCTTATTTAATAAACATGTAAACAAAGTTAATAGTTCACAGTGTGCATGGAAGAATGATGGATCTATGTGATTTACATTAGACAGTAGACACTCATACATAATAAAAACCTTTATTTTATTAAAGATCAGTGGTATTAGAAGACATTATGGTATTGACATCTTCAGCAATGGGTCTTATTTATTATCTTATTTAATGATGTTTTTAAAACCCCTTAGGCCTACTGGTCCATCACTCTAATATATAACGCTACGCTATATGCTAGTTACATATGACAGTGTAGTGTTACACTATGCTAGCTACATACCACAATGTAACGCTACGCTGTGACATGTAGCTAATGTAGCGTAGTGTTACGCTGTGACATGTAGCTAATGTAGCGTAGCGCTACGCTGTGACATGTAGCTAATGTAGCGTAGCATTACACTGTGACATGTAGCTAATGTAGCGTAGTGTTACGCTGTGACATGTAGCTAATGTAGTGTAGCGCTACGCTGTGACATGTAGCTAATGTAGCGTTACGCTGTGACATGTAGCTAATGTAGCGTAGCGCTACGCTGTGACATGTAGCTAATGTAGCGTTACGCTGTGACATGTAGCTAATCATAGCATTACACTGTGACATGTAGCTAATCATAGCATTACACTGTGACATGTAGCTAATGTAGCGTAGCATTACACTGTGACATGTAGCTAATATAGCATAGCGTTACACTGTGACATGTAGCTAATGTAGCATATCGTTACACTGTGACATGTAGCTAATGTAGCGTAGCGTTACGCTGTGACATGTAGCTAATGTAGCGTAGCGTTACACTGTGACATGTAGCTAATGTAGCGTTGCACTGTGACATGTAGCTAATGTAGCGTAGCATTACACTGTGACATGTAGCTAATGTAGCGTTACGCTGTGACATGTAGCTAATGTAGCGTAGCGTTACACTGTGACATGTAGCTAATGTAGCGTAGCATTACACTGTGACATGTAGCTAATGTAGCGTAGTGTTACACTGTGACATGTAGCTAATGTAGCGTTATGCTGTGTGTGACATGTAGCTAATGTAGCGTAGCATTACACTGTGACATGTAGCGTAGCATTGGACATATCACAGCTGGGGACCAGGCAGCAGACCCACAAAGCCACTCAGAGAGTTTGACGTTTGAAACAGGATTGTGGGGGTGGGGCTTAACTCCAGTCATTAACCAAAGAGAATGGTCAAATGATGTGACTGACAGCAATGTCACAGTGATGACTGCTGTCGCTTCATCGCTGAGGACCAATAGGAAGATGTTTTTTACATGATGCAAGGATGGAAGTGGGATTATTTAAATTTCAATAATCAATTATGAAAATGTCAATTTCTTGGCGTTTCTTGGTACAGAGCTGTACAATCGGTCACGACAACACAAACAAACAAACATGTCTTTATGACCCGTCACCTGAATCATCACTTCATTCATGATAAAGTTTACAGACATTTATTAACGAGTGAACTTATCTTAAATGTGTGTTATAATTTAAAGCCCCAATCTCTAATTGCTGGAGTGCAAAACACAAGATGACACACACTCCATAATGTTGTAGTGCCACCTGTCTGCCGGGGGAGGTACTGGCTCTTTTATAACTTTATTGTCAAGTTATGTTCAACTTTTACTTCATTTGCAGCGATGGCAGCTCGTTGATAGGTCTAGTCGTCACATGCTCTAGAGGTCCAACAGCAGACACCTATAGTAAAAGAGTTCTGTCACTCAAACGAACAGTCCAAAATGTCGCTACGAAGTTACCATGGAAACGGAACACAAATTGCTGTCCTGTGAGGGGGGGGGGGGGTAATGTTAACCCTTTCACTGCGACAATACAGAAGGTTAACCCTTTCACTACCACACTACCAAAGGATTAACCCTTTCACTGCGACACTGCAGAAGGTTAACCTTTCCACTGCCACACGACAAAGGGTTAACCCTTTCACAACCACACTACAGACGGTTAACAGGTAAGGCTCGGATAAGGGGCATGGTCAAAAGATGGACTGAGAATTCGGGCCGTACGGCTGATTTGTGACTAGCTAACCCTCCTCCAGGAGGCGCTGTGTTTCCATAGCGACATCGTGGTGAAATAGAGCCCTTCAAAGGAGCAAATCGGACGTGTTTCAACTCAGGAGGGAGCTGGAATTACAAGCTGTCATTGACAGAACTCTTAGTCTATATGTCTCTGGTCTGTGGGAGCGGTAAACAGATCATATACAAAAACAGTTTCTTACATTAAAAACACTTGGAAAAACAACACATTAAAAGGGACAGTTCACAAAAAAGCAACGCTGATTTATTTTGCACATAATCTCACACACATCCAAAACAGTTTTGCACACATTAATCATCAATGAAATGATAAGGTAACAGTCCCTATTGGACAAGGTATTGCTATTCTTTCATCTATCATTTCATTGAGCTGTAATGAACACAACACAAGGATTCAATGCCCCCCGATGACATCACTGGTGGCCATATTCAAACTCATTTACTCCCAATAACTGTCAAACGAAATAAACAAGTTTTGGGATATTTGTGAGATTATGTAAAAAAAAAAAATCAGCATTGTTTTTTGGTGAAGTGCCCCTTTAAGGAGTGCTTGGTTCACTGAGTGTGCCACGTTTTACCCTTTTCTCAAACCAAGCGCACCTCAAAAAGCTGAGAGGTTTGAAAAATATATACACACAGTCAAAAGCCACCGACACAGAGTTGAAGTTGGTCCTGTTGTTGTTGTTGTTGTTGTTGTTGTTGTTGTTGTTGTTGTTGTTGTTGTTGTTGTTGTTGTTGTTGTTGTTGTTGTTGTTGTTGTTGTTGTTGTTTCTGCTGGTGTTGGCCAACAGAGGCTTTCCACAGAATGACCTGTTAAAGTTCTTTCTTCCAACATGGCTGCCTGTAACCATTGGTAACCACTGTAAAATTAAACGTCTAATTTCTGTGCGGTGGTAGAACAGGTAAAACCCTGGAGAAGCACGATATTACTGTTCCACCATGATAAAACATCAATATTTGTAAAATTTCTGTTGATATATTTACCATATATCAATACATAGCGACCGCTGTTCCATTCTTTACATTCAGTGAAATGTCTCTTTAACACTTTGGCTGCCTAAGGTTAAATTCATGATATACCATAGATTGCCAGCGCTATTTGTCTATGGAGAAAGTCCCCTTCTTTGCAGGGCTATAACTTTTTAAATTCTATTGCTACATTGCCATTATTAGGGCCCATTCAAAGTCCTATATGTATTGTTCATTGTGTAGCAACGTTAAACTTTTTCATTCACATATTCATAGTAAAGTATGGTCTAATGTATAAGTATGTTTTCATCTCTTTCTGCAGCTTTCTCCAGAACGTGATCTATAGCCCCAAATGCATTATATTGATGATGAAATACAGTTTGATGGCAATCAGCGCGATATAAAAAATTCCAACTAGACGTACTTCTAGAAGTTACTACACGTCATCTGATGTTGACCGGATGGGCGAGGGGGCGTTTATAATTCCGTGGGCAGCGTTATACCAATCATCTAATGTGGGTCAAATGTTGATAATAGAAGTTAGTATCGAAGACGGTAACGTTACACACTGAAACTCACCCCAGTCTCCGCGCGCCGTTGGGCGATCATCGTAGAGTAGAAATCTTATCATTATGGGATATATTTTTACCCGGTCCATCTCCAGCTTGTATAATGGTATATACGTCCAAATCATGTTGTTTATCGAGTTATTGCCAATCGATCACCGTGTAGCGTGACGAGCCAGAGTCCCATGACCTATAGCGAGCGCCCGGAAGTACTACGGACGTCTAGGACAACCTCTATGCAACATCCTGTTTGGCGATTGCGCCGATCGGCCACCAGATGGCGCTCGTGAACCGCCAGAGAGCTCAGTGGGTCCTGCTGGTGGATCTCAGGCCAGCGGAGGGGACATATGAATCCGATCGCAGATTTTTGAAATATTGATATAAGGACGACGTAATGCGTCCTCCGGCAACTTTAGCATGGCCAGCAAAGACGTCTAAAGACGGTTCCCGGCAGTCAAAGTGTTAAGCCCCAGAATCTAAAGCTATACTCTGTTGATGTGAAGTAGAGATGTCTTCCTTTAACTCACTGTCTCAATACCGATGCTTTAAATATATCAACTATATCTCACTGTCTCAATAGACATGATTTCTGTTTCTGCAAAACCAGCTGAATCACTTGATGGATCACGTTCTGTTTTTGCCCCATGGATGTCCCGATCACATTTTTTTGCTCCCGATCCGATCCCGATCATGTGATTTTGAGTATCTACCGATACCGATCTTTTCCGATCCGATAAAAAAAAGTATTATTATTATTATAATGTTTTTTTAATCATTCCAATTTCTCACATTACATTCACCCTGAATGTTGACGTTATCCAGGTGAAAAGTTAACTTCATTCAAGCGAGGCATTGCAACCGGAGTAATCTAAAAACTCCGCCTCCAACCTGCTGCTTCATGAGAGCAATGGCGCCATCGTCTGTAAAAATCAGGTGACTGCAAGTTCTGCAACTAGTGGGTGTCCCTCATCCTTGACATAAATCATTTGATGTATAATTAAATCAAAGGAAATGCGTTTGTTTTGGCAAAATTATTCTGCTCTGTGTGACAATACATAAATGATTATATGCAATTTAAAACCAAAACTAAGGCCTCAGTATGAGTTTAAGACGTGAACATGGTCATGTTTGTTGAATAAAATCTGTACATCCAGATTTTTTTTTTTTTTTTTATCCCGATCTTCTGAAAATCACGTGATCGGCCCCCGATCCCGATCACGTGATCGGATCGGGACATCCCTAGTGAGTACACATGGAGTCTGACCCTTGAACCTTAACCCTACTGAGGCTTCATAAAGACCAACTTTAACTCAACACGTTGGCTTTTGACTGATTATTTTTTTGCTTGTTAGAGGACCCTCCTCTGTTACTTTCTCTTCTCTTCATCCTCCATGGAGCAGTGGACACCATGACATCAACCTCAGGAAGGCTAGGAGAGGAAACAGAGCCATCAGATGAGATTATAGATAGATAGATATAGATAGATTACAGGGAGATATTGGTCCAAATATGAAGGCAACACCAAAATGTATGTAGTTTCACATTGTCTGCAAAAAAATTGCCCAGAACAATATTCAAATAAATGGCTGTCACACACTGAGGAAAAGGGGTATTTGCAACGTATTTCACATGGATGTTCAAAACGCCTAAATATAACTTTCCAAAAAACAATAATTGCCTGGTACGTTACATTACATTTTATATTACTTTATTATACATTTTTAAATTAGATTTGTATATATATATTTAGTTTACATTGTTATTTCTTTATATGTATTGTTCGAAATAAAACTATTCATTCAAAGGTAATGTATGCTGGTGACTTTACACTGCACCAGAAATAAAGGGTGGGTTCCCCTGAATCATAAAAGGTATAACACTTCATACTGACTGGAAGAATAAGCTCCGAATTGGCAAAGATATAACACTGTTGTCCAGGCAAATCTATGTAGAGGGTTAACCCTTTCACTACCACACTCCATAAGGTTAACCCTTTCACTACCACACTACAGACGGTTAACCTTCTGTATTGTCACAGTGAAAGTAGTGTGGTAGTGAAAGGGTTAAAAGGTGAATGAATGAATGAATGAATGAAAACTTTATTTAACAGATTGCAGAATGGGTACAGTACAGTACGGCTCAATACACACAATTGTTAAGGGGATGCAGACCTGAGAAAGACGTTTGTCTTGTTTCCATCAGGGTCCCCCAGGGTCCCCCAGGTGACCTGTGCAGCTTTGCTATTCAGGAAGTTTGTGTCAGTCAAGTAGCCCTTCGTACTGCTCTGTACCCTTGAAGTAGCTCTCGGTTTCACAGAGGTTGGTGACCCCTGACCCATGATATATATATATTAGTGCTGTCAAACGATTAAAATATTTAACTCGATTAATCGCATGATTGTCCATAGTTAACTCGCGATTAATCGCAAATTAATCGCATTTTTTTTTTTACCTTAAACAGATCTTTTTCAAGTTCCAAGTTTTAATACTCTTATCAACATGCGAGTCAACAAATGCTTGCTTTGTGCAGCCATTTAACACAAAAGGATGACCCTCATGCATTGCAAATTTGCATCAAATTCAAAACAGAGTGATCAAAATAACTTACAAGAAAATAATAATTTAAAACAATGAATAAAGTGTGCATGAAATAATAGGGGAAAGAAAACGTTAGGAACTTGTTACATTCACACACACAAGGGCTGATTAATCACACACCCCCCTCTCTCCCTCACACACACACTCTCCCAGCTCTTTTTCTCTTTTGCCCCTTCCTCATCTCTCTCACCCCCCTCTCTCTCTATATCTCACACACACACACACACACACACACACACACACACACACACACACACACACACACACACACACACACACACACACACACACACACACACACACACACACACACACACACACACACACACACACACACACACACACACACACACACACACACACACACTTCAGAAACAAACATAGTATCAATGAGAGCATCAATAATACACCTGAGTGAAGTCTAGTAAAAAAAAAAAAAAAAAAATCTTGAGTTAAAACAATTTGTGGCATTAATAGAATCGGGAGTTAACGCGATATTAACGCGATATATTTGACAGCCTTAATATATATATATGATCCATATATCTAGCGATGGGACACAAGTCCACTGACCTTAATGAGGGGGTTGATGACACCAACGTTAGCGCTGGAGTTGAACACCTTGTTGAAGCCTGTATCCCTGTTCACCAACTCCAGCTGGTAAAACTTCTTATCATCCTATAGGAGAGCAGACTGTTAGTCCATCCATCTATCTATCTGTCTGTCTGTCTGTCTGTCTGTCTGTCTGTCTGTCTGTCTGTCTGTCTGTCTGTCTGTCTGTCTGTCTGTCTGTCTGTCTGTCTGTCTGTCTGTCTGTCTGTCTGTCTGTCTGTCTGTTAGTCCGTCCATCTATCTATCTATCTATCTATCTATCTATCTATCTATCTATCTATCTATCTATCTATCTATCTATCTATCTATCTATCTATCTATCTATCTATCTATCTATCTATCTATCTATTTTGTCTGTCTGTCTGTCTGTCTGTCTGTCTGTCTGTCTGTCTGTCTGTCTGTCTGTCTGTCTGTCTATCTATCTATCTATCTATCTATCTATCTATCTATCTATCTATCTATCTATCTATCTATCTATCTATCTGTCTGTCTGTCTGTCTGTCTGTCTGTCTGTCTGTCTGTCTGTCTGTCTGTCTGTCTGTCTGTCTGTCTGTCTGTCTGTCTGTCTGTCTGTCTGTCTGTCTATCTTTCTGTGTTATATATATATACCTGATACATGTATCTATCTTACTATCTACTGTACAGGAATCTATCTGTCTATAGTGAGAGAGGGAGAGATATGTATATACAGTATAACAAAATTTTCTTTAATTTGTATTATTTGCAATAATATTATATGAATTGAACATGGTATGAATTATAATAACTATTCTAATCATTGTGCATCCATATTCTATAAGGGGTTAGCTATGTTGTGTCTGTCTGTCTAATACAAAAACAATCATCATCATCATTATTACCATCATCATCATCATCATCATCATCATTACCATCATCATCATCATCATCATCATCATCATCATCATCATCATCATCATTATTATTATTATTATCATCATCCTCATTATCATTATTATTAGACTCACCACTAGTTTTTTGACTAGAGACTCCCTCTCTGTCACCATGGCTTTCAGCTCAGCGATGAGCTTCAAGTCTTCCGGACGACTCTCTCTGTTATGAAACTTGTCCTCTGTCCCCTCCAACCTAAAATATAACAGACAATATATATCATCAATATATACTGTACATACATTATGTAAAGGTTGTGACAACGTCACCTCAAACTTCGATGCCCCGAGGGAGTTTCGAACACGGGTCTCCCACGCCGCGGGCACTAGCACAGACCGCTATACCAAGAAGTGAACTCACTGCTTTGTACCGTGTCTATGTGTCTTTTGAGGATGAGAGTGAGTATAACCCACAGCACCGCTACTCACCCCAGCCCTTCCTGACTGCGCTTCGTTGCACATATATACATCAATACATAGAGTGAGACATCCTGGTGTTTGTGTCATGCTTGTCTGTTGTTTTTCTCACTACCGCCACCCCTTAGAGTGAAGCCCCTTAGAGTGAAGCCCCTTAGAGTGAAGCCCCTTAGAGTGAAGCCCCTTAGAGTGCTAGGAAAGCGCTATATGAGTCAAATGTATTTTTATTATTAGACATGATATATAAAACAAAATATAGTGATTTGTTATTAAACTGTCCTCTGGTCTGCTTTCTAGAACATTTTACTTTTGTTTTCTGCAAAGTGTAATGTGACAATAGTTAATAGACAGACAGACAGACAGACAGACAGACAGACAGACAGAGAGACAGACAGACAGACAGACAGACAGACAGACAGACAGACAGACAGACAGACAGACAGACAGACACACAGACAGACAGACAGACAGACAGACAGACACACAGATCTCCTCCTGCAGTACTCCTCTAGGACTCTAGATGGTGGTGTTGCTTATTGTTACCTAAATATTCCTTCCTGAATGAGTTGGCTTCACAGTGAAAACTCCCTATATGTTAAAAATCCATTATCAGATGGGGGACCTGACAGAAAGCTGATATCTTACAGTATATATAGAGCTGAGATATTACAGTATAGAGCTGATATCTTAAAGTATCTGTAGAACTGATATCTTACAGTATCTGTAGAGCTGTTATCTTGTCTTTCAGGACCTCCTGGGCCTTGTTGAAGTCGGCCAACAGGATGTGAGCCTCTCTGTGATGGGCCATAATCAGCTCCCCGAGTTCTCTCTCATGACGCTTTGATAGGTCCTGTTCATGAGCCCTGGCAGAGAGACAGGGAGAGAGACACACACATTTTAATACTTTATTTGGTTCCACAAATTATATTGCATAAACAGGGAATCAAATGTTTCGGGGCCAAGCAGCACTGAACACTTTAACACTTTCAGTGCCGGCCATTAACGTTGATTAATGTCCTTGAGTGCCATCATCCACTTCAATGATAGCGTTAAAAACGCATAATCTATGTTTTAAATTATGGCTATGTGTCTAATCTGCCCGTCGCTTATCAATGACTTGTTTGCAGTCAACATTGTCGAAACGGATTGTTTTTTAAAAGCATTTCGAAAAGCTATCGTTTTCTAGAACATTTCCGTAAAATAGAAAGATTCCGTCATAAACAGCATTTATTGGAATATTCTCGAATACACTAGACACGTGTTATTTGTCGGCCTATTTATGAATCGTTTTCAAATAAACGCTAGATTATTGATAGTATAAGAGTACTTATGCACGCTATACAAGCGAGCTGAGAAATCGATTCTCTTATTTCCTCAACAGCACACACACACACACACACACACACACACACACACACACACACATATACACATACGGGACACCGCTGTTATCTCAGTGAAGACAGCTCTGATTATCCTAAAACTGGTAACATAGACTCCTTACCTTAGATCAGATGTTCTCTAAAAAGATTATTCCAATTCCTGATCGCCATTCCAAATATCGATCGCGTTTATTGATTGATTATTGGCTGCTGTAAATATATATTCCAGGCTGCTTTCCATCTCGCGATCACTTCCCTCTTCATCAGATCCATCGCCAGCATAGTGGAGCCAGTAGGCTCCCCCCCACAGATCCACCAGTGTAATCGAATGGCCTGCAGTTACACAGGGATAGACGATAGGGGGCGGTATTTTCCCTCCCTCCCTCCCTCCCTCCCTCCCTCCCTCCCTCCCTCCCTCCCTCCCTCCCCTCCCTCCCTCCCTCCCTCCCTCCCTCCCTCCCTCCCTCCCCCTCTCTATCCCTCCCTCTCTCCCTCCCTCCCCTCTCCCTCCCTCCCTCCCCTCTCTCTCCCTCCCTCCCTCCCCTCTCTCCCTCCCCTCTCCCTCCCCTCCCCTCTCCCTCCCTCCCTCCCTCCCTCCCTCCCTCCCTCCCTCCCTCCCTCCTCCCTCCCTCCCTCCCTCCCTCCCTCCCTCTCCCTCCCTCCCTCCCTCCCTCCCTCCCTCCCTCCCTCCCTCCCTCCCTCCCTCCCTCCCTCCCTCCCTCTCCCTCTCTCTCTCCCTCCCTCTCTCCCTCCCTCCCCCCCTCTCTCCCTCCCTCTCTCCTCTCCCTCCCTCCCTCTCTCCCTCCCCTCCCTCTCTCCCTCCCTCCCTCCCTCCCTCCCTCCCTCCCTCCCTCCCTCCCTCCCTCCCTCCCTCCCTCCCTCCCCTCTCCCTCCCTTCCTCCCTCCCTCCCTCCCTGCCTCCCTCTCCCTCCCTCCTCCCTCCCTCCCTGCCTCCCTCCCTCCATCCCCTCCCCCTCCCTCTCTCCCTCCCTCCCTCCCCTCTCCCTCCCTCTCTCCCTCCCTCCCTTCCCTCCTCCCCTCTCTCCCTCTTTCCCTCCCTCCCCTCCCTCTCTCCCTCCCCTCTCCCTCCCTCTCCCTCCCTCTCCCTCCCTCCCCTCTCTCTCCCTCCCCTCTCTCTCCATCCCTTCCTCCCTCCCTCCCTCCCTCCCTCCCTCCCTCCCTCCCTCCCTCCCTCCCTCCCCTCCCTCCCTTCCCTCCCTCCCTCTCCCTTTCCCTCCCTCCCCTCTCCCTCCCTCTCTCCCTCTCTCCCTCTCTCCCTCCCCTCTCCCTCCCCCTCCCTCCCTCCCTCCCTCCCTCCCTCCCCTCTCCCTCCCTCCCTCTCTCCCTCCCTCCTCTCTCCCTCCTCCCTCCCTCTCTCTCTCTCTCCCTCCCTCCCCTCTCCCTCCCTCTCTCCCTCTCTCTCTCTCTCCCTCCCCTCTCCCTCTCCCTCCCTCCCCTCCCCTCCCCTCCCTCCCTCCCTCTCCCTCCCTCCCTCCCTCCTCTACCTGATCTGTTGGTTGGCTTCAGAGCGGACCCTGAGCAGCTCCTTGCCCTTCATCTCCAGCTCCCTGGTGAGGGTGTTGATGGTCTGGTTGAGGGAGTGAATCTCGTGGTCGAGCTCCGTGATGCGGCTGCTGCGGCAACAGACCTCCGCCTGCAGGTCAGAGAGACGACCCAGCAGCTCCTGTTCCTGGAGGACACACACACACACACACACACACACACACACACACACACACACACACACACACACACACACACACACACACACACACACACACACGCGCACACACACACGCGCACACACACGCACACACACACAGACACACACACAGACACACAGACATGCACAGACACACACGCACACGCACACAGACACACACACAGACACGCACAGACACACACACACACACACACACAGACACACACAGACACAGACACACACACACACACAGACACACACAGACACACACACACACAGACACACACACAGACACACACCACACACAGACACACACAGACACACCACACACACAGACACACACACAGACACACACA
>NC_140165.1:4538055-4543055 GCF_963971535.1 Notolepis coatsorum | reverse complement strand
CCGGCCACATAGCTCTGGGCAGTGATTGATCAATAATCATGACGACTGTTCCTTCTGTCAAATTGTCTCTCTCCTTTACCCACTTCTGGCGGGTCTGTAGAGACGGTAGGTAGTGCAGTAGGAAACTGTTCCAAAACTTGTCGGCTAATACTTGGCTGTACCTCCACATTCGTCGGCCGTTCGCTTCTTCAGGCCGGTACATTGTCTGGGTAATGCAGGATCTAGCCGCCCCATCAGGAGTGTGTTGGGGGTAACTGGGTCGATATCCGCCACAGTCTGGGCCCCAAGTACTGCGTACAGGGCTGTCTTTATGGAGCGCACTTCTCGTTCCCAAGTGCCACCGAAGTGGGGTGCGTTTGGGGGGTTGAATTGGAAATCAACCTGTGCTGGAGCGAGGTGGGTCTTAAGTTCTGGGCCCATAGCTTGGAAGCTCTCTCTCAGCTCTCTTTCGCCGCCTTTGAAGTTTGTCCCATGATCGGACAATAGGGTAGACGGTCTTCCTTTCCGTGATGTGAATCTACGGAAGGCCATAAGGAATGAGTCTGTGCTCATGGTCGGGAGAAGCTCGGTGTGTATCGCTCTGGTGGTCATGCATTTGAATACAATACCCCACCGCTTCTCGGTTCCTCTTCCTTTCTTTATGTGCAGCGGGCCAAAGCAGTCCATACCCGTTGAGTGGAATGGCTTGTCACCGATTCGGAGGCGACATGGAGGAAGGTCAGCCATCCTTGGTATGCTGGGCTGCGCGCGCCACTTGCGGCAGTCTAGACATGTTCGCTGGAAGCGTCGTACCGCCTCTCTTCCTTGTAGGATCCAGTAACGACGTCTGATTTCCGCGAAGACTCTTTCTGCTCCTGCGTGATGTACATCCTCATCGTATTTCTTTATAATCAGCTCTGTGACCTTGTGTCGGCTGTTCAATACGATCGGGTATTTAATGTCATCCGGTAGATTGGGGGCTCTGCGTAGGCGACCACCCACTCTGATGAGGGTATGAGCGTCGCTCTCGGGGGCCAGATGAATTAATCTGCTGTCGGATGGGACGGGCTTTCCTCCCTGTAGACAGGCCAATTCATCGGGGAACGAGTCTCTCTGGGCTCGCTGCAGTAGAAGCAATTCTGCTTCCTCGTAGTTAGCTGCTGACATATCAGCGGGGGACTTGCACTCCGGGTGGTACCGCAGGAATGTTCTTTGTTGTGCACTCTCTATGGACGTGCAATCGTCTATGTTAGGGTCGGTGGAGGCTACGGTGCTCAATCCACAGAACACAGACTTCTTATTTTCAGCCTCCTCCTGACTGGCTTCTTCTTGGGTTGAAAGGCTTTGTAGACAGTTGTCTACGTAGAAGCTGTTCTTTACGCTGTGTCGGACCTCTTCGTCCGCTGCTGGGTCCTCTGCTACATGTTTCTGTAGTGCAAATGTAGCACAGTGCTTGTAGTCTCTGGTTTAGCCTCTCCACAGGATATGCTGCTCCTTCCCGGTTGCTAGGTCTCGCTTGGACCGGTGGGGGGAGGTGGTCTGTGGGGGGTATAGACCTCGTCTGTTGGTCAAGTTCAGGGTTGTTTACTCGGCTAGGGGATGCCGCCCTGGAGGTGTGTCTAAACGAGTTCCTGGAGCCTCTGGCGGAGGGAGAGGGTGTTGTCCGTCTGATCAGCTGTTCTATTAGTTGCGACTGCTGTCTGTCGCGCGCTGCGTCCCGTTGAGCACCGGCTCGTTCTCGGGCCACATTCTCTTCCATCTGAATGCGTCTTATTTCTAGACGTATCTGCTCGTGTTCGCTTCGCTGCTGGATCTGCAGTCGGTCGCGTTCAGCAGCGGCGTTCAGGCTGATGAGGAAGGCCTGCTGTAGGGTCCTCTCTGCCTCGCTGGGAGAAGGCGGTTGTATAGGGGAGCCTTCCCTCGGGGTACTCCTTGCGGAGCCTTGGAGCTCTATCTCCACGGTGCTCTCCCCGTCTTCTTCCGTGCCGAGTTCTCTCTCGGTAGCGTTGTATTCCTCCCGGGACTCATCGGGGACTACTTCTTCAGTACTGGCGGGGTGTGAAGTCATGTCTGGTTCCCACTGGTCCCCACCGTGAACTTGGTCAGTTACATTAGAGCCCGTAGGGGCCTCTATGGTCGGGTAGTCTGGGCGTTGGGGTTAGACATACTTTTACTTTCTAGTTTTACCGCGTTTACTGTTAGTAGAAGACTAGGTTGTTGACTGACAGCGTAAGCCTCTAAGTACTGAGGGAGCCGTCGTTCGCGCTGCGGGCGTTGGTTAGGAGGATCGTTTCGTGGAGTGTTCATCATAGGCCATTTCAATATTAATAACACTATATTAATATTACACTAATTACCCTCCGGCTCGAAGGACCAATTGTAACTGAGGGGTACAATTCCCTGACTGTATTACTAGATATGATACTTACTACCACTACCTTTGTACTTAATATTCGGCCACCCAGTACACGGCATAAATATATTATCATAAACACTCTCACGTAGATGAAACGGATCCAACACAAATGTACGAAGTCGAAGTATGCGTTTATTACTACACAGCAATGGTGTGTAGAGCAAGCACTTAATCACTTAATTACATTTATGAATTGAAATAGTATGCACTTTTATGGCAAAGAGTATTCGTCGGTATATCAATAGAGAATGTCCAATCTCTGATGGCGCAGGTGGTAAATATACGACCTGGAATAGTTAAGGAATAACAGCAATGATACTTTAATGATTATATACTAGATACACTAAGGGGGGGTTAATCCGGTCGCTTGTAAGCCGACAGGAGTAGGAGGGGGGGGGGGGTAGAATCCGGCTGCCTCGTCCGGCCAAGGGTATCCCAGGTGAACCACTGTAGTGCCGTTCAATGCGCCGGCGATCCTTGGACCACAGATGAAAGCAGGTGGACTCTTTGTGGGCCGGCTCTCTCCGGTCCACGGGGGAGAGACGTGAAGCGACCTCGTCTTGCAGAGCGTCTCCTCACCTTGCGTCCTCTCCAGGGGGGGGGTTCCAACACACGGCAGTGTCGGGGGTCTTTATCCATGGAATAATCAAAGTATACAAAGCATAATCCGTGCCTGGGAAGGCGGGCTGTCGTCGGTAGAATAATCCGGTATACAGGTCCACTCGCTCGTCGGCTCTGGGGCTCCTCGGGTGCAGCTTCACATGGGGTCAACCACCCTGGGTAAGCAGCCAGTTCTCTGCCCGAAACGATGGGGTACTGACTACGGTAGTATTCTCACCGCACGAAGCACTATATATTAACAGACTATTATTAGCTTAATAGACTACGTCCAACTCGACGATATAGTGCCAAATATGACTATTCAAATATTAATATACACGATGTCTCAATACCGATGGTAGGCGAACTTGGCCTTACTCCCACACGTGGCGTCGCGGGGAGGCTTTACGTCTGTGACTCTATTGGAGGGTAAGAAACTGGACTGAAAAGAAAGTCCTACTTTCGTAGCGCAGTATATATACGCACTATGAACAAATAGTCCCATTAGTGGTGCGGTAGTCAGATTCCTACGCGGAACTAGGACTTGTTCGTACATGTGGAGCGGTACGTTTGAACTGGGTCTGAGGGGAATGGCAGCCTGGCACCAAGGTCTCGACCAATAGTAGAATGGAGACTATTATGGGATGTTCAGTAGGCTAGAATGGATATTCAATGCATATTGTACAAGGAATATACAAGGGATATCAGGGAATATTAGAGAATATACAAATACAATTAAATATATATATATAAATAAATATATATATTCGGTTTAATCTGGCCCTTCACAACATATATATATATATATATATATATATATATGTATGTATGTATGTATGTATGTATGTATGTATGTATGTATATATATATGTATGTATGTATGTATGTATGTATGTATGTATGTATGTATGTATGTATGTATGTATGTATCTATGTATGTATGTATGTATGTATGTATGTGTATGTATGTATGTATGTATGTATGTATGTATATATATATATATATATATATATATATATATATATGTATGTATGTATGTATGTATGTATGTATGTATGTATGTATGTATGTATGTATGTATGTATGTATGTATGTATGTATGTATGTATGTATGTATGTATGTATGTATGTAGTATGTATGTATGTATGTATGTATGTATGTATGTATGTATGTATGTATGTATGTATGTATGTATGTATGTATGTATGTATGTATGTATGTAAGTATATATGTATGTATGTATGTATGTATGTATGTATGTATGTATGTATGTATATTGTATGTATGTATGTATGTATGTATGTATGTATGTATGTATGTATGTATGTATGTATGTATGTATGTATGTAAGTATATATGTATGTATGTATGTATGTATGTATGTATGTATGTATGTATGTATGTATGTATGTATGTATGTATGTATGTATGTATGTATGTATGTATGTATGTATGTATGTATGTATGTATGTATGTATGTATGTATGTATGTATATGTAATGTATGTATGTATGTATGTATGTATGTATGTATGTATGTATGTATGTATGTATGTATGTATGTATGTATGTATGTATGTATATGTATGTATGTATGTATGTATGTATGTATGTGTATGTATGTATGTATGGTATGTATGTATGTATGTATGTATTATATATATATATATATATATTGTAACTGAGGGGTACAATTCCCTGACTGTATTACTAGATATGATACTTACTACCACTACCTTTGTACTTAATATTCGGCCACCCAGTACACGGCATAAATATATTATCATAAACACTCTCACGTAGATGAAACGGATCCAACACAAATGTACGAAGTCGAAGTATGCGTTTATTACTACACAGCAATGGTGTGTAGAGCAAGCACTTAATCACTTAATTACATTTATGAATTGAAATAGTATGCACTTTTATGGCAAAGAGTATTCGTCGGTATATCAATAGAGAATGTCCAATCTCTGATGGCGCAGGTGGTAAATATACGACCTG
>NC_140165.1:4515555-4523055 GCF_963971535.1 Notolepis coatsorum | reverse complement strand
ACAGAACAGAACAGAACAGAGCAGAACAGAACAGAGCAGAGCAGAACAGAACAGAACAGAGCAGAACAGAACAGAGCAGAGCAGAGCAGAGCAGAACAGAACAGAACAGAGCAGAACAGAACAGTTCCAGTCTATCTCTCTACTCACCGCCATCAGTTGTTGTTTCTCCTGCTCCTTCTCCCTCTGCGCCTCCTCCCTCAAGGCCCTCTGTTTGCCCTCCATCTCCTCCAGGACTCGAACCTGCGCCTCCTTGAACCGGAGCGCCTCCTCCTCGTACCGCGCCTTCAGCCGGGACAGCTCCTGCTCGTAGCACTGCCGCTCCTCTCGCAGAGACTGCAGGGGGAGAGAAGAGAGAGGAGGCTCACGCTATGGCTAGGCGTCTATTTTTTTTACCAACGGATTTCCAGTTCCGCGTTCTGCGATCTGATTGGCCACTGACGTTTCTGGTGCGATCTGATTGGGCCACTGACGTTTCTGGTCATGTGACATGTGAGCCCCAATCGCCCAGTTCCGCCTCGAACGGCATGCAAACTACCCAACGCCTAGTTTATCACTGGTTAAGCTTCCGAAGGCGACTCTTTCGAAGTTGGTTAAGGTTAGAGTTTGGAATCAGGGCTGGCGTTCTATCGCCCGCTGCTCTAAAAGACAAACTCTAACCTTAACCAACTTCGAAAGAGTCGCCTATAAGCTTAACCGGTGAAAGAAACAGGCGTCACACGATTGGCTGCACATGATGTCACACGACCAGAAACGTCAGTGGCCAATCAGATCGCAGAACGCGCACGCGGAACTGGAAATCCGTTGGTAAAAGTACTGACGCGGGCGGGCGGCCGGGCGCCGCTTCATTTACGGCGGTTCCAATGTAAACGTGCCTTCCTCCGTGCGCGCTTCCTCGCGCTCTGAAGTCGGACTCTGTGTGCCAGGCAGGCCACGCACGTATGCGATCTCGCACGGAACCCGCGCGTGACTTCGTGCCGCGCGTCTGGTCTGCCTGCGGGCGTCAGGCTTCAGAATCACAATTTTCAGTATCGTCAGAAAGGGATTCTGTTTTTAACCCTTTCACTGCCACACTATACAGAAGGTTAATAACCCTTTACTATCACACTACCGATGGTTAATTAATAGTTTATCGACGGATAATTAACAGTTTATCGATTAATAGTTTATTAATTATACGGACCGACGGATAATTAACACTTTGAGTGCCAGCCATGCGGGGCGCTAAAGGGCTCCTCCGTATGCCAGCGTTCCACTTCAATGATAGAGCTCTCATATTTGCAAACGCATAAACTATGTCTTAAATTATGGCTATGTGTCTAATCTGGCCGTCGCTTATCAATGACTTGGGGGCGACAGTGGCTCAGGAGGTAGAGCAGTCGTCTGGCAATCCGGAGGTTCCCGGTTCGATTCCCGCTCCTCCTGGGCAGCGTGTCGATGTGTCCTTGAGCAAGACACTTAACCCCTAATTGCTCCCGATGAGCAGGTTGGCACCTTGCATGGTTGCCTCCGCCGTCGGTGTGTGAATGGGTAATATGTAAGTAACAAATTGTAAAGCGCTTTGGATAAAAGCGCTATATAAAAAAGCAGCCATTTACCATTTTGTTTGCAGTCAACATTGTCGAAACAGATTGTTTTTTAATCTGTTCATTTCCGTTTGATACCATTTTGAAAAACTCTAGTTTTTTGAAAGTTTCAGAAAATGGGGTGCCCCAGTGGCGAACCACTCTCTCTCTACTGGACTGCCCAGTAGTAAAAAGCGATAAACGAATTTTTTTTTTAATTAAATAAAAATAATAATAAAAAAAGGTTCCGAAAATATAAAGATTCTGTGCTAAACGCCATTTACTGGAATATTCTGGAATACACAAAAAAAAATCTGCCTATTTATGAATTGTTTTCAAATAAACGCTAGATTATCGATAGTATATGTGTACTTATGCACGCTATATAAGCGGGCTGAAAAATCGAATATCTTATTTCCTGATCGCACACACACACACACACATGCACACACACACATAGGGCACACGTTGATATCTCTGTGAAAAAAGTTCTGATTATCCTAAGACTGGTAAAATAGATTCCTTACCTCAGATCAGATGTTCTCCAAAAAGATTATTCCAATTCCTGATCGCCATTCCAAATATTGATCGTGTTTATTGATCCAACGCTGGATACTGGAAATATGTATTCCACGTTGTTTTGGGGCTCGGAAATGAATCTGATCCTCTTGGGTGGCTTGCCCGAGAAGTAAAATGAGTAAGCTGGATTCCCCCCCCCATGTGTTTCGTTTCAATCGATTCCAAAGGGTGCAGTACCACAGGGAGACGATAGGGGGCGGTATTTTCCCAATGGAGCTCAGAAAGAGTTTGCAGCACTGACGTGAGACTAGATTGATGAAATATGAATTCAAATTGCTAATAAAAAAAAAAGCGAGTTTATCGTCGCTGGCACTCAAAGTGTTAATAGTTTATTAATAGTAGTATTATTTACCTGTTCCAGTGTATTAATAGTAGTATTATTTACCTGTTCCAGTGTATTAATAGTAGTATTATTTACCTGTTCCAGTCTATTACTAGTAGTATTATTTACCTGTTCCAGTCTATTACTAGTAGTATTATTTATCTGTTCCAGTGTATTACTAGTAGTATTATTTACCTGTTCCAGTCTATTACTAGTAGTATTATTGACCTGTTCCAGTGTATTACTAGTAGTATTATTGACCTGTTCCAGTGTATTACTAGTAGTATTATTTATCTGTTCCAGTGTATTACTAGTAGTATTATTTATCTGTTCCAGTGTATTACTAGTAGTATTATTTATCTGTTCCAGTGTATTACTAGTTGTATTATTTACCTGTTCCAGTGTGAGTGCTAGTAGTATTATTGACCTGTTCCAGTGTATTACTAGTAGTATTATTGACCTGTTCCAGTGTATTACTAGTAGTATTATTGACCTGTTCCAGTGTATTACTAGTAGTATTATTTATCTGTTCCAGTGTATTACCAGTAGTATTATTTATCTGTTCCAGTGTATTACTAGTAGTATTATTGACCTGTTCCAGTCTATTACTAGTAGTATTATTTATCTGTTCCAGTGTATTACTAGTAGTATTATTTACCTGTTCCAGTCTATTACTAGTAGTATAGTAGGGACCTGGGCTTGAACTATGACCTCTGCCAGTGGGTCTTGGACTTCCTGACGGGCAGACCCCAGGTGGTGAGAGCAGGCAACTGCACCTCCTCATCCATCACCCTCAACATAGGGGCCCCCCAGGGCTGTGTTCTGAGTCCCCTCCTCTACTCCCTGTACACACACGACTGTGTGGCTCAGCGGAGTAGCAATGCAATCATCAAATTTGCTGACGACACAGTGGTGGTGGGCCTGATCTCTGCCAACGACGAGAGGGCCTACCTGGAAGAGGTCAAGGTCCTGGCGGGATGGTGCCAGGAAAACAGCCTCTCCCTCGAACGTCAGCAAAACAAAGGAGATGATTGTGGACTTCAGGAGGTCGGGGGTCAAGGACTACAGCCCCCTCAGCATCGACGGGGCACCGGTTGAGAGAGTCAACAGCTTTAAGTACCTCGGAGCCTACATATCCGAGGACTTGACATGGACCACACACATTGACAGTGTTGTGAAGAAGGCACGACAACGCCTCTACATCCTCAGGCGCCTAAGGAAGTTCCAAGTCAGTCAGAAGATCCTTAAGAACTTCTACTCATGTACAATAGAGAGCATCCTGACTGGCAACATACTACAAAAACCTAGGGGTCCACAAAGACGACTTCAAACTTGAAATGGTAACAACCGATGAGGTACTCAAAAAATTGAGCGCCCTCCAACCTAACAAGGCCACTGGCCATGACAACATCCCCTCCAAATTCCTCAGAGACGCAGCAGCCGCCATCACCCCAGTCATCACACACATAATAAACCTCTCTATAAGACAGGGGCACGTCCCCAAGGACTTCAAAATTGCGAGAGTGACCCCTCTACACAAAAAGGGCAGCAAATTAGACCCAGGCAACTACCGCCCTGTTTCTATTCTTACCTCCATCTCGAAAGTCATGGAGAAAATAGTCTACGAACAGGTCGAAAAGTACCTGGCGGAAAAAAACCTAATCTACGAATTCCAATCTGGCTTCAGAACGTCCCACTCCACTGACACATGCCTCCTCTATTTGAACGACCACATCAAACAAGAGGTGGACGCTGGCAAATACTGCGGCATGGTCATGCTGGACCTACAAAAGGCCTTCGACACTGTCAATCACTCCATTCTAATGGACAAGCTAAAAGCAATTGGTTTTGATAGCCTATCAGTGAGCTGGATGCAATCCTACCTGGAGGGGAGAGAACAGATGGTAGAGGTAAACGGTACTCTATCCCCCCCCCCTCACAGTGAGCTGTGGTGTTCCACAAGGAAGCATACTAGGACCGCTACTCTTCCTAATTTATGCAAATGACATGTCGTCAGCCTGTGATTGCAACTTGTTCCTGTTTGCGGACGACTCAGCCCTGCTGGTCTCTGACAAGAACAAATTGCAGGTTGAAAAAACCCTCAGCACGGAACTAGGCAAAATCTGCATATGGCTCGCTGATAACAAACTATCATTACACATGGGCAAAACAGAGTCCATTCTCTTCGGTTCAAATAACAAACTCAGCAAGACCGACGGTTTCTCAGTTACAGTGGGTGACAATATTGTCACAAGGAAAGACGAAATTACCTACCTGGGTTCCATCCTAGAGGCAAATCTTTCCTGTGACAAAATGGCATCCAATGTAATAAAAAAAGTCAACCAACGAACTAGATTCTTGTACCGGATCTCCTCTCTGGTAAACAAGAATACCCTGAAGACTCTGGCAGGAGCACTCATTCAAGGGTACTATGACTATGCGTGCACCTCATGGTACCAAAGCACCTCAAAGGCGCTTAAAACAAAATTACAAACATCACAAAACAAACTGGTCAGACTACTACTTGACCTGAACCCCAGAACCCACCTCACCCCTGCCCACTTTGCCAACCTAGGATGGCTTAGAGTAGACGACAGAGTACAGCAACTTGCAATGGGCCTGGTCTACAAGATACACTATACGACCGGGGTGCCCATGTACATGTCAAAATACTTCCCAAAGGTCAGTGAATACCACAACCACTACACCAGAGGAAGCTCAACAAATCATGTTAAACCCAGATTCGGCTCAAACAAGGGACTAAACACGTTCCGCAATTATGCCACAACAATGTGGAACGCCCTACCCAAAGCTGTAAAGGAATGTGAATCCCTGCCCACATTCAAAACCGCCCTTAAAGAGCACCTACGGGAGGCTGCAATTTGAAACTGGCCACCGTAAATGCCCAAAACCCCCACCACCTCCTAATAGACAGTCTCCTCCCCACCGCATGTATATATTCCCTCCCCGCCGTATATGTATATTTCCCTCCCACCCACCCACCCCCTCCTAATGTACAGTCCCCTCCCCATCATATGTATATACTCTGTCAGGATCTAGGGGTAACAGTACTGTATATTTGAATACCGCCTATGTCACAAATGTATCAGTACTAAATACCTATATGTCCCTATGCCATAAATGTCATGTATGTTGTGTATGTCATAAATGTCTATATGAATTGAAAATGGGGGACCCTGATGGAAACAAGACAAACGTCTTTCTCAGGTCTGCATCCCCTTAACAATTGTATGTATTGAGCCGTACTGTATTGTACCCATTCTGCAATCTGTTAAATAAAGTTTTCATTCATTCATTCATTCAACATCACCTCCTGGTTTGGGAATAGCACTGCACAAGACCGAAGCAGACTACAAAGAGTGACACGTTCAGCCGAACGCACAATTGGAGGGGGGCTCCCCACCCTCCAGAACATTTACAACAAGCGGTGCAGGGGCAAGGCTAAGAGAATCATTAAAGACTCCAGTCACCCGAACAACTGCCTCTTTGAACTGCTGCGGTCAGGCAAGAGATACCGGAGTCTCAAGGCGAGCACAGAAAGACTCAGAAGAAGCTTCTATCCCCAGGCCATCAGGCTGCTAAACGAACAATGAACACTACACAACAACAACCATCAAACGCACATAGCACACACATCCACACGCACACACTCACTTTAAACAAACACACTGTAGCACCCACTCCACACACTTTATAGCACACACTCACTTTAAACAAACACACTGTAGCACCCACTCCCCACACTTTATATTTATTGATGAAGGACTGCACTACAACTCATTTATCTGTTCCAGTGTATTAATAGTAGTATTATTTACCTGTTCCAGTGTATTACTAGTAGTATTATTTATCTGTTCCAGTGTATTAATAGTAGTATTATTTACCTGTTCCAGTGTATTACTAGTAGTATTATTGACCTGTTCCAGTGTGAGTGCTAGTAGTATTATTGACCTGTTCCAGTGTGAGTACTAGTTGTTTGTGTTGTTCATCGGTAGCCTGGCTCTGGTTCAGAAGTCTCTCTCTCTCCTCCTCCAGTTGTCTGATCTTGTCCTTCAGACGGTTCTGCTCGTGGTCCAGCTCCCTGATGGTGGCCTCGTGGGACATCTGTGTGGCCTGCAAAGATCCAATCTGACCTGCAGGAGCGACACGCGCGGGTTATTCATTCATTCAGTAATCAGTCAGTAACCGTCTGCAGTGTGGTAGTGGAAGGGTTAACCGTCTGTAGTGTGGTAGTGAAAGGGTTAACCGTCTGTAGTGTGGCAGTGAAAGGTTAACCGTCTGTAGTGTGGTAGTGAAAGGGTTAACTGTCTGTAGTGTGGTAGTGAAAGGGTTAACCGTCTGTAGTGTGGTAGTGGAAAGGTTAACCTTCTGCAGTGTGGCTGTAAAAGGGTTAACCTTCTGTATTGTCACAGTGAAAGGGTTAACCCTTTGGTAGTGTGGTAGTGAAAGGGTTAAGTGGTCATTTGTGAAAATGTTTTGTTCTTCTAGCTAACTATTGATATATATATATAATGTATATTTAAAGGTAGAATCTGTAATGCACCTCTTGGTATTGCTCTTTGTTTACATTTGATTTGTTTTGGTCTGATGTGTAAATAGGAGTTTAGTGGGGAAAGGGGAGGGGTTGTGTGTAAATAGGAGTTTAGTGGGGAAAGGGGAGGGGTTGCTACTGCTGACCACACCCAATCATAAGTCATCATAAGTACTAGATAGATACAGTAAAGTAATCACAAGTACTGATCGTTAGAGAAAGTAATCATAAGTTACTGATCGTTAGAGAAAGTAATCACAAGAGTATTGATCGTTAGAGAAAGTTATCACAAGTACTTACTGATCGTTAGAGAAAGTAATCATGAGTACTGATCGTTAGAGAAAGTAATCATAAGTACTTATCGTTAGAGAAAGTTATCACGCGTACTGATTGGTCACTGGATGGTGATCCATTTTGTGAATAAACGTGTTCTCAGCTGTAACAATATCTTCGTTGGCAGACGGCTCCTTCAGACAATCTCTGTT
>NC_140165.1:4505555-4510555 GCF_963971535.1 Notolepis coatsorum | reverse complement strand
CATCAGCGCAAAATAATTGACCTTCACTGACGTTTAAAACACCTCGCAGAGGCGGCTCGGTATTTTAAACTCTGTGTCGGTCAATTATTTTGCGACAATGACCTCGTATTATCCCTTACTTATCCTAAGGTGCTTTGGATGTATTTTTGTAGTTTTCTCTGGCGAGCTGTCAATCACCAGACACCAGGTAATTGCCATGCGGCATGGCATTGGCAGGTGTGTGGGCTTGATTGCCACCTGATTGGTGTCAGGTGTGCAGTGCCTTGAAGTAGGCTTGGTTGACTGTGTTCGGATGCTTGTTGTCCATTTCATGTTTTTTCCTCAGTAGTAGAGGAGTGTCCCAAGCTCATGCTTCTAGGGTTTCCTCTGTCTCTAGTGCTGTTGTTTTTTTGTTGTTGTTTTCAACTGCTAGGCAGTGGTGGTTACTTTGTTTTTTTTTAACCCACAGTTATTTTATACTGGTGTTTTGTGTTTCATAAAGCTTTTATTTTTAAATTGATTTCATCCTTGTGTTTTCCCCCCACCCTCTCTCATCCCTCTTCCAGTCGCAAGACGACCCACTCCCAAGACACCACGACATTCCTTCATACAGGACGGGGTTTTTAAAGGGAAACTGTGCCCAATTGAAGAATCCTGTTATTCCTTTGGTCTAAGACAGGCCAACATCCAAAAAACTAGAGTGGTAAAACTCAAAGTTGTGATGTCATCAGGTATACGTTTGAAGCTGCTCCATCAATGAATTGTGAGAGATGGTATAGATGACACTGAGAGACACCCAGGAGAATGTTCTGAGTATATGATGGTATAGATGACACTGAGAGACACCCAGGAGAATGTTCTGAGTATATGATGGTATATAGATGACACTGAGAGACACCCATGAATGAATGAATGAAAACTTTATTTAACAGATTGCAGAATGGGTACAATACAGTACGGCTCAATACATACAATTGTTAAGGGGATGCAGACCTGAGAAAGACATTTGTCTTGTTTCCATCAGGGTCCCCCATTTTCAATTCATATAGACATTTATGACATACACAACATACATGACATTTATGGCATAGGGACATATAGGTATTTAGTACTGATACATTTGTGACATAGACGGTATTCAAATATACAGTACTGTTACCCCTAGATCCTGACAGAGTATATACATATGATGGGGAGGGGACTGTACATTAGGAGGGGGTGGGTGGGTGGGAGGGAAATATACATACGGCGGGGAGGGAATATATACATGCGGTGGGGAGGAGACTGTCTATTAGGAGGTGGTGGGGGTTTTGGGCATTTACGGTGGCCAGTTTCGAATTGCAGCCTCCCGTAGGTGCCCTTTAAGGGCGGTTTTGAATGTGGGCAGGGATTCACATTCCTTTACAGCTTTGGGTAGGGCGTTCCACATTGTTGTGGCATAATTGCGAAACGTGTTTAGTCCCTTGTTTGAGCCGAATCTGGGTTTAACATGATTTGTTGAGCTTCCTCTGGTGTAGTGGTTGTGGTATTCACTGACCTTTGGGAAGTATTTTGACATGTACATGGGCACCCCGGTCGTATAGTGTATCTTGTAGACCAGGCCCATTGCAAGTTGCTGTACTCTGTCGTCTACTCTAAGCCATCCTAGGTTGGCAAAGTGGGCAGGGGTGAGGTGGGTTCTGGGGTTCAGGTCAAGTAGTAGTCTGACCAGTTTGTTTTGTGATGTTTGTAATTTTGTTTTAAGCGCCTTTGAGGTGCTTTGGTACCATGAGGTGCACGCATAGTCATAGTACCCTTGAATGAGTGCTCCTGCCAGAGTCTTCAGGGTATTCTTGTTTACCAGAGAGGAGATCCGGTACAAGAATCTAGTTCGTTGGTTGACTTTTTTTATTACATTGGATGCCATTTTGTCACAGGAAAGATTTGCCTCTAGGATGGAACCCAGGTAGGTAATTTCGTCTTTCCTTGTGACAATATTGTCACCCACTGTAACTGAGAATCCGTCGGTCTTGCTGAGTTTGTTATTTGAACCGAAGAGAATGGACTCTGTTTTGCCCATGTGTAATGATAGTTTGTTATCAGCGAGCCATATGCAGATTTTGCCTAGTTCCGAGCTGAGGGTTTTTTCAACCTGCAATTTGTTCTTGTCAGAGACCAGCAGGGCTGAGTCGTCCGCAAACAGGAACAAGTTGCAGTCACAGGCTGACGACATGTCATTTGCATAAATTAGGAAGAGTAGCGGTCCTAGTATGCTTCCTTGTGGAACACCACAGCTCACTGTGAGGGGGGGGGATAGAGTACCATTTACCTCTACCATCTGTTCTCTCCCCTCCAGGTAGGATTGCATCCAGCTCACTGATAGGCTATCAAAACCAATTGCTTTTAGCTTGTCCATTAGAATGGAGTGATTGACAGTGTCGAAGGCCTTTTGTAGGTCCAGCATGACCAATGCCGCAGTATTTGCCAGCGTCCACCTCTTGTTTGATGTGGTCGTTCAAATAGAGGAGGCATGTGTCAGTGGAGTGGGACGTTCTGAAGCCAGATTGGAATTCGTAGATTAGGTTTTTTTCCGCCAGGTACTTTTCGACCTGTTCGTAGACTATTTTCTCCATGACTTTCGAGATGGAGGTAAGAATAGAAACAGGGCGGTAGTTGCCTGGGTCTAATTTGCTGCCCTTTTTGTGTAGAGGGGTCACTCTCGCAATTTTGAAGTCCTTGGGGACGTGCCCCTGTCTTATAGAGAGGTTTATTATGTGTGTGATGACTGGGGTGATGGCGGCTGCTGCGTCTCTGAGGAATTTGGAGGGGATGTTGTCATGGCCAGTGGCCTTGTTAGGTTGGAGGGCGCTCAATTTTTTGAGTACCTCATCGGTTGTTACCATTTCAAGTTTGAAGTCGTCTTTGTGGACCCCTAGGTTTTTGTAGTATGCTACTATGTGTTCTACCCCATAATGCCCTGAGTGGGAGGGTAGTTTGTTTACCAGTGTTGTGGCTATGTTTGTGAAGAAGATGTTTAAGTAATTGGCTACATCCAGCTTGTCTGTGATGAGCGTGTTGTCCGTCTTTATGTTTATGTTTGAGAATCTGGTTTTAAGTTTTTTACTGCAGCCTAGTTGATTATTGAGTAATTTCCAAAGTTCGCTGGGTTTGTTTTTGTTTTCCTCAGTTTTGTCGTTGATGAAATTTCTTTTTGCGGTTCTGATCATGGTGTTTACGTCATTTCTTAGTCTGTTTCTTTGGATTTTTAGTTCAACCACGTGGGCTTGGAGTTCACTGTTTGAGCTTTTGGAAAGCTTTGTCTGACTTTTATGAAGTTCAGAGCATTTTTTGTCTCTGGTTTTCATAGCGGCCAGTATTTCAGTGTGCATCCATGCCTCAGCGCGATTTTTAACCCTGGTGGTTCTTATCGGTGCCATGTTGTTGAGTATTGCTGTGAATTTGGTTTTGAATCCAAGCCATGTTTCTTCAACCTGTGTACCACTGAGCTCATCTGACCAGTCCAAGCTCCCCAGTTCTAGGTAAAGGCCTCTCTAGAGTAAGTTTTGAGGTCTCTAGATGTGACTGTTTTGTGACAGCCGGCCTTCTGTTTTAGCTTTTTGCGGGTACAGAAAATCATATAATGATCACTTAACCCGCATGCTATCACCCCTTTACTGGAGATCATGGACTTGTCAGAGGTCAAAATGAGGTCAATGGTGGTTTGTGTCGAATCGCATACCCTTGAGGGTTGTGTGATTAGCTGGCTGAAACCGTGCAGGTCAGAAAATTTACTGAAGGCCTTGAAGACGGGTGCTGATTTACGCAGCATATCCGTGTTCCAGTCCCCAATAAGAATTTTTTCTACCCCCTCCACCCCAGCTAAACACCCATCAAGTGTGTCATAAAAGCCACTCTGTTCTGGTGGTCTATAGATTGTGCCTACTAGTACTGGTTTCGCCCTGTCTAATAAGATTTCAATCCAAACAGTTTCAATTTCATCATGGTTAAGGTCAGTACGGTTGATGTATTTGGTATCCTTGTGTATATACACACAGACGCCACCTCCATACTGGTTCCTATCCCTCCTGACTATTGAGTAGTTTTCAATTTCAATCTCTGGATCCTGTACAGATGAGTCTAATTTTGTTTCTGTGAAACACAATATGTTAGCCTTACCGTTTAAAAACCGAGGAGAATGTTCTGAGTATATGATGTTATAGATGACACTGAGAGACACCCAGGAGAATGTTCTGAGTATATGATGGTATAGATGACACTGAGAGACACCCAGGAGAATGTTCTGAGTATATGATGGTATATAGATGACACTGAGAGACACCCAGGAGAATGTTCTGAGTATATGATGTTATAGATGACACTGAGAGACACCCAGGAGAATGTTCTGAGTATATGATGGTATAGATGACACTGAGAGACACCCAGGAGAATGTTCTGAGTATATGATGGTATAGATGACACTGAGAGACACACAGGAGAATGTTCTGAGTATATGATGGTATATATGACACTGAGAGACACACAGGAGAATGTTCTGAGTATATGATGGTATAGAAGATGACCGTGAGATTAAGCTCATTTGGATATAAAAACTATACAAACGTTCTGTGATTCCACAAAATCAGTATCTCATTCATTGTCTATGTATGGAGCAGCTCCAGACTTTATACCCGATGACATCACAAGTTTGAGTATTGATTCTCTGGTTTCTGGTTCTGAGAGAGAGGAGCTGATGTTCATATGTATTGATCGACCGTTCCTGGGCCGTGAAGACACCAGGTTCATGTAGGTGTACACCAGTCACCTCTGTGCGTTTCCAGGCCAGCAGGTTCTCCGCCGTCAGCTGGTGGGTTCTCCTCATGGCCTCCAGCTCCCGCTCATAATACTCCTCGGCTTTAGAGAGCTTGGCCTCGTACTGCTCCACCAGGCACACCTTGTCTTTAGTCAACTCCTCCACACGCTCCATCAGAGACTCCACCTGGGGGGGGGGGGGGGGGGGGGGGGGGGGGAGAGAGGGGGGGAAG
>NC_140165.1:4455815-4502855 GCF_963971535.1 Notolepis coatsorum | reverse complement strand
AAATGACCATAGTATTGTATCCATAGCTATAATATAGAAGATAGTTATAGCTCTACAAACAAGGTGACAGACTCCTATCTTTTAAAGCATGGCATTGTATAGATGGGGCCTGAAAACAGCGCGGCAACTCAAAGTGTTAAGAAGACATTTATTCTTGACTTTTCGTAACTGCGTTCGAGAATGATGTGTGATGAGTGTGTGTGTGTGTGTGTGTGTGTATGTTTAGGTGTGTGTTGTGTGTGTGTGTGTGTGTGTGTGTGTGTGTGTGTGTGTGTGTGTGTGTGTGTGTGTGTGTGTGTGTGTGCGTGCGTGTGTGTGTGTGTGTGTGTGTGTGTTGTGTGTGTTACCTCTCTGGACATAGACACTACTCTCTGTGTGTGTTGTGCTTCAGTGCAGAGCTGTGAGTCAATCCATCCTCTGACGATACATCTCAAACTCTGCCAGTGCCTGGAAAAAAATATTATATAACAGTATATTATTATTATATTATTATTATTATTATTATTATTATTATTATTATTATTATTATTATTATTTTATTATTATTTTATTTATTATTATTATTATTTATTATTATTATTATTATTATTATTATTATTATTATTATTATTATTATTATTATTATTATTATTATTATTATTATTATTATTATATTTACATTATATTAGTTTTACTGCCATATCCATCATCTCACTGCCACTTTACTGCCATTATTGTATTTTACTGCCATTATTTATTATTTATACTTACTATGTACCACTGCTGCTAAATCGCTCATACTGTACATAAATTGTATAGCCACTGTTTATATTGTATATAGTCCTGTATATTGTATGTACATCGTGTGCCTATGTTACTTTATGTTATAGTGTCCTATATGTTACTTTATGTTTATATTAGATCTGTTCTATATACACTGTGGGAAGGGGAAACGCAATTTAATTTCTCTGTATGTCTTGCACATTACGAGAAGTGACAATAAAGCTGACTATTCTTATTTTACCTGTCTCTTCATGTGTTCATGTAGCTCTACAGCTCTAATATTATATTATTATATTATATTACCTGTCTCTTCATGTGTTCATGTAGCTCTACAGACTCTAATATTATATTATTATATATATTACCTGTCCTCTTCATGTGTTCATGTAGCTCTACAGGCTCTAATATTATATTATTATATTATATTACCTGTCTCTTCATGTGTTCATGTAGCTCTACAGGCTCTAATATTATATTATAATATTATATTACCTGTCTCTTCATGTGTTCATGTAGCTCTACAGACTCTAATATTATATTATTATATTATATTACCTGTCTCTTCATGTGTTCATGTAGCTCTACAGGCTCTAATATTATATTATTATTTATATTACCTGTCTCTTCATGTGTTCATGTAGCTCTACAGGCTCTAATATTATTATTATATTATATTACCTGTCTCTTCATGTGTTCATGTAGCTCTACAGGCTCTAATATTATATTATTATATTATATTACCTGTCTCTTCATGTGTTCATGTAACTCTACAGGCTCTAATATTATATTATTATATTATATTACCTGTCTCTTCATGTGTTCATGTAGCTCTACAGGCTCTAATATTATATTATTATATTATATTACCTGTCTCTTCATGTGTTCATGTAGTTCTACAGACTCTTCCAGACTCGCCAGTCTTCTTCGCAGGTCGGCCTCGTCGGACATCTTGCTTTTGTATTGCATGATCTTGTCTCTGGTCTCCGTGACAATGTGCTGGACCTAGACAAGACAAAAGACTCATTTTAATATTGTTGTTATTATTATTAGTATTATTATTATTATTATTGCTATTACAGTTCTGCCGTCGATAAATCCTATAAGAATAATAATCTCTTGATATTAAGGTTAACCTTTCACTACCACACTACAGAAGGTTAACCTTTCACTACCACACTACAGAAGGTTAACCCTTTCACTACCACACTACAGAAGGTTAAACCTTTCACTACCACACTACAGACGGTTAACCCTTTCACTACCACACTACAGACGGTTAACCTTTCACTACCACACTACAGACGGTTAACCTTTCACTACCACACTACAGAAGGTTAACTTTTCACTACCACACTACAGAAGGTTAACCTTTCACTACCACACTACAGAAGGTTAACCCTTTCACTACCACACTACAGAAGGTTAACACTTTCACTACCACACTACAGACGGTTAACCATTTCACTACCACACTACAGACGGTTAACCCTCTTTCACTACCACACTACAGAAGGTTAACCTTTCACTACCACACTACAGACGGTTAACCCTCTTTCACTACCACACTACAGACGGTTAACCCTTTCACTACCACACTACAGACGGTTAACCCTCTTTCACTACCACACTACAGACGGTTAACCCTCTTTCACTACCACACTACAGACGGTAGTGTGGTTGTGAAAGGGTTAACACTTCGTCGGAAGAGTCTTGTTGGACGTCTTCCTCTCGTGTTCAGGTTCATCCTCCTCATCCTCTCTTCACAGCTTCGCATAAAAAAGCAGAACAAAATATAGCCCCCCCCCCACCCCCCCCTGCCAGGGGCCACAGTGCAATGCATATAAAACAGTCATTAAAAGAAAATAAATAAATAAAAACAGCACATAAACATAACCAGTAGTTTAGAGAAAAAAAACAAGCATAATATAGGAGGAGTGGCGGACTTATGTAAAAAAACATCAAAGCGACTATAACTGCTATAAGTGCGCATTGCTTATGTAAGCCTTTCACTGCAGCACTACCAACGGTTAACCCTTTTCACTGCCACGCAACAGGCCGGTTAACCCTTTCACTGCCACGCCACACTACAGAAGGTTACCCCTTTACTATCACACTACCGACGGGGTAGTGTGATAGTAAAGGGTTAACCATCTGTAGTGTGGCAGTGAAAGGGTTAAGACAGTTCAGGAGACGAACAGTATTTGGGGGGAAAAGCTGTTTCTGAACCTGGTGGTTCTTCTTGCTTCCATGCTCCTCGGCCTTCCTCCAGACGGTAGCGGTGGAATAAACCCTGGAATGTTATGGCTTTACTTTTACACAGTTGTGTGTAAAAGGTGCTCCCATAGTCGAGCGGACCGTACACGGAGAGGCCTCGCGCGGACTCAAAGCGACCCAAAGCGGACCCAAAGCGGACCCAAAGCAGACCCAAAGCAGACCCAAAGCGGACCCAAAGCGGACCCAAAGCGGACCCAAAGCGGACCAAAGCGACCCAAAGCGGACTCCAAGTGCGAAGGTCCAATTTTCTAATGCGCGGACGTTCCGCGCCGCTGGTGTCACACAACACGCTGATCGGCGTTGACATCGACCTGCATCTAATGTGACGCTGATCTGCATTTTACTCTGACCACTCGCTTTTTCACACTCGCAAAAAGTGAATGGCTTTCTAAATGAAGTGTGTAACACTGCCAGTTTTATTATCGAAATATTGGAAACGGAGATAGAGTCGATGTTATCTCCGTTTCCAATATTTCGAAATAAAACAGGTGTTTTTATTTCATGCAATGCATGTTTTCCATTTCAGCACCACACGCTGTCCACCTCATTGAGCAAGCCTATACTCGCTGCCTATATACCTATTTGTAAAAGGTCACAGCCAGCAGGACCCACGATTGATGACCTCTCGCCCACCAGTGACTTTACGTTTGCCAGTGACCTCACGTTTACCAGAGACATGTTCTTCCCCCCCCCCCCCCACGACGAGATATTGGTCTGAGTACGAAAATCCCCCCACAAGGCCAAGAAAGAAGGGGGCAGGTTACCAAGGCAGCAAGCCTTACCATTAAAAGAAATTTTAATGAAAATGTAATCAAAGCATAGCCCTGGTTTCTAACTCTGAGTTGGAAGACAGTGATTATAAACGATATATTCCTGTTCTACTATTTGTGTATGTAATAAATGTGTGCTTCCCCCTCTCTCCTATAACCAATGATTAAGTATAAGTTCTTCCATCTCAATACTCACACACAGGCGGGAATGCAAGGTCATGGAGAGAGAGAGTGGCCACTCAGACAGGCATTATAGCCTTATAAAACTACTTTTCACAAGTATAATTATGGAAACACATATGCTACCCAGGTATAAAGGTATATATATATAATGCTGTATTGATTATATGTTTCATAATTCTCTGCTTAAAAAGAAAATATACAGTAAACGATTTTTTTACTTGATTTGATATGTAACGAAAGGAGGGATGATACTTACTGTACACGTACAGTACACTGATTGGATCATATGTACTGATGAGAATGACACGACGGATTGGCTCTTAAAAAGGTCAGCTCGCCAGCTCTTGTTCAGATTTTGATTTTGATTTTTGGATTTTGACATGTTTACTGCTGTAAGCGATTCTTTGGTAATTTTTGCATTCTTATGTAACCCTTGTATTTTTTTGGAAAATACATTGTGTTACTTCTTCTAAACATCCTGGTAAGCTTTAAATATGTTGCACTTTTAAGAACCCATTCTGCATGATAAAGGAAAGTCGGCAGGAACGCTGCTCCGTCGACACATTATTTATGATGTAAAGATTTTAGCGGTAATGATTACAGATGTCTTTCTTCTCACTACAGAGACGTAAATAAGAAGTAGATAATCTAGTCTTATTCAAATGATATAGAATAATGACTCTAGACAGTAAGCGTTTTATAAGAAATTTAAAACAACAGCACACTCATTGAGGCTTCGTCGAGTAACTCTCCCCAGCTGCAGTGTGACGGATTAGGGAAGTGGAAATCATCTGATTAATGACAGGGTCAGACTTGTCAGATAAAAACTTCCCGGTGATAAAACAAAGTAGAGATCTCGCAACTTCTATCACTTGACCTAGTCAGTGCCGGGGGGGTCGAGACGTGCATTCGCAATTTTTGCCGGTCAGTTGTAATTTGATAACAACCACACATTTTGAGACCCACTGGATTCTGAATGTCAAAAACATCGCAGGACGCTGCTTGATGTCAAGATGAGCGGACCAATGAGTTATGGGGTTATCAATCTGACCTGAGATCTAGCGTGGCATATATCACTATTCCTATGAAATAATAACATGGTCATATTACTCCTATAAGAATAATAACACAATAACATTATTCCTATAGAATAATAACACAATAACATTATTCCTATAGGATAATAACATAACATAATGATCACCTCATCATCATGGGCTTCCTTCAGAGACTCAATCTCCTCTTCATGTTCATCATTCTTGGTGTTTAGAGCATAGATTACCTGCAGGAGGAGAGAAGAGGAGAGAGGAGGAGAGGAGAGAGGAGAGGAGAGGGGAGGAGAGGAGAGGATAGGAGAGGGGAGGAGAGAGGAGGAGAGGAGAGGAGAGAGGAGGAGAGGAGAGAGGAGAGGGGAGGAGAGGAGAGGAGAGGAGAGGAGAGGAGAGGAGAGGAGAGGAGAGGAGAGGGGAGGAGAGAGGTGGAGAGGAGAGAGGAGGAGAGAGGAGAGGAGAGGGGAGGAGAGAGGAGGAGAGGAGAGAGGAGAGGAGAGGGGAGGAGAGGAGAGGAGAGGAGAGAGGTGGAGAGGAGAGAGGACGAGGAGAGGGGAGGAGAGAGGAGGAGAGGAGAGAGGAGAGGAAGAGGATATGAGAGAGGTGGAGAGGAGAGGAGAGGAGAGAGGTGGAGAGGAGAGGAGAGAGGTGGAGAGGAGAGGAGAGGAAGAGGGGGAGAGGAGAGAGGTGGAGAGGAGAGAGGAAGAGAGGAGAGGGGAGAGGAGAGGAGAGGAGAGAGGTGGAGAGGAGAGGAGAGGAAGAGGATATGAGAGAGGTGGAGAGGAGGAGAGAGGTGGAGAGGAGAGGAAGAGGAGATGAGAGAGGTGGAGAGGAGGGGAAGAGGAGAGGAGAGAGGTGGAGAGGAGCGGAGAGGAGAGAGGTGGAGAGGAGAGGAGAGAGGTGGAGAGGAGAGGAGAGGAAGAGGAGAGGAGAGGAAGAGGACATGAGAGAGGTGGAGAGGAGAGGAGGAGAGAGGTGGAGAGGAGAGGAGGAGAGAGGTGGAGAGGAGAGGAAGAGGAGATGAGGGAGGTGGAGAGGAGAGGACATGAGAGAGGTGGAGAGGAAAGGAAGAGGAGATGAAAGAGGTGGAGAGGAGAGGAGGAGAGAGGTGGAGAGGAAGAAGAGAGGAGAGGGGGAGAGAGGTGGAGAGGAGAGGAGGAGAGAGGTGGAGAGGAAGACGAGAGGAGAGGAGGAGAGAGGTGGAGAGTAGAGGAGGAGAGAGGTGGAGAGGAGAGGAAGAGGAGATGAGAGAGGTGGAGAGGAGAGGAGGAGAGAGGTGGAGAGGAAGAGGAGAAGAGATGAGAGAGGTGGAGAGGAGAGGAGGAGAGAGGTGGAGAGGAGAGGAAGAGGAGATGAGAGAGGTGGAGAGGAGAGGAGAGAGGTGGAGAGGAGCAGATAGGAGGGGAGATGAGAGAGGGGAGGAAGAGGAAATGAGAGAGGAGAGGAGGAGACGAGAGGAGAGGAGAGAGGTGGAGAGGAGAGGAGAGGAGAGAGGAGAGGTGAAGAGAGGATAGAGGTGGAGAGGAGAGGAGAGGAGAGAGGAGAGAGGTAAGGAAGAGCAGAGGAGAGAGGAGAGGAGAGGAAGAGGAGATGAGAGAGGTGGAGAGGAGAGGAGAAGAGAGGACGATGAGAGGAGAGGGAAACGAGAGGAGAGAGGTGGAGTGGAGAGGAAAGGAAAGGAAATGAAGAGGAGAGGAGGGGAGAGGAGAGATGAGAGGAAGAGGAGAGGAGAGAAGGAGATGAGAGAGGAGAGCAGAGAGAGGAGAGGAGAGGATAGAGGAGAGAAGAGGAGAGATGAGAGGAAGAGGAGAGGAGAGGAGAGATGAGAGGAAGAGGAGAGGAGAGGAGAAAGGAGATGAGAGAGGAGAGCAGAGAGAGGAGAGGATAGAGGAGAGGAGAGAAGGAGATAGGAGGGGAGGGGAGGAGAGACAGGAGAGGAGGAGAAAAGGAGAATTAGGAATGTCAACAACTTCTGGATCCAACACACACAAGGCAACTTTCATGAGTGAGTTAAGTTGCTGCTGCCTTTAAAACAGAAACAGAAATGTTGTAAAGTTTTGATGAATGTGAACGTGGTTTATATCAGTCCTGTGACCCTCACACTTTAGGGCCTCACAGAGAAGTATCAATTATTTACAACCCCTGTTCTATCTTTAGTTAACTGTACTGTCTACAGTAAGGTACAATAGGGGATGTCCCAGCTAAATAACCTCAGATCAGAAAGCCGTTTTCATTTTATTGTCTGACGTTCCGTAGTTCCAGAGATCTTCCAGAACTATAATGAATTAAGACGTAATGAAGCTACTAGCAACTAACACTTCATCTCTCTCTCTCTCTCTCTCTCTCTCTCTCTCTCTCTCTCGTCCCTCTCTCTCTCTCTCTCTCTCTCTCTCTCTCTCTCTCTCTCCTCTCTCTCTCTCTCTCTCTCTTCTCTCAAGTTCAAATTTGTGTTTATTTGTCACATATAACGTACATGTACTTTACAGTGAAATGATTGGTTCTGTATGAGCCCCTGAGAATGTGCTTCATACAGTAAAAAAGTAGTAAAAGAGGAATAACACTATACAATATACTATACAATATACAAGCTAAGTACAATCTAAGTACAGTGAGTAAAAATGTAGACAATGAGGTACAAATGCAGACAATGAGGTAGGGGTGGACGGTATGGTCTAAAATTTATATCACGGTATAATTTGAAGCATAGACGGTAACGGTATATATCACGGTATCATCGTTTTTGATTAAATTTTTTTTTTTAATTTATATAATTTTTTTTTTTA
The DNA here is from genome assembly GCF_963971535.1 of Notolepis coatsorum. Classification (NCBI taxonomy): domain Eukaryota; kingdom Metazoa; phylum Chordata; class Actinopteri; order Aulopiformes; family Paralepididae; genus Notolepis; species Notolepis coatsorum. Next base: position 4,495,034 of record NC_140165.1, on the reverse strand, counting down.
TATAAAATATATATATTATATAATTAGACTTGTACTTGTATTATCTGCGAGACATCGCCACCACGCAACAAGCTCCACTGTCTGTGTGTACATTAGTAGCCTCTAGCTACGGCCAGGATTCTCCGGAGCTGCAGCTGGACCTATACTCGAGTAGCCTCGAGCTACGGCCAGGATTCACCGGCGCTGCAGCTGGGCGCTCGAATACGCATCGAATCAGTGTTATAAGACATTGATATCAGGAGCTATCTGTAGCTACTGCTAGCCGGATATATAACGTTAATACAACGCCTCAGTGAATTATTTAGTTCAATGGGACATTTCGTTTTGAACGGTGAACTAACTTGTGTTAACGTGAGCTAACGGCTAATGGAGCTATCATACACGTCTACTCTCTACTAGACTTGATGGAGCGTTTGTTGATGTCAGGAGCTATCGGTAGCTGGCCGACTAGATACCGTTCGGTTAGACAATGCCTCATCATGTATTAAACTAAAAGTGAATAGTTGACTGGGTCATTTTGTAACGGTAGCTAAGCTAACGTTAGCTCAGGGAGACGTCCCGACTCCCGTCCCACTAGACTACTAGTAGACCCGTGTTTACATGCGTGCGGGAGGGGCTGGCACGCCCACTGCGCGAAGCCTCCTAAATAACTTTTTCCAGTTCGCACATATCTATTATCTATGACTAATTCTATCTATTTTTAGGGGCAAATGCGAGTGAAATAGTCGCGCTGTGGTTACATGACGTCATTGCTATTTTAGAGCTGCACTACCGGTTACACGGTATAGGCAAAATCCATACCGTAGAGCAAATTCATACCGTTTATACCGTATACCGTTTATACCGTCCACCCCTACAATGAGGTACAAAATACTTAAAGGAACACGCCAACTTTTTGGGAAATTAGCTTATTTGCCATCTACCCTGGAGTTAGACAAGCAGATACATAGCCTAGCTTAGCATCATTCACTGGAAGTAGGTGTGCCAGTGTAGCCTAGTTCCCAGCAGTCACGAAATACACTCCAAATACAACTCCAAAACGTTCCTGTAAACATGTTGTGACCTGTGTATTTACCACGTGGAGAAATAAATAAAGAATTAAAAAAAAAAAAAATCTAAGCAGATAATATACTCTGAACAATTTTTTGCCGAACCTGGGCACAGTGAATTCATCACCTAAAAAGCCCTGTTGTTTTTTTAAAAACAGGGCTTTTGAGGTGATGAAATTGTATGATTGTATTCCGTTGGATGTCCTTTTCTTGTCACAGCAGCTCACAAATCGTGCTGCTGTGTTTGCACTAGGGGTGGGAATCACCAGTTTCATCATGATACGATACGATATCGATTCTTTGGACAACGATACGATATTTGCCGATATCACAAAGTCTCTCACGATACAATACGATTAGATTAGATTCAGGTGCCTGCAATCGATATGAGATGATATCATATGCCCATTTAACACAATCAGTAACATTTAGATCAACAAAAAAAAAACGAAAATATCATTTGACATTTGTATTTTTGAGCTCTTCCAGACATTTAAAGGAAAATCAATCTATTGTTTTTAATACAAATAGACCTCCTGTTCACTGTAAAGTGCCACGTTTTGATATATTGAGCTTTAAACTTTAAGCTCCATTTTTTGGAACTCAAAACTCACAACCTAAAACCCCTCCCTACCTCCCTCTCCCAAACCGTTCCTAAAACAATTTGTTGATGTTGCATGATTATGTATAGGCCTACATTTATTATGTATTATATTGCTTATGTTTAAATAACATTTAAACATCAAACTCCTCTGACCTCATCTGGTCTTTCAACGTCTACACACACGGAGCTACTGCTGTTGTTCTTGGGCGGATATGAGACTCGCCACAGGATTTTCAAAATAAGAGTATCGATATGAATCGATCTTATTACATTGCATCGATCCGATTCGATCGTTGATAATTACATCGATGTATCGATCTGGATCGATGTATCGTCCCACCCCTAGTTTGCACATTGTTGTATTTCTCCCAGTAGGTATGGGAGTTTTGAGTTATTTGCCATGTTTTCAAAGTCTCTTTGGGTGTTTGCAATTTGTGGGAACTTCGTATATGTCTCTGATGTGTTGGTATAGTGGGCAGGTTGTTAAGAAGTGGAGCTCGGTTTCCACCTCTTCTTGTGTGCAGTGGGTGCACAGTCTGTCTTCTCTTGGGAAGTCTGCCTATAGCAGCCATTCTCGATGGCTAGGCTGTGCTCTTCTCTCTCTTCTCTCTCTCTCTCTCTCTCTCTCTCTCTCTCTCTCTCTCTCTCTCTCTCTCTTCTCTTTCTTCTCCTCTGAGATCAGTTTATTGTGCGTCACTCGTTCTTTCACATATTCTCTCCATCTCCTCAGGGGCCATGCTGTGTGTGTTTGTGTGTGTTTATATATGTGTGTGTGTGTGTTTGTGTGTGTGTATATATATTATGTGTGTGTATGTATATATATATGTGTGTGTGTGTGTGTGTGTGTGTGTGTGTGTTTGTGTGTGTGTATATATATTATGTGTGTGTGTATGTATATATATATGTGTGTGTGTGTGCGTGTGTGTGTGTGTGTGTGTGTGTGTGTATACTGTATATGTGTGTGTGTTTATGTGTGTGTGTTTATGTGTGTGTATATGTGTGTGTGTGTATACTGTTTGTTCTGTTAGCGCCTTCATTCTCATCAGATCCCCCTACAACCTCCGAGCTCTGTTCATGTTCGCGCCCCAAACTCTCTCCTCAACCCGCCGTCCGCATTCCAAAACACAAACGGTTTGGGGACACTTCATTGGAACGTTAGGAGCCCAACAAATACAGACTGATCCTGATGACTTAGTGTTAAGTGAGTTGTGGTTCAGATACAGTGTCACAGACCTCCTCCAATAAATAGACCACTGGCGTAAGACTCAAACTATGATATCCAAACTCATTTGGAATAATAAATGCCCGAGAATCAAAAGAACTACCACTCAACGTAGGAAACAGGATGGGGTCTCGTTTATGTAGCTCTGCTAGTTCATAGTGATGTTTAAAGTATGTTAGCTTTCAGAACCAATGCTTGTGTTACCCTCACCTCTTCCTCCCCCCCCCCCCCCCCCACACACACTAGGTCCTAGATGGCATACAGTAGCTGAAGAAAACTAGAATGCTAGTTATGTAAACAAAAACACAGCTAAACTGTCTCTCAGCACAGCATCAAATATTGTATCCACATCTAATAGTCTAATAGTGTATCCACATCTAATAGTAATAACAGCATCAAATAGTCTATTTTTCATATTAGCTAGGCTTAGGTGTCATAATAAAATTTCAAATCAAATTGATTTGTAAGGCCCAACAACACACGTTAATGTCCCCATGGGCCGGACACGTCTTCTTCAAACAAGTCAAGAAGAAACATAACAATAAGTCAAGAACAAAACAAGAACACCATAAGGTCCAACAAATTTAAAATAAATGCAAAATAAATGAATAAATGCAAACACTCCCAGACATACCCCACACGAAGGTAAGGAAAAACTCACTAAAACCTAACAATAGGAAAAATGCACCACAGGCAGTGTGGAGGAGAGAAACCTTAGAAGGGCCAATTCATGGGGCGGCTAGGTGGTGTAGTGGGCAAGGCGCTCGCCACCAATGCAGGGTTTGAGCCCAGCTCTCCGCATTGCTATCAGCTTGGCTGGTCGTTCATACTAACACAATTGGCAGTGTTAGGGGTGGGAAAGCTGATGGGTGGGGATCGGACGTTGTGGACAGCGACTCCTACAGGTCGGTTGGTGCGCCTGCGCAGCAGAATCAGGAAGCGACGGGGGCGGCGTGTCCCTCCCACGCAGACCCCCGCCGCTGAGAGATCACGCTGTGCAGGTGAAAAGATGCGACGGCTGCTTCCTCGAGTACCGGAGGGGACACGTGATGTAAGGCTTCGTCCACATTGCAGCCGGCTTGTGGGAGGCATGGCTTAACAGCGTTCGAGACAGGGGAGGGTAGAATTGGACGATATGAAATTGGGATGGGAGAAAAATAGAAAATGGGAGAAAAAGTAGATACAAAAAAAAGAAGGGCCAATTCAAAGGGGGATCTCCCTTCTAAGATGTCGGCAGGGGTGCAGTCGTAATATGGGCAAAGGCCAAACGCCCGCGCAAGCGCGCTCCCGCGCACGCGCGCGCGTGCACGCGCATACATGTTCCCTCTGTTGCGCACAAAACAGATGATACACCTTGTCTCATCCTTCCAGGGAAGTCGGGAGATCAAGCAACCCCCCACCTACAGGGCTTGTATTTGGTTGTCGGTATCCTATTATTATGCAAAGTCTAGGTGATAAGTGGCGCGACGAGTCATTTTATCACCTAGAGTAGACTTTGCATAATAATAGGATGCGCGCACTTCGGCCTCAGTGACGAAGGTCAAACGCCGTTTGACCGCGTTTGCCCAGCACTGCACCCCTGGATGTCGGTGACAGTAGTGTTGCAGACGGACAGTTGGTAAGCATGCACTCATGTGTGTAACAAAACACAGATGAGTGCATGCAATAGCAACTGAACATTTTGAAAAATTTAAGATAGAGCTGATAGCGGATCTATTTGAGGCAAAGAGGGTCGCGTCCTCCCCGTCTTCATCACGGGATGTTCAACACTCCGGTCATCGCTCCGAGACAGCCGGAGACAGGGAGACAGGGGGCGACGCAGAGAGGGTCTCGACCTCCCCGTCACCAGCCCTTGGCTCTGCATCCCCCGGCCACATGAGACCCACTCCCAAGCCGAGCTCCAGGGAGCTCATCAAAGAGAAGCAGGCCATTCTCAGAACGTCCTCCCACCACAGTCAGGAAACCCGCCCCAACTTTCTGCCATTGACTAAAAAACACAAAAGAAAAGCTCAAAAAAGGATCTCAGAGAAGCCAAGGACCGACAAACTAGAGGGGAAGCTACAGGCAGACTGGGGGGGGGGTAACTGGCTTCAAGCAGCAAGGCTATAGGGCTGGGCGATAAAACGATAACGATAATTATCGCGATATATTTTAATAATTGATAATAAAAATAATATCGATAATAATACTTTTTTTTTTTCTCTCTCTCTCTCTCTCTCTCTCTCTCTCTCTCTCTCTCTCTCTCTCTCTCTCTCTCTCTCTCTCTCTCTCTCTCTCTTGTGACCTGCAACAGGGCAGTTTTAAAACCAGAGACAGTGGACAGACTTGTCTTTCTTGCCTGCAACTTAAAGTAATGGCTTAAATGTGAGGTCCATTTTAGAAAGACCGCCTTCAGCAAAAATTTTCTATCGATAAAGGGAAGTGGAACATGGAACAGCCTTCCGGTCCCCTTAAAGGTGCTATGCATTATAAATGTCATTTTTCAGTCTCTAGCATTGTATTATAGTAATAGGAGTTCGTATCAATGTGTTTTTGGGCCTAAATACTATATTGGCGAATTCCTCAGCTACAGCCCATCCCCTCTTTGCCTCTAGTAAATCAGGTCATGTTGATTTGACGACCTGGTGCACGTCACAGGGCGCTGTTTATAGCGCACGGTGATGTGATTGGCTCTGTGGTTTTAGTAATGCCCGCCTCCATTCTTGCTACCTGCAGGGTGGAAGGTTTGTCCAGAAGATCACTAATCAGCTGAAGCCTGATGCGGTTCCCTCGGTCTTCGACAGACAGACCGGCGTTAGCTCTCGGGACTCGGGAGCGATCGCTAGCTACTTAGCACCAGCCGGGGCCGGCGTTAGCAACCGGGAGCGTCGTTGAGCATTCAGCCTGCTGGCTACCTAGGTCCACTTCAACCAGCGTCGCGGAGCATTCAGCCTGCTGGCTACACAGCTTGTCGGTGTGCTAATAGCCTCTGCAAGCTAACGGTAGCTGGCTACACAGCTTGTCGGTGTGCTGGAGCCTCTGCAAGCTAACGTTAGCTGGCTACACAGCTTGTCGGTGTGCTGGAGCCTCTGCAAGCTAACGGTAGCTGGCTCCAGGCTATTAGCACATCGACAAGCTGCTGGAGCTCCCGACGCTCGGCTGGTTGAAGTGGATCTAGGTAGCCAGCAGGCTGAATGCTCCGCGACGCTCCCGGTTGCTATCATGTGCAGGTCCTCTTCTCAGACCTGTGTGGCAAAGCACTGCACACGCATCATGCAAGCTACACATCGCTGCATGTTGATCAATGGTGGCCCACTCGGTGCATCACAGTGGGCTACTATTGTGCTAACAACAACCGCGGTGTCCGGCTTGTCGGCCGGCATGAGTGCTCGATTTGGGGTGGTTCTCTCCTCCTTGTGTGCCCCCGTTCTCGCGGGTGTCCTGCCGGGGAGCTTGTGGACGCGACAACAGCGGCGGCCGTAGCGTTAGTTAGCTCATAGCTATTGTGTACCACTAGCGTTACGGCGGGCTCGAGCACCCTACGGCTGCCGCCGTTGTCGCGTCCATGGGCTCCCCGGCAGGGTACCCGTGGGGACGGGGGTGTACAGAGAGGAGAGAACCATTTTGTGTCGGGCGTGCATGCCGGCCAGCGAGCCGGACGTCGGGATATGTTGTTAGCACAATAGCTACCAAGCTAAGCTATGTTAGCTTCTAACGGTGTATACACAATATGTACAACGACACAATGATTTACATTATTACAAATATGGTAACGTGGTTGTGGCTTTTACAAATAGTGGTAACATATATATAGATAGACAGTACTGCTACATCTCTATATTTATGACATACCATATTTGTATTGCTACAGTACTGCTCAGTACTGCTATGATGGAGACCAGAGAAAGACTTTCGTCTTGTTTACATCAGGGTCCCCCAATTTCAATTCATGGTAACATATTATATATATATAGATAGACAGTACTGCTACATCTCTATATTTATGACATACCATATTTGTATGTAACCTGAAACCTAATCTCTGACGGGGAGATGGGCGGAGCTATTTGGTGGGTGGCTGTCACTCAAAGTCTGGGTGGAGCCAAGCCAATAATAGCCTGCTTTCATGAGGCTGAAAAATGCTGGTTTTGAGTACAAGATTAGAAATATAAAACAATGATTATTTTTGGAATAAAAATTACAGATGTGTTACATAGACTCACAGGAAGTGTGTAAAGTTGCCCAAATAGTGCTAGGAATAGCAGTGCATAACCCCTTTAAGGGAAGTGTACCACCCTGTCCACCTTTAGGGGCCAACTCAGGAAATGGCTGTTAGACAGCCAAATATGCACTCATTAGGGATGTTAGTGATGTTGTACTGACTGAATGTCATGTTAGTGTGGTCATGTCAGTGATGTCAGTTTTTATGAATGAACGTTGTATGGTCCGTTTTGTGTTTGTTTTATTTTAGGACTACGGGTGGAGATTAGCCCTGTGCTATTCCCGGCATATTTACGTCCTTATCATGCTGTGATGTTATGCATACGCTCATGTAAATGATGTTCATTAATTTGCATTGTCCTTAATAAACCAATCTTAAATCTTAAATTGAGATTTATTTTTCTCCTGTCCATTTATTTTGTTTGCTTTCTAATTTAAAATACTGTTTGAAACCGTCTGTACACAGTAGGCTATGTGTGCTAGCACACAGTAAAATTCGCAGTGTCAAATATGCAGTGTCAAAGTACATTGACTCTTTCAGAGTTATTACAACAACAGTTTGAGTAAAATGCAGACAGTGTTGGTGAAATATTTCGTAGTTAATTGGCTGGTGTCATCACTACTCTGGGAAGCTCCGCCCATCTCCTTCTCTTGAAGAACGTCCAAGACACGCCATTTTCTTCACGTCGCGGCAGAGGTAACTCGGCAGGTAAGTTTCTCCTAATCACATATTAATTAATTAATTCGGTAGCTATTGGCTTCCAGCAACTTGCAAGAGGTAATGTTAATGTTGTTAAATACAATGTGGAGGGGTGATTGTGAATTGTATCGTTTGGAAAAAAAGATCGATAAAAACACAGGGCGATACATTGGCTTATAGTAACAAACATTTGCACGCCATGTTCTGAGGTAAATGTGTGTACAGTATGAAATCAATTAACAGTTATTTGGCATTTGACCAACATTATTATTTTGTTAAGTCCACATATTTCGGCGACAGCCAAGAAGAGTGCACGCACGTGCGCCATTTCACATTGAGTCAGGCCTTGAACGTGAGCCAGCCCTTCGTGAGTTTTTTCAAATGTGTCTTGCTAGCTAATGTTAATGCGGGGAAATACCCTTGAATGATATAAGTAATCTGTACTATGAAATGGTGTGTTATGAGAGTGAGTGCATTAGAATGCATACAATATGGTTGATTGAGTTTAATGGAAGAAACACAGGGAAAATGCAAGGAAGGCCCTGTTACCAAGCTGCTAACATTGGCTTAGTAACAAACATTTGCATGCCATGTTCTGAGGTAAATGTGTCCTACAGTATGAAATCAAGTAACAGTTATTTGGCATTTGACCAATGTTATTATTTTGTTAAGTCCACAGATTTCGGCGACAGCCAAGAAGACTGCACGTGCGCCATTTCACGTTGAGGGAGGCCTTGAACGTGAGCCAGCCTATACCCTTCGTGAGTTTTTTCAAATGTGTCTTGCTAATGTTAATGCGGGGAAATACCCTTGAATGATATAAGTAATCTGTACTATGAAATGGTGTGTTATGAGAGTGAGTGCATTAGAATGCATACAATATGGTTGATTGAGTTTAATGGAAGAAACACAGGGAAAATGCAAGGAAGGCCCTGTTACCAAGCTGCTAACATTGGCTTAGTAACAAACATTTGCATGCCATGTTCTGAGGTAAATGTGTCCTACAGTATGAAATCAAGTAACAGTTATTTGGCATTTGACCAATGTTATTATTTTGTTAAGTCCACAGATTTCGGCGACAGCCAAGAAGACTGCACGTGCGCCATTTCACGTTGAGGGAGGCCTTGAACGTGAGCCAGCCTATACCCTTCGTGAGTTTTTTCAAATGTGTCTTGCTAATGTTAATGCGGGGAAATACCCTTGAATGATATAAGTAATCTGTACTATGAAATGGTGTGTTATGAGAGTGAGTGCATTAGAATGCATACAATATGGTTGATTGAGTTTAATGGAAGAAACACAGGGAAAATGCAAGGAAGGCCCTGTTACCAAGCTGCTAACATTGGCTTAGTAACAAACATTTGCATGCCATGTTCTGAGGTAAATGTGTCCTACAGTATGAAATCAAGTAACAGTTATTTGGCATTTGACCAATGTTATTATTTTGTTAAGTCCACAGATTTCGGCGACAGCCAAGAAGACTGCACGTGCGCCATTTCACGTTGAGGGAGGCCTTGAACGTGAGCCAGCCTATACCCTTCGTGAGTTTTTTCAAATGTGTCTTGCTAATGTTAATGCGGGGAAATACCCTTGAATGATATAAGTAATCTGTACTGTGAAATGGTGTGTTATGAGAGTGAGTGCATTAGAATGCATACAATATGGTTGATTGAGTTTAATGGAAGAAACACAGGGAAAATGCAAGGAAAAAACCCTGGGTTATATAGCTCTCCTTTTTTTGTCTGTTTGCATCTGTGGGAAATTAGTGTCAGGCTTGAATATTCAGTGACTTTGTACTTAATTATTATTTACCTTATTGGGGACATTGATCTAAGTAAAACATTTAATAATAACTTAACTTAGATCAATGTCCCCAATAAGGTAAATAATAAGTACAAAGTCACTGAATATTCCAGCCTGACACTAATTTCCCACACTTCCCTGTGTTCAAGTTGCCCACTCGTTGGTAACTCTTGCAGGCTTGCTGCAAGCATGCTGTTGAAAGTCCAACTGGGAGATGTCCAAAAGTTTGTTCGGATTACAGAAATAAATCTGATCGAGTTTCTGAGTGCAGGTAAGAAATTGGGATCATTGGGAAATTGTCCTCAATGTGATACTCAATGGTTATCCACTGGGTGGATCTGTGGCTTCATCTATTGTATTGCAGACAGCAATTATTCAAGATTAAGTGAATATTTAGTGAGTAGATTTAGAAATCACTGGATACATCCAATGACATTTCTGTTTACAAAAGCTTTTGTGCCCGTTTCTAGCATTTGCAAAGTTTGGTGTCCCAGCTGTAACGGAAGGTGTGAAAGTTTTTGACAGTTCGGGGACCGAATTGGATGACGATGTTTTTGAGGAGGTAGCAAGAGATGCATCCACTGGGGTGCTAATCATCAAATATGACACAGGTTTGATTACATTTGTAATATATATTTAATGAATAAGTTATTTGTCATGTGAAGCTTACATTCGATTAGATAAGGGACATCTTTATGAGGAAACTGTGTATAATCTTTTTATTTATTTATCCTGTCTCCACGCTAGCCTCATCTGAGCAGTCTGTCTCCACGCTAGCCTCATCTGAGTGGTCCCAACCATCATCCCTGGATTCGTCAGGGTCACAGCCATCATCCCTGGATTCGTCAGGATCACAGGATACTGTCATCATTTCAGAGGACCCTTCACGAAAACGCCATAGGCTGGATACAGAGGCCAAGCAAGTAAGAGTTGACACACATGTAATATGTATGCATCACCCTGTGATTCACAACTCAGAAATGCATGTTTTTTACTGTCAATGTTATGCCCCCATCTTTTCCATTGTACTGGTCGCGTGCCTGTAAGAATATTGTAGCTCACTTGAGATTGGATGGATCTCTCAAATTATCATCTCCACGAGTCAGAAGCATGCTAGACAGACCTCAGATAGGGTTAAAACTGATATTAAGGATACTTATCCTTTACCTTAACTTTGAATTGCAGTCTACAGTATATTCCTAACACTGAATTGTTTTTTGTGCATGTGCTTTTGTGCTTCAAGTTGGTGGAATCCATTCTTCGTGAGAAATCTGGTGGAGAACGCATAATAAATTAATACAATCGAACCAAGTCCTTGCACGATGACAACAGAAGGAAAATGGTGAACCTATTGGCAGCTGACTTGACAGAGAAGAATGGGTAATTAGCTCCTTGTTTTTAGTTTGTTCTCAATCTAGCTTTCCGATTAATTTGAAATCTAAATGAAATCCAGGGAATATGACTGAGAAATACATTCTTCTTTAATCTTAATCTTCCAGTACTTCACCACCCAGACATCTGAAGGAAAAGTATGCCAGAGGGATCGTGACCTTATTCCCCTACCTCAGTGACCCACACTCTAAGAATGGCTATGTGAGTTGCACACAGTAATGGTTGTGGCAATATTGATACATTTTTAATCCTACCAGAGCATGCTGTTTTTCACTTTTAAATGTGAAGTGTCTGTTTTTATTCCACCCTCCAAGGAGCATTATTATGATGGCCAGAGTGGCAGTGGATACTTGGCCTGGAGGATTAAAACTATTCAGAGAACCGCTGCTAAAGACAAACGATCATCATTTGGAGGTAACACTAATAATGCATATCTTGAGTACAACGAGTTGATTAACAAAACAAGCAGCATTATTGATTACTGTATACAGGGCCGTAGCCAGGGTTTAGAAATTAGGGAGGTACATTTTTTTTTTATACAAACTTTATTATCTAGAGATCAACTTAAGGTCAGTCACTCACAAAGTAATTTACAGGACGTGGGGGCACTTACAGGTGAGTGGCCTAAAGAGTGCACCAAAGCCCTGTGGTCTCTTATGCATTTATAATTTGGTGAATGGGCTAAATGCATACCAAAATGAGTTATACAACCCAACCTATTCATTCAAAATGCATTATCTATAATAAAGTCACCTGTTGTTGGTAAAAAAAATAATTTTACTGAAGTATTAATATATTTCTCCACTTCTTGGCTCACTGAAAGTACACAAAATAAGGACAGACAAAGACAGAGACACAAAAAGCTGTACAATTTAAACAATACCATACTGGTAATGAGCAAATATGAGCAATTAATGCATGGAGCTGTTCCATCTTATTTCATTTGATACTAACTACTCAGTTCATACAGATTTCAAGTATCCAAATATCCATGATGAATATTGCATAAGGTTTACACAGTAAATAGATCACCTGTTTTATATTCATGCTCAGAGAGGAGTAATAGTTAGATCTTTATGTGTGATTTATATGTCAATTAAATCAATGGTGTGCTTGTTTGGTTGGGGAGTTTGACCTCGGTGGCCTCATAGCTGGCTACGGCCATGACTGTGTACCTGCAGAACTCCATCAATCAGGCCTTTGGTAGATTTTTTTTTTTGTGTTTTTCCCCATATTCTGTAGAATCCTGTGGAGAACCATCTCGTGGAGGAGGACCAACTGCCAGACGAGATTCCCATGTTGTTGCAGAGACTGCCCTGAGCGAAGAGGAGTGCAAGGAAGCGATCTCACTAATGAAACATTCAGCTGATGAGGACACAGTGAAGAACAAGATGAAACTGACATTTGACTATAGGCACAACAAGGTCCTCGACCCCCAGCAGTCAAGCAACATACTGTCTGACTTTCCACGTTTCCAAGACGTCAAGGGCTTGGTAATTATCTATAGTTAGTAGAAAAGACTCACGCACATCCCAAGTGTATAGTCACGGGTGCTAGACTCAAAATAGATCTGTAATGTTGTGGAAAAAAAGTCTGCACACCGTCTGTAGTGTTCCCAAGTTTTAATATACTTGAACACAACGTTTCGGCCTGTGGTAATTATCTGCCATTATTTTGACCATTTTGTGACACTTGAATGATAGACGGTAGATGTATTGTACCTCAACTAGCACCCACTAACTTTGGTTGGCTGTGAAATCCTGAAATTGTCCCCCAATCACCCCTCTACAGGTTGAACAGGATTTCGTTCTGATGTTTGGAGAAGGTGTATCGGGCAAGCTTCTGGAAAAGTGGCCGACCACATACAAGAAAAAGATCATCCAACAATGCAGACGGCTTCCATCCACCAGTGAGCTTCAAGAGCTCCTGCTGATAGCTGATCCTCCTGAAGATGACACTGAAGTGGATGCTGACGTTGGTAAGCTGCTTTTGAGCATACCATTCTTGTTGTTTTTCACTGAACTTCTGTGAAAAATGTACGAGGCATTTTGTATTATCAACCAGTCAAAAGTGTCTTCCCATTCACTTGAATGAGTGCATCCAAGCTTTTTACTGGTACTGTATATTCATATTTTGAGTGGCAGAGCTTCTTGTGATGAACTGCTGTCTTTTATCTTATTTTGTAAAAATACTGCTAACATTGCAGATGGACTGAATTTTGTTTATGGTCTACATAATTCAAGTGTCTTAACATCCAACTTGTATCGTTACAGGTTGGGACAGTGACCTCTCATCGATTCTACTGCTGTTGCACTTGATCCCACCCTCTGCTCAGGGGCGGAAGAGACCAGGGAAGGTGTCGGCGTCCAACGCGGAGCAGCATCTTGTGATCTTCAAGAAGGTTGGTATTTTCTCCTAATGTACAAATTTATAATTATAATGCTACAATCATGTAATTATTATTATTATTATTATTTTTTATATTCCCCCCTCCTTTTTCTCTGTTTTTCTCCCATTCCAATGTTAGTCGTTATGCCAATTCTTAGCCCCTTTCGTGACTGCTGCGCCACCCAGCCGCCACAATCATGTAATTCTAATTGTTTCTCCATGTGTGTTTGTCTTCTCAGACTGGAACAAGCATCCAAGAGCATCTTGATGCCATCACTACCAGCAATCAACCCTATCTCCTGGCTGTTGGAGTGAAGAAGAATGCGATCCACCGGTTCTACATCATTCTTGACAAGAAGGCCATACCTTGCAAGTCAATCTCTTCTCTTGGTGCTTTAGATGAACTCTTTAAGGCACATTATGTGTTTGGCAGTGGCACAGCATACAACACCATGCTGCGCAACATGTACACGTTCCTCCAGACCACTGTGTATAGTATTGATGTTGGGAAAGTCAAGGAGAGTCCTCGTGTTGCTGAAGTTAGGGCGAGGTTGCTTCATTAGTGCATGAGGCTTCTCCTCCGCCATGAAGTGTTTTGATTGTCGGAAGGAGTTAGGTTGTACAAATAGGCTTGTTAGGCATTTGCGAATAGTTCACGGTTACGTTCAAGGAAAAAAGCTTCGCCTTAAATGTGCTCAGACTGGATGTGGCTATAGGTTTGGTACGTTTTCAGGTTTTAGGAAACATTTAGACAACAAACACACTGAGTATATTGACCAAGAGGTTGACACTGATGTTAATGTAAACAGTGTAGGAGAGGCGGTGATCGCTAATGTAGATAAGACCGCCACAACATCTGATGTCGATGCGACGGCCACATGTGGACTGTTCAGAAACTCTAATAGGAGCACTCTCGATATGTGTGCAACTGCTGTTGCACAACTCAAGGCTGCTGGAACCAGTCAGTCTACTGTAAAAAGTTTTGTCTCAACCATGGAAGAAGTGATTTCTGAGATTCATAGTCACGCTAAAGATGCAGCTCTACAGTGCTTATCTCCACAGGACACAGAAAATAAGAACAGCTTAGAACAGTCATTCCAAAAGTTGGAAAACCCATTCACACACTTAAATTCGGAGGCAAAAATAAACAAACACTTCAAAGAGAAATGGGGAAAAGTTGAACCCGTTGAAAAGGTGCTTGGCACAAGATTTGACAGCAGAAGAAACAAAACTACTGGGACATATGACCAGGTCATTGTAACTGATAAGTTTGCATATGTTCCCATTTTGGAAACGCTGAAGAGCATTTTTCAAAACCCAGAACTTGCAGACATGTTAAAGCCCAGGCACATGACTAAGGAAGGTGTGTATGCAGACTTGAGAGATGCCACCTATTTGAAAGAAAGTCCCCTGTTTTCAGTAGAAAAAGATTCCTTTCAAATTCAACTTTTTTATGATGACTTTGAAACTGCAAATCCATTGGGCTCTAAAAAGGGTATACATAAATTAGGTGGTGTATACTTTACATTAAGAAATTTCCCCCCAATCTATAATTCCTCTTTGATTAATATTCATTTGTGTGCTCTTTTCCATGCACAGGACATTAAGCGTTATGATTTCAATTTGATACTTGAGCCACTTGTCAATGATCTGAAAGTACTGGAGACAGAGGGACTTAAAATTCCCATGTTTAGACACGTAATTCGTGGTACCATAGTTCAGGTCACTGGGGATAACCTTGGCTTGCATGGTCTGTTTGGGTTTGTGGAGTCATTTGGGGCTCGGTATTGCTGTCGTTTCTGTCTCCTTGAGAAAGCTCGTTTTCAGACTGTATTCTGTGAAGATGATCCGGCTGTTGTACTAAGAACTGTTGAGATGCACGCACAACACTGTCAAACTATACAGACAGATCCAACGCTACCTCATATATATGGCGTGAAACGCAGTTGTCTGTTGAATTCACTTGAGTATTTCAACACAGCCACAAACTTCTCTGTAGATATCATGCATGATATTTTAGAGGGGGTTGCTCAGTTTGAGGTGAAACTTATTCTCAAGTACATTCTTCAGGAGAAACTTCTAAATGCTGAACAACTGGCTGGCAGAATACATGCTTTTGACTATGGTTACAATCAGCAGCGAAACCGTCCGCCAAGAGTCAAGTTGTTGGATGAAAGTAAGGATTTGGGGTTGAATGCCACACAGTCTTGGTGCTTGTTGCGCAATATGCCTCTGATATTTGGTGATTTAATACAGACTGATGATAAGTACTGGCATCTTCTGCTTTTGCTTCTACAGATTGTTAACATTGTATTTTCACCAGTCCTGTCATATGGCATGACCATTTATCTCAAACATGTAATCACTGATCATCATCGGCTCTTCAAGCAGTTATTTCCTAGAAGCAACCTATTGCCAAAGCATCACTTCATGATACATTACCCTCGTAATATAAGGAACATTGGCCCAATTCTGCACATGTGGTGCATGCGTTATGAAGCTAAACATAACTTCTTTAAGAGACAATTAAAAAGCTTTAAAAACATTACAAAGACATTAGCCCAAAAGCACCAAAGTTGTATGGCAATGTATCGGGAGTCCTTTACCAAAGAAAGATTAACCATAGGTCCAGGAAAGATGGTGGCACTTGTTGAGCTCAAAGAAGGTCCAGAGATTGCTTCCTTATTTGGAGATGTAACCAGTGTTTTTTCTGCCAAGTGGATAAAACATCATGGTACAGAGTACCGCTGTGACTTGATTATCTGTACTGAGGTAGCATTTGAGATGCCTGTGTTTTGTAAGATCAAGACTATTGCTGTGAAAGATGACAGTGTATTGCTCTGTGGAAAACTGATGGAAACCATGTGTTTTGATGACCATTACCATGCCTTTAAGGTCAGACTGCATCCAGACGGAGTTGTAAAGGTCTTGGATATAAATCAGCTGTGTTACTTTAAACCATTTGATATTCAAATGAATTATCGAACGACAGATTGCTCAAAGTATATTGTTCCATATTGCCACTTTATGCAGACCTGCTAATGTGATTGTTTTATTACTGCATCCAGACGGAGTTGTAAATAGGGTTGGGTACCGAAAACCGGTTCTAATAGCAACCGGTTCCTAACATCCGGTTCTGGAACCGGAAGTAACATATTTGCATTTCGATTCTTAATTTTTTATTTTTTTTACTTTGTTAATTAATACCATAGTTACAGTACAGCAACCAAATTAAACTGTATCAAGTCAACTGAAAATGTGAATAGTATGAAAAAATGTACACATTTTCAAAAAAAAACTGAACCGGAATCGTTCAAATCCAAACGATGCCCAACCCTATATAGTTGTAAAGGTGTTGTATAAATCAGCTGTGAAGTATTGTTCCATATTGCACTTTATGCAGACCTGCTGAGGTCAATGTATATTTATGTTTTATTTTTTTATAAGCCTGCCTGACCCTGCCTGACCAACAATAAAATTGTTGAAATCATTTTGTGGTAACTTGTGATTTTTTAATGTATATTGTATGTAAATGCAATTTCACAAGAGTAAATTAAGTGTAAAATTAACACCAGTGAGGTTTATTTTCACCAATATAGTGTCCGGTTTCATTGACACTGTGCAGTGTTAATGGGTGTTATTTGCAGAGCTGTTTTTTCACTACTAGTGAGTAAATTATCAACACAGTACTGTGTAATGGCAACACTTCAGCAGAGTTATTTGACCTCAGTGTTAACTTTTAATAACTCAATGCAGTGTTAATGAGCATTGGAATTC
Source organism: Notolepis coatsorum (assembly GCF_963971535.1). NCBI lineage: Eukaryota > Metazoa > Chordata > Actinopteri > Aulopiformes > Paralepididae > Notolepis > Notolepis coatsorum. The sequence goes on along the minus strand of NC_140165.1, from coordinate 4,477,899 downwards.
AACTCAATCAGAGTTAATTTGTTATCACATAAGAGTAAATTATCAACACTTCTGAGAATAATAATTACACTCTCAAGTGTTATTAAACCTATAGTGTTAAGTTTAAATAACACCATACAGTGTAAGCGAGTGTTAAATTTGTACTCTATTAGAGTTAATTTAACTCAAAAAATTTAACACGGGAGCAAGAGTCGATTTAAATAACACCATACAGTGTAAGCGAGTGTTAAATTTGTACTCTATTTAGAGTTAATTTAACTCAAAAAATGTAACACAGGAGCAAGAGTTGATTTAACACTATTCGTAGTTGGAGTCATATACACTCTGGAATAGTGTTAAATTCGACTCTTTAAGTGTTAATTTGACACTGCGAATTTTACTGTGCAGAGCTAGTCTCCAGTCGTGAGTCACGGTGCACATGTGCGGTGGTTTGTCCACCAAAAAAGCGCCAAAAGATAGAAAACTCCCCTGGAGCCACAGCCAGCAGAGAAGCCTGTTTACTTTCGCTTTCAAACCGCAGGTGCAGCCTGAGAACTGGAGTCAGTGTGAGGGGCTGTGACACTAAAGATGGCGGCAACGACAAAGAATTGCTGCAAAATAAACATACATATGTTGTTCAAATAATAATAAAAATGTTATCGTGATATATATCGTGATAATTTTTCTTTTGCCATATCGCGTGGGAGTGGAGCGCCCCCCGGAGCAAGTGAGCTGAACTGACCCGGTGACGCCGGTGACCCCCTATGCAGCTAGCGGAGAAGCTCACGCCGATGTGTCTGGAGTAGGGGCGGGTGAGTTATAATATTCTAATATTCGTGCCAGTCTCCACATTCGATTTTCATGTCAGAGTCGAAAAATATATATATGGTGCAGCTCAATAAATTAGAATATCGTGGAAAAGTCCATTTATTTCACTAATTGAATTCAAAAAGTGAAACACTCATATGTTATAGATTCATTACACACAAAGTGAAATATTTCAAGCCTTTATTTGTTATAATTTTGATAATTATGGCTTACAGCTAATGAAAACACAAAATTCAGTATCTCAGAAAATGTGAATCATTGAAAAAGTTCAATATTGTAGACTCAGGGCGGGATCCACAAAGAATGGATTGCACGGTGCTAATTGCACCCTTACTTACAATTCATTATGAAGAGGGATGCCCCGATCGATCGGCCAGCGATCGGTATCGGCCGATATTCAGTATAAATATGGGATCGGTGAATTCCGATAATGCTTTATTTTCGCCGATCGTGAAAACCGATCGAAAAACATGATCCAATTCTTAGCGGAGATCTCACTCGCTGACTTCTGTCTCAAGCACACAGCTGCTGCAGCGCACAGCCCCTCCTCCTCCTCCCCTGCCCCTCCCGCACCCGTGTGTCAACAAGAGGCTCCTATTGCCTCCGGCAGTCTGCTCTACTCTGGTGCATGCGACCGTGAGCTAACATTAGCTACCTAGCTATCGTTACTGTTTAAACAAAACGACCCAGTCAACTATTCACTTTTAGTTTAATACATGAATTGTCTAACGGTATCTAGCTGGCGAGCTACTGATAGCTCCTGATATCAACAAATGCTCCAGCAATAGTCTAGTAGTGCATGATACCTCCGTTAGCTCACGTTAGCTCACGTTAGCTCCCTGTTTACACGGAATGTCCCAGTAAACTAATAGTTCACTGAGGCGTTGTCTTAACGTTATCTAGCCGGCTAGCAGTAGCTACAGATAGCTCCTGATATCAATGTCTTATAACATTGATTCGATGCGTATTCGAGCAGTGGCGAATCCTTGTGGAAGCCAACGGAAGCCATGCCTCCCTATAAATTTCATATCAAATTATGAAATATGAAATATGAAAAAAAAAAAAAAAAAAAAAAAAAAAAAAAAATTTAATATAGTTTACATTCATTTTCATCTGTGCATCTGTGTTTTTTTTTTTTTTTTTTTTTTATGTCTCCCTCTTCTCCTTCTCACTCCCTCTAACACACTGTCAGACTGTGCTCACTACTGCAGCTAGTATAGGAGAGAAGCAGTGGGTAGGTCTCTTTCTCCAGGCTTCCAGCATTATAGGGTGAGTCCAAACTCCAAATCCGATCCTAGCCAATCAGATTCGAGCTGACTGCCACTGGCCACACCCTAAAAGTTTAAAACGGAGCTGGGAGGAAGACGTTCAGCATAATATTCCACCTGGAGGCGGGGCAGGTGCCATATTTTCCCCTCTGCACTCTGAACATTGTATTAACCCGTAACTGTTCCCACGGGCCGAATATTGCCCCGATCCTCGCGAGATTAAATCCACGGGGACCTCTCGGCGTGCCGAAGCTTTTCCTAAATCACTTCCATCATCGAAAACGAGGGGAAAAGGTCGGCTCGCGACCCTGAAAATGTCGCGTGATTTTAAAAACGCTGTATTAAGTGAGCCTATTATGGGATCCACGCGAGCTTTCTATCGTGGAAACATCTGGGCGTCCCGCAACTTTTACTGATTCACATGTAGCCCCTAAAATGCTTAGAAAAGGAAAACAGAAAGCGTGGAATAAACTCGCCGAAACGGAAAAGTGTCCCACGGGCGCGCCGTGATTCCGATCCGCGTGAAAATATTCCCGGCCATAGAGGAGACCGTGGGACACCTTTTTGCAACCGAATATGTGTCTCGAATTTGCTCCCACGCGGCGCGCAAAATCGCGCAAGGAAAAATCGGACCAAAAATTAACCAATGCTCCAGCAGTATTAATGACCCTGATGTAAACAAGACAAACGTCTTTCTCTGGTCTGCATCCCCTTATACAATTGTGTGTGAATGAATGAAAACTTTATTAACAGATTGCAGAATGGGTACAGTACAGTACAGCTCAATACATACAATTGTTAAGGGGATGCAGACCAGAGAAAGACTTTCGTCTTGTTTACATCAGGGTCCCCCATTTTCAATTCATCGTAAATGTGTATTGAGCCGTACTGTATTGTACCCATTCTGCAATCTGTTAAATAAATAAAAATAACGTTTGACTGGCCGCCGAGCCATACTGTAGTGTACATGGTGACTGCTTGACTTAAAAAAAAAAAAAAAAAAAAAAAAAAAAAATATTAATAAAAATATTGAATAATTTTTTTTTTATAATTTTTTTTTGGCTTCCCCTGTTATTTTACCCACGCGACGCCACTGTATTCGAGCCCCTGGCTTGCATCGCAGTCCAATAGTATCGAAAGGGGCTAGCTGAGGGAGTAGGGTATATCTGCAGAGCCGCAGATATACCCTGCTGAGGGCATGCTGAATGTGATTTGACCAAAGCAGAGTATACACACAGACAGTGGAGCTGTTTGCAGATAGCGAGCATTTTGTCTTGTTGCGTGGTGGCGATGTCTCGCAGATAATACAACTACAAGTATAATTATATAATATATATATTTTATAAAAAGAAAAAATTAAAAATGATATATATATATATATATATATTTATATATATATATTTTTTTTTTAAACCAAAAGCGATCGGTATCGGTATCGGCCGATATGGCTCATGACGATCGGTATCGGTGGCAAAAAACGTGATCGGGGCATCCCTAATTATGAATGAATGAATTGTAAGTAAGGGTGCAATTAGCACCGTGCAATCCATTCTTTGTGGATCCCGCCCTGAGTGACACACACTAATCAGATCATTAACTGAAAACACCTGCAGAGGTTTCCTGAGCCTCAGTGTGGTTCAGAGAGCTACACAGTCATGGGGAAGACTGCTGACTTTTCCAAAATATTCAAGTTTATTGAGCTGCACCTGTATTATATATATATATATTTTTTTTTAAGTGAAGCAAACCATTCTTATTATATTTTTTTTAACTTTTTTCTCCTCTTTTTCTATTTTTCTCCCATCCCAATTTCGCTGTGGCAATTCTCCCCTCCCCTGTCTTGAACATTGCTCGCATATGCCCCCCACTGGTCGGTTGTAGGGAGGATAGAAGCCTTGCATCACGTGTCCCCTCCGGTACACGAGGAGGCAGCCTGTCACATCTGTTCACCTGCCAGCGCGGACTCTCATTGGCGAGGTGTAACGTGTGGGAGGCTCACACTACCCCCGCCATTTCCTGTCTCTGCTGTGCAGGCGTCCCCCAACCGACCTGTAGGAGTCGCTGTCCACAACGTCCATATTACCACCCATCGACTTCCACCCGCTAACTTGAGTTAGTATGACGGCCGGCCCAAGCCGGAGGCAACGCCGACAGCCGGATTCGAACCCCAAACCATTCTTATTTAATACATTTTTATATTTCGAGGCAGCCTAATTTGCATAGCCTAATTGATCTAAAAGATGCACATGCTACTGTTTCTGTTTGTTTATTAAAACCGGTTGATAGGCGAATGCAATGCTGCTATTATTATAGGCTACGATGGTGAATGGTGTCATTTAGATTTATTGTCGGTCAGCTGAGCCGATCAACGTTCTGAAGGATTATCTGAAGTGCCTGTTTATGTGCAATACCCTTTGATCTTAATGATCCATTCTATTAAAAAGAGGGTCGGATTTTCTCCAATGTACAGTTTATTCCCTCTCGAATGTATATATTTTCTTTTATGATCTCTGTCTCTTAAACAGTACTGTATATTTGTATATCTTGTATGTCATAAATGTCTGGATGTAACTACTGTATATCTGTATCACACGTATGTCATAAATGGCATGTAGAATTGAAAATGGGGGACCCTGATGTAAACCAGACGAAAGTCTTTCTCTGGTCTGCATCCCCTTAACAATTATGTGTAGTGAGCCGTACTATATTGTACCCATTCTGCAATCTGTTAATAAAGTTTTCAATCAATCAAACAGTAGACTGGACACCACAGAGGCCCTTTACAGGAAGGGACCGAGCAGACTGTTCTTGGTGAGGAGTCATTCAACGTGTGCAGCCAGCTACTGCAGATGTTCTAGCAGTCTGTGGTCGCCAGTGAGGCTGAGACGATATGCCATTTGGAAGAATCGATAAATCGGGACAAAATTATCGATAAATATATAGATTTTTTTTAATTACTATTATTTTTTATATATTATATACTGTATATCTTTTTTTATTTTTCATAATTTTTTTTATTTAAACAACAAATGTATGTTTATTTTGCAGCAATTCTTTGTCGTTGCCGCCATCTTTAGTGTTACAGATTTCCCCATTCAAAACGACCACAGTGATCCTTCTCATGTTATAGTTAAGTGGGTGGTCTCTGGATGTGATGGAGGGGTGCGCTGCATATTGAATACACCGTGCAGAGTTGCAATTCAACTGAATTTACATGAAATGGGGATGTTTTAACTATAAACATGCAAACAAATCGATAAGTGACGCGCCACTTATCGATTTCACGAAGTTATCGATAATTATTGATAAATCGATAAGTGGTCTCAGCCTTAGTTCCCAGTGTCCTCTTCTTCACCGTCATATGCTGGGGGGGGGGGGGGGGGGGGGGGGGGTAACATCCACTCAAGAGACACTAACAAACTCAAAAAGCTGGTGAGGAAGACTATAGCTCCGTAGTAGGCTCCACAACCGTAGGAACTAACCGTGAACTGTCAGGAATATCATGAATGAATGAATGAAAACTTTATTTAACATATTGCAGAATGGGTACAATACGGTGCGGCTCAATACACACAATTGTTAAGGGGATGCAGACCAGAGAAAGACTTTCGTCTTGTTTACATCAGGGTCCCCCATTTTCAATTCATAGTGACAAATCCTAGAGGCAAATCTTTCCTGTGACAAAATGGCATCCAATGTAATAAAAAAGTCAACCAACGAACTAGATTCGTGTACCGGATCTCCTCTCTGGTAAACAAGAATACCCTGAAGACTCTGGCAGGAGCACTCATTCAAGGGTACTACGGCTATGCGTGCACCTCATGGTACCAAAGCACCTCAAAGGCGCTTAAAACAAAATTACAAACATCACAAAACAAACTGGTCAGACTACTACTTGACCTTACCCCCAGAACCCACCTCACCCCTGCCCACTTTGACAACCTAGGATGGCTTAGAGTAGACGAGTATAGCAACTTGCAATGGGCCTGGTCTACAAGATACACTACACGACTAAGGTACCCATGTACATGTCAAAATACTTCCCAAAGGTCAGTGAATGCCACAACCACTACACCAGAGGAAGCTCAACAAATCATGTTAAACCCAGATTCGGCTCAAACAAGGGACTAAATACGTTTCGCAATTATGCCACATCAATGTGGAACGCCCTACCCAAAGCTGTAAAGGAATGTGACTCCCTACCCACATTCAAAACCGCTCTTAAAGAGCACCTACGGGAGGCTGCAATTCGAAACTGGCCACCGTAAATGCCCAAAAACCCCACCACCTCCTAATAGACAGTCTCCTCCCCACCGCATGTATATATTCCCTCCCCGCCGTATGTATATCTCTCTCCCACCCACCCACCCCCTCCTAATGTACAGTCCCCTCCCCATCATATGTATATACTCTGTCAGGATCTAGGGGTAACAGTACTGTATATTTGAATACCGTTTATGTCACAAATGTATCAGTACTAAATACCTGTATGTCATGTATGTCCCTATGCCATAAATGTCATGTATGTTGTGTATGTCATGAATGTCTATATGAATTGAAAATGGGGGACCCTGATGGAAACAAGACAAACGTCTTTCTCAGGTCTGCATCCCCTTAACAATTGTGTGTATTGAGCCGTACTGTATTGTACCCATTCTGCAATCTGTTAAATAAAGTTTTCATTCATTCATTCATTCATTCATTCATTCATTCATTCATTCATTCATTCACATTTATGACATACTCAACATACATGACATCATGACATTTATGGCATAGGGACATACATGACATACAGGTATATAGTACTGTTACATTTGTGACATATACGATATACAAATATACAGTACTGTTACCCAGAGATCCTAACAGAGATTATATACATATGATGGGGATGATACTGTACATTAGGAGGGGGTGGGTGGGAGAAAATATATACATACAGACTCTTGATAATAAACACGTGCACAGACTCTGGTGCAGTAAGTTACTACGGTTTGGACCATGTACTGTTGAGCTTATAGGACTAGATATTACAATCCCTTAGATAATCAGCACTTTTTTTTGAATGGGGTAGTGGTAAAAGCTTCACTGGGGTCTTCAGGTGGGCACCCTCCTTCATTGGTGTTTCGTTGACAGGCCCACGACACCTCCGAAGGGCTCAACGGCAACACCTGGCGTCCCAGGTGTGCCCCCCTCTGCTTTTACCCCTCGATGATCATTTTGCAGCCCAGTTGGGGTCCTTTCTCTTAATCCATAGCCATCTGCTGCTTCGTTCGGCAGCCTCTGACAGTGTTTTGACAGCTTGTCGGAATGCCTGTCCTCGCACTCCCATCCCCTTAAGAAGCTTGGTTGTGGACATGGCAACAAATCCTCTAGAACCAACCTCCACCGGAAGCACCTGGGCACGCCAGCCGCGTTGTTCTGCCTCGGCTGCTATGTCGGAGTACTTCAGTCGTTTACGTTCATATGCTTCACCAACTGCAGCCTCCCATGGTACAGTTAGTTCCACAATGAATACAGACTTCTGGGAGGTTGACCACAAGACCAGGTCCGGCCTGAGGTTAGTTGTAATTATCTCAGGCGGAAAGATTAGTTTCTGGTCCAAGTCCACCTGCATTCTCCAGTCCCGGGCAGTGTCCAGGAGGGTTGCCTCCACTCTTGCAGATGGCTTTGCTGGGAGCTGTCCTGCTCTTACAAAAGAAGTGGTGTTTGAGTGTCTAGGCATTGGGGGAGGGAGGGCATTGTTGGTAGTTCTCCTTCCTTCCAGGGTGATTGCCAGTTGTCTTAGGACCTGGTTGTGTCTCCAGGTGTAGCGCCCTTGGGACAAACTGGTTTTGCAGCCGGTGAGGATGTGCCTCAGTGTTGCGGGGGTTTGGCAAAGCGCACAAGAAGGATCTTCTCCAAACCACTGGTTTAGGTTCTTGGGCGTGGGGAGAACATCATAGGTGGCTCTGATGATGAAGCTGATTTGGCTTCCTTCCATCTCCCAAAGATCCTTCCATGTGAGCTTACGATGCTCCAGGTTTTCCCAGCTAGTCCATTGGCCCTGTTTGGACTGTGAGACTGCCTTTGCGCATCTGTCTGCCTCCTCTTGTTGCCGAACCTGAGCCACCACCAGCTTTCTCCTCTGGGTTGATGTTGCCTTGTGCCATGTGGGTCGACTTGTCCCAAGTCCAAACCCACCTTTTCCATGCTGCACCTGTCCTACAATGTCTCCATGCCTGAGAGCAGATTTTGCTTGCTGTACGGCCTCAGATGGGATCCATTTCCTCCCAGTTGCCAGTCTGGGAGCAGCCGCTCGGATCACTTCATCTTGAGACTCGGTCAGGGTCATGTTCAGCCTCACTTTGGTGCATTTAAACTCCTCTATGAGGCTAGAGACAGGCAATTCCAGGGCCCCGTGTCCATACAAGCCGATGTTGCTGAGGCAACGCGGGAGGCCAAGCCACTTCTTGATGTATGAACTGACTGTCCTCTCCAGCTTCTCGACTTTGGTCATGGGGATCTCGTAGACCGTTAGAGGCCACATCAGGCGGGGGAGCAATCCAAACTGCAGGCACCAGAGTTTCAGCTTTCCAGGGAGCAAGGTCTTGTCTATGCTGACAAGGCCTTTGATGGTTTCTTCCCTCAGCTGATCACTCTGGTCTGAGTCTTTGAGGCTCGCATTGTACCATCGCCCTAGGCTCTTGACTGGCAGTTCCGACACCAAAGGAATGGGTGTATCCTTAATGTGGAACCTCTGGTCCACGAGTTTTCCTTTGACGATGGATATGCTCCTGGATTTGCTGGGTTTGAACTTCATCCGTGCCCATGTAATGTTGGCATGAAGCTTTCCCAGCAGACGTTTGGTGCATGCTATGGTTGAGGTCAAGGTGGTCATGTCATCCATGTAGGCGCGAATAGGAGGTAGACGCTGTCCAGATTGCAGACGTTCTCCTCCCACAACCCACTTGGAAGCTCGAATGACCACTTCCATTGCCATGGTGAAGGCTAGTGGGGAGATGGTACATCCAGCCATTATTCCCACTTCCAAAGATTGCCATGATGTTGTGTATTCTGTTGTTTTGATACAGAATTGCAGATCTTAGAAGTAATTTCTCACCAGGTTTGTGATGGTATTTGAGATGTGGAAGAAGTTGAAGGCTGTCCAGATGAGAGAATGGGGGACGGATCCAAAAGCGTTGGCTAGGTCCAGGAATAAGACGTGCAGGTCTCTTCCTTCCCTTTTGGCAGATTGAATTTGGTGCCATATCATGCTTGTATGTTCCAAGCATCCTGAGAAACCAGGAATGCCGGCCTTCTGCACAGATGTGTCAATCAAGTTGTTTTGCTTTAGGTATGTTGTCATCCTTTTAGCAACAATGCTAAAGAAGACCTTCCCTTCAACATTCAACAGGTTGATCTGCCGGAATTGATCGATGTTTGAGGCATCCTTCTCCTTGGGGATTACTACTCCCCCTGCTCTTCGCCACGCTTTTGGGATGGTTTGCTTTGTCCACATCACCTTCATTTTCCTCCACAGATAGCGTAAGATATTTGGGGAGTTTTTATACAGCCGGTATGGAACTCCATTTGGTCCTGGAGCTGAAGCTGCCCTTGCCTTCCTCACTGCTTCCTCAACCTCCCTCCACCTTGGAGGACAGTCATCCAGCTGGTGTTCTGGTTGAGGAATTGGTGGCATGTCTGGTGGTAGTTCCCTCTGTTCATATCTTTTGCTGTCTGTGTGAGTTGTTTTCAGATGGTCCTCAAACTCCCTCTTTGGCACCTTAAGTGACCCGCTCTTTTCCTTTGTGAAGAGTCCTTTCACAAATCTGAAGGGATCCTTGTAGAAGGATGTTCTCGCTCTTTCCTTCCTCTTGCGTCGAGTCCTGAGGTTTTCAGCTCTCCGCAGTCTTCCCAGGCGTCCCTTCAGGTCTGTTTGCAGGAGGTCGATGCCCACTCTTTCCTCCAATGAGGCTCTCTTCCATTGCTTCCTCAAGTCCCTTCTCTCTTTGACAAGGCGCTGGATTTCTTGCTGCCTTCTGGACTTGGGAGGAGTTGTTGGTGTCATGTCCTTCTTTCCTGTCTCTTTTGTTCCGAACCTTTCTGCTCCATAGAAGTAGATCAGATCGCCCATTTTATCCAGTTTCTTTTCCACTGTTCCTTTGATTCCGTCCAGGATTTTGATCAGGTCTGCATCGATTGTCGCCCACTCTTTCTTGCTGCTGGACTTTGGCCACTTCACATGAGGTCTGTGGCCTTGCATGTTCTTCTCCAAAGAAGGTTGCAAGTGACTTGGTTCCAAGTTCTCTGATGTGCTTGAATTACTTTCAGCCACTGGGGTACGATGCTCGGTGGACTGTGGGTTAAATCCTGCCGCTGAGCTTCACTCGCCTGACTTGACCTCTCTCTCAGAAGATAATGGTCAATGCGAGGTCCCGGCCTCACTTCTTCAAGCACTTCATCCGGCCTTGATGTATTCGTACTGTATACCATCCATCTCACTATTACTACTGTCTGTTGAATCCTGACACTCATTAATGTTCACTACTACTACTACTGTTATCACTGTTATCATTATTACGTTGCACTTTGTTCTATGTTCTAGTATACTATATCTACCTCCTACCTATACCCCCCCCCCCCCCCCCCCCCCCCCCATGTGCTGCCATGCCCCTTGCATTTCCCCAAGGGGATTAATAAACGACCACTGGACTTGACCAGCATCATCATTCACCTAATGGACAGTCTCCTCCCCACCGTATGTATATTTTTTCTCCCACCCACCCACCCCCTCCTGATATAATTATCTGTTAGGATTCTGGGTAACAGTACTGTATATTTCGTATATGTCACAAATGTAACACTACTATATATACCTGTATGTCATGTATGCCCTATGTGTCATGTATGTTGTGTATGTCATAAATGTCACTATGAATTGAAAATGGGGGACCCTGATGTAAACAAGACGAAGTCTTTCTCTGGTCTGCAGCCCCTTAACAATTGTGGTATTGAGCCGTACTGTGTTGTACCCCATTCTGCAATCTGTTAAATAAAGTTGTCATTCATTCATTCATTCCTTCATTCATTCATTCTTTCATTCATTCATCACCAGCATCATCACCATCCTCAGCCTCATCATCATCATCATCATCATCATCATCATCATCATCATCATCATCATCAGCTCAGCACCTCATCATCACCACCACCACCACCACCACCACCACCACCATCACCACTACCACCATCACCACCACCACCACCACCACCACCACCACCACCACCTCCACCACAGCTCCACCCTCAGCTCCCACCACCACCACCATCACCACCATCACCACCACCACCACCCACCACCACCACCACCACTACCACCACCACCATCACCACCACCACCACCATCACCACCACCACCACCAACCACCACCACCACTACCACCACCACCATCACCACCACCACCACCACCACCCACCACCATCACCACCACCACCACCACCATCAGCTCCACCCTCAGCTCCACCACCACCACCACCACCACCACCACCACCACCACCATCAGCTCCACCCTCAGCTCCACCACCACCACCACCACCACCACCATCATCACCACCATCACCACCACCACCACCACCACCACCACCATCAGCTCCACCCTCAGCTCCACCCTCAGCTCCACCACCCACCTTGGTCAGCTGCGCTATCTTCTTGCTGATCTTCATGTGCAGCTCGTGTTTATACTCCATGGTCAGGCTGCCTTCATACGTGCCGGCGGCGGCGGCGGAGGAGGAGGACCGGGAGGACCGCTGCTGTTGTTGTTGTTCACCATGTTGACGCTGTAGGAGGAGGAGGACGAGGAGGACTGCTGCCAGCAGCCCGGCCCCGGTGCTGTTGTCGCCATGTTCAACCGAAACAGAAACACCAAAACACCGAAACGATGAATTATAGAGGCCGGTCGGTGATGACGTTACCACGGTGCGTTAAAGCGACGCACCGCTGTGCTCCTTCAGAGAGAGAGGGGGATGGAGAGGGAGAGAGAGGGAGAGGAGGGGGGAGCCGTATGGCGCGTTCACGATCTCCACCAATGCACCCGCCGCGGGGACGAGCGCCAGATGCGGGGATGATCACAGATGTTATTACGGTGCCGCGACATATTTATTACCAGCTGCCACAACATGAAACACCACAGTGTCCGACTCCTACCGCACCGCACCTGCATGGCCGCACAGCGACGAGCGAGCGTGTTTCTTTGACATTTACTACTTGACACAAAATAAAAAACAGTATATAAATATAACAAATATACACATATATATATATAACAAAATAGGCTATGATACTACGATGAATTGAAAATGGGGGACCCTGATGTAAACGAGACAAAAGTCTTTCTCTGGTCTGCATCCCCTTAACAATTGTGTGTATTGAGCCGTACTTTACCCATTCTGCAATCTGTTAATAAAGTTTTCAATCAATCACTCAATCAATCAATCAGGCCTACTGTGTGTGTATGGGGTTCTGTGATGCGCGAGGGGTTGTACAGTATATAACATAATCATAAATGCATAATGCATCATCTGCTGTCATTCCGAATGTCCTCCCCTTGTGACCTATACGGCTATACTACATCTATTTATATATGTTTGGAAAATAAATCAGTTAGACTCTGCAGCTTTTGACTGTTAAATGCAAATCAAGTTATACTAAATGAGGACTTTTCGTTTTTCTAGTGGTTCCACTTCTATGGCAAGGCATCCTCTAGTCTAGTGGTGAGTGACGTAAGCGACGACGGCATGAATGAATGAATGAAAACTTTATTTAACAGATTACAGGTACAATACAGTACGGATCAATACACACAAGTGTTAAGGGGATGCAGACCAGAGAAAGACTTTCGTCTTGTTTACATCAGGGTCTCCCATTTTAACTGTTCTACTCAGTCGGTCAGCTGAGCTCTACTCGGTATGATAGTAATCACGTTACATTGATTGATTGATTGATTGATTGATTGATTGAAAAGATGTGAGGATTCGCCTGTTCCCTGAACTTTTCCCTGTCTACTCTCCCTCACCAGCCCCCACCCTTGCGATGATTTACTCTCCTCTACTCTTCACCAGCCCCCACCCTTGGACTACCTTCACGCAGCTGTCATAGTTTATGATTAGCGCCCCAGAGGGCTTTATATACCTGGACCTCCCTTCCAGTCCTGGTCGGGTCGTTCTGTATCTGTGTCTGTGTTCATGGAGTTCTGTACGTTACCATTCTGTACGTCACCATCACCTGCCGCGTCTCCGGCGTGAGACGACGGCCCAGCCATCACCACCTGTCGCCGTTTGCCTGGAGTGGGACGCCGTCTTCGCTCTCTAATTCTCTACGGGAGGTTTTCCAGTGTTCCCACTCCAGACGTCAAGGCGGCTCGCCATCGCTCCCGATTCCACGGGAGGAAGGCGTCTCTTCGTGATCCTCGTTCCTGGGGTGAGGCTCGTCGTCGCTCCCTATAGTATTCCACGGGAGGACGGCGTGTTTGATTGATTGATTGATTGAAAACTTTATTAACAGATTGCAGAATGGGTACAATACAGTACAGCTCAATACACACAATTGTTAAGGGGATGCAGACCAGAGAAAGACTTTCGTCTTGTTCCCATCCCGGTCCCCTGGGACCCCCTTTGTTCTGCGCTGCCCGTCTGCAGCATCCGAGGAGGATCTCCGTGCCCGGCCTCCGCCGTCGGGCCCCTGTCCCCGTGCCCGGCCTCCGCCGTCGGGCCCCTGTCCCCGTGCCAGGCCTCCGCCGTCGGGCCCTTGTCCCCGTGCCCGGCCTCCGCCGTCGGAACCCTGTCCTCATCCCTGTAAGCAGCTCTGGCCCTCGCCCTGTCCAAGGCCTTAACCCTGTTCTCTGTCCCCGTCTCCAGCCCGCCTCTCCGGGCCTCTGTCCCTGTCCCCCTCTCCAGTGCCCCTGGTCCTGGCCCTGACACTTAGCCCTGGTCCTTAGCCCTGGCCCTTAGCCTTAGTCCCTTAGCCTGTTCGCCTCTTAAAGGCACAGTGCCGCATTTTCCATATTTCTTTGACTCTAGTGTTTTTGTGTTTTCCCTTAAAGGGACTGTGCCGCTTTTTGTTATGTAATAAATAAATGCCCTGTTTTGGCTTACTCTCATACCTGTCTTGTGTTGTGCGATTGGGGTCGGTTACAAACCATAACAAAAGATTTGCAAATACAGTACTGTTTGTGATACAAAAAGTGTCCAGAAAAAGAGTGTATATACATTTGACATAGAAACTGTACATTGGAGGAGGTTGGGTGGGTGCTGTACATTGAAGGTGGGGGGGGGGGTTGGGTAGGGGGGACGACGACACTGTACACTGTTACAAACATGGCTCTTCTGATTGACTACTGAAAAGTTATTTGCAATGATATGGTGAAAATCTTAGATTCTAGACAAAAACACAATTTGAAAGTTGTGGCAGAAAATGTCAACAATACAAAAAAGAATCTAAATGTTCTATTACTGGAATAAACCGTCTTAGTGTTTCAAATGATGACAGAGCAGAATCGTTGTGGGCTATTAGGCCTGTACTCTTTGGGCTGGATTTTAAAGTGTGATTTCAGGTAAAATTGTCTTTAAATGAGCATTTCACACAAGTATATATGCCCCCCTCTCCCCAACAGCGTGTATTCGTTAATTATGCATTTGATAAAAATAGAACTACATTCATTTATGTAATTATTTAGACCTATTTATTGCCTTATTGACACAGACAGAGCCACAACACACCCTATGATGAATGCAGCAGTGCGATACAAACAGCATGGAGACAAGGTTCATTCTCTCAACAGTGATACAATCAGAGCAGAGAGTAAACGCTGTGGTCTGTCCTGTGGCGACACCCGCTGGTTGAGAGGGTGTAATGCACTGCCCATGAACACCACCTCTTGATTGACTGTTGAGTTCTTGTTCTGTGGCTCCAACGACCAGTCCAGACCAGAACTACTGGTGGTGGTGTCGTGTGAGGTGACGTCATCAGGATGTTAAGAAACAGGACTAGGGTTCCTAAAGAACAGAACTGTCCCTTTAATTAACGCAAATCTTAACGCTGTTTGGGCTTAAACAGGACGGAGCTGATGCGACTTGGCGCTAAGCACACATCAAAGGATTGTGTGCGTGTGCGTGTGTGTGTGTGTGTGTCAGTGTGTGTATGTGTGTGTGTCAGTGTGTGTCAGTGTGTGTCAGTGTGTGTGTGTATGTGTGTGTGAGTGTGTTTGAGAGAGTGTGTGTGTCAGTGTTTGTGTGTCAGTGTTTGTGTGTGTGTGTCTGTGTGTGTATCTTCTAAATCAGGGGTTCTCAACCTTTCTGCTGCCAAGGCGCCCCTGTGTCCAATAAAATATTCCAGGGCCCCCCTACATACGATAAAGACTTTCCCCTCCTGTCTTTTTTACTACAATGATGAAAAAAGTGCTTGCTTTCAAAATAACGTTTATTTAAAGGATAACTCCACTATTTTGGGAAATTAGCTTATTTAACATCTTCCCTGGAGTTAGACAAGAAGATGCATACAGTGTATTGCAAGGTCTGACATTGACCAAACTTGATATGCATGACCTTGGTGGGCTCTAGGTCAACTCCTGAAAAGGGGGTCAATGTCAGACTTTGCAATCAAAAGTTAGGGGGCTAATAACCCTTGCCATAATTTCAGTGCGCCCCTAACTTTTGATTGCAAGGTCTGACATTGACCCCCTTTTCAGGAGTTGACCTAGAGCCCACCAAGGTCATGCATATCAAGTTTGGTCAATGTCAGACCTTGCAATACACTGTAAGGCACTGTAAGGCTACTGTCCTGCCTCACTTCCAGTGATGAAGCTAAGCTATGCTAACGGAGCATCTATTCCCAAAGCTAAAATGCACGCACAGAGACAAAAAAGGTATGCATCTTCTTGTCTAACTCCAGGGAAGATGTTAAATAAGCTAATTTCCCAAAATAGTGGAGTTATCCTTTAAGGGCTTAGTACTGTTGACATTACACTGCTTGTAGTAGTAGTAAATCAAATAACATATTTGGATAAGTTTGACCATTTCTCAAAAACAGAAAATCATTATTTAAAAAAAATACAGAAAAGGATCACCAAGTTACCATTTCTCAAGAAATATAAATAAATACAGAAAATAAGCACTAGTTCACTCAGTGGACATTTCTAGCTCAATGCGAGGTCTGCTGCTGCTGGCTAATAATACGGTCAATACGTGGGGAGATCTGTGACAAGGCAACACACATGTCATCCTCGAGGCTCAACTTGGCCCTATATTTTGTTTTCAGAGCTGTCATGGATGAAAAGCCAGCTTCACACAGATATGTGGTGCTGAATGGTATCAACACCTTAAAGGAACACTGCAACATTTTGGGAAATTAGCTTATTTACCATCTTCCCTGGAGTTAGATAAGAAGATACATACCTTTGTTGTC
The DNA here is from genome assembly GCF_963971535.1 of Notolepis coatsorum. NCBI lineage: Eukaryota > Metazoa > Chordata > Actinopteri > Aulopiformes > Paralepididae > Notolepis > Notolepis coatsorum. The sequence continues at coordinate 4,461,381 of NC_140165.1, read as the reverse complement.
TCTGTGCGTGCATTAGGCATCGGGAACGCATGCACCATTAGCCTAGCTTAGCGTCATTCACTGGAAGTAGGTTACACATTTAGCCTAGTTCCCAACAGTCATGACAGTCATTTATTAATTTATAAATACACTTAACAGTCATTTATCGATTAGGGTGAAGTCCAGCAGGATCCACCAGAAGTCTAGAAAGTAGAAAGTAGCACTGGTGACGTGAAATCACTGCGCCCAGACAGCAGTGGTTCGGTAAAAAATAGTTCAGAGTATATCTGCTTAGAAAACGGAAATGTCTAATTCAATAATTTTGTATTTCTCCACGTGGTGAATACACAGGTCATAACATGTTTACAGGAATGTTTTGGAGTTGTATTTTGATTGTATTTGGAGTGTATTCCGTGACTGTTGGGAACTACGCTAAATGTGTGACCTACAAGGTGGAGCAGTTTGGGGACCAGCTGTGAGGGGATGATGGTGTTGATTAGCTTTAAAACAACCTACGGTACATACAACTCTTAAAAGTATGTGCATTGCAGTTTGTGGGGTGTAGTATCACTATGGAATGGTCTGGATGCGAGTATAAAATTAAGCAATAATATCAATCAATTTAAAGGTAGCTATAAACAAGCACTTATTAGCAGTAATGTGACTGCCTAATACATATTTGATCTGATTTGGATATTTGGCAATATATAAAAAACTGTACTTTTATTTTATTTTTCATTATTTGTTATATAATTTTTTATTTGTATTAAATTATAATGTAAAATATTATACCGTGGTTCAGTACAAGTCTCTCAAAGCACTTAATTTTAATGGGTGTGAGAGCAATGGGGCGGTAGTCATTCAGGCAGGTTACTGATGTTTAGGAACAGGGATAGGGGGGTGTAGTTTGACGTCACTTTGGACCGCCCGCGAGGTCCACCCGTTTAGGGATTCATCACTGGGAAAATGGATTATCGGCTATTGTAACAATTCTGCCTCATGAACATTGGAAAGCTTTAAATTTTTATGCACAAAATTAGTTCCCTTCTATCACTATGCTTATCACTATTGTTTAAGCATTTTTGGTCGAAATAAAATCCGGCGATTTATTTTCGACGATTAATTTGCGAATATGTTTATGTTGTTGAGCTATAGATTGTGGATGAATAAGCACAGAAAGGTACACCATGATGATGATGAAGACTTTATTTCAGACTCAAGGTCCATATTACATACAAAACAACAACAAGAATACAATAACAAAAGAAACTAGGCCAACAACATAGATGTTCATGCTTTATTTGTTTTAAACGAGACGATTTAGAAATGGGCAATGGGGGAAATACGTTGCAATTTTGCGCGGTTGACCGGCCGGAAACAGCACAGAAGTAACCACTACACCTCCCTATAGACCAGGAAGTAACCACTACACCTCCCTATAGACCAGGAAGTAACCACTACACCTCCCTATAGACCAGGAAGTAACCACTACACCTCCCTATAGACCAGGAAGTAACCACTACACCTCCCTATAGACCAGGAAGTAACCACTACACCTCCATATAGACCAGGAAGTAACCACTACACCGCCCTATAGACCAGGAAGTAACCACTACACCTCCCTATAGACCAGGAAGTAACCACTACACCTCCCTATAGACCAGGAAGTAACCACTACACCTCCCTATAGACCAGGAAGTAACCACTACACCTCCCTATAGACCAGGAAGTAACCACTACACCTCCCTATAGACCAGGAAGTAACCACTACACCTCCCTATAGACCAGGAAGTAACCACAACACCTCCCTATAGACCAGGAATTAACCACTACACCACCCTATAGACCAGGAAGTAACCACTACACCTCCCTATAGACCAGGAATTAACCACTACACCACCCTATACACCAGGAAGTAACCACTACACCTCCTTATAGACCAGGAAGTAACCACTACACCTCCCTATACAGTAGTGGTTTTTAGGCATGTAGGTACCGTCTCTGAGGCCAGCGACAGGTTGAAGATGTCAGCACATGGGCCGGGAGCTTTGTGTCTCTGCTCACTCTGCTTAAGGAGGACTTAACCTCAGAGGTGGACACAGGGTGAGCACTCTTGTCATCGGGTGGCGGCAGGGCTTTGATGGCTCTGTCTCTGTGTCGGATCTGTGTCAAAGCGGGCATAGAAGTGGTTCAGTTCATCTGGAAGAGAGGCGTCAGTGACCACAGGGCTGTTATTCGGGCTCTTATAATCCGTAATTGTTTGTATGCCTTATAAATGTGTATACGTATACAGACCCAACTTGGAAAATCAGCCTTTGTTGTATCTTCATCTGGGATACCGTTTCTGGTGGGGCGTGTCGTGGTTGGAGGGGGACGCGGGTAGTTTGAGTGTACTTGGATTGTTTGCTGGGTACGGTGATTGAGCCACCATTGTGGCACCATGCCTGTCATTGTGCGTGGTGGTGGTGGTGGTGGTGGTGGTGGTGGTGGTGGGGGTGGTGGTGGTGGTGGTGGTGGTGGTGGTGGTGGGGGTGGTGGTGTTGTTTACACTCCCGTCTATCTCCGGTCAATGGTCTCTAACTACACACCCTCAAGACCCCTCCGCTCTGCATCTTCTAACTACACACCCTCAAGACCCCTACGCTCTGCATCTTCTAACTACACACCCTCAAGACCCCTACGCTCTGCATCTTCTAACTACACACCCTCAAGACCCCTACGCTCTGCATCTTCTAACTACACACCCTCAAGACCCCTACGCTCTGCATCTTCTAACTACACACCCTCAAGACCCCTACGCTCTGCATCTTCTGGCCGCCTCAGACCCACTCCTATCCGAGCTCCGGGAGGGTCATCAAGGAGAACCTGCCTTTTCTCAGTCCTTGCCCCACAATGGTGGAACCAACTACCCACCCCAGTTAGGACAGCCGAAACCCATCCTATATCTTCCACCATCGACTAAAGACGCACTCCTTCAACCATTATCTGAAATAATAATAATAAAAAAAAATATATAATAATAAATATATATCTAACCCTAACTAACCTTACTGTCATGCACTTGTCCTAATATACTAACCTACACTGTAGCACTCAACACTTTGATGAACATTGTTACTCAGCTGATAGAGTTGTGCCCTTCCTGATGACTTGTCGTACAGAACTTGTAAGTCGCTTTGGATAAAAGCGTTTCAGCTAAATGACTAAATGTAAATGTAAATGTTTATGTGGGTTGCCTCGTTGCCTCTGGTCCTGGTGGCCTTGCCGTTGAGGGGGGGGGGATCAGTGGGTTCTATGTTTTTGCTTTCTTATTATGCAGGGGGGTGGCGTGTCATGTGGCCGCACTGGGGGGGGAGGGGGAGGGGTGACGATTCTGGATGTTCGGGCGGATGGACATGGTGGCGGTTGGATGGGGGGGGGGGGGGCGTCGGGACGCTTTGGGGTGCTGTGGGGGTTGTGGTGGGTTCTTCACGCGGGGGGGGGGGGTCCCTGGGGTGTCGGTGGGTTGGGGGAGTTCAGTGGTGGGGTCTGGCCGGGGTCCGTCGGGGCGCGTGCGGGAGGCTGGTGTTCGGCCCTGGGGGGGGGGGGGGTGGGGGGGGGGGGTTTGGTTGGTGTTCCCCGACGTTCCTGGACAAATTCCCAATCTGGTCTCTGACATCAAGGCCAGCTAATCATCCCTTCCCCTTAATTGGCTGATATCAATCCCTGTCTCCTGAGCCTTTCAGCCATTGTGTCTGCTTGAGTGTGTGGAGTCGCTGCCTTGCTGTTGTGTCTGTCTTAGGGCTGTCCCCGATTAAGGATTTGGATGGTCGACTATGATTGGCCAAAACTTGCCGTTACGTTGCACTACTTTTATTGTATTTTATACCAATTCTTATGTCTGCACTTTATGCTTTGTTTTTATTCTGTCAACTGTAATTCTATGCCTACGGCTACGTTCACTTTATGCTATTTGCTGTGGGGCTATAGATCTCTCTATAGACCTCTCACTATAGATCTCTCTATAGACCTCTCACTATAGACCTCTCTATAGACCTCTCTATATCTCTCACTATAGACCTCTCTCTATATACCTTCTATAGACCTCTCACTATAGACCTCTCACTATAGACCTCTCACTATAGACCTCTCTATAGACCTCTCTATATCTCTCACTATAGACCTCTCTCTCTATATACCTTTATATAGACCTCTCACTATAGACCTCTCTCTAGACCTCTCACTATAGACCTCTCACTAGACCTCTCACTATAGACCTCTCTCTATAGACCTCTCTCTCTATAGACCTCTCACTATAGACCTCTCTATAGACCTCTCTATAGACCTCTCTATAGACTCTCACTATAGACCTCTCACTATAGACCTCTCACTATAGACCTCTCTCTATAGACTCTCACTATAGACCTCTCTCTATAGACCTCTCACTATAGACCTCTCACTATAGACCTCTCTATAGACCTCTCTATAGACCTCTCTCTATAGACCTCTCTATAGACCTCTCTCTATAGACCTCTCTCTATAGACCTCTCTCTATAGACCTCTCTCTATAGACCTCTCACTATAGACCTCTCTATAGACTCTCTATAGACCTCTCACTATAACCTCTCTCTATAGACTCTCACTATAGACCTCTCTATAGACCTCTCACTATAGACCTCTCTATAGACCTCTCTATAGACCTCTCACTATAGACCTCTCTCTATAGACCTCTCTCTATAGACCTCTATAGACCTCTCTATAGACTCTCACTATAGACCTCTCTCTATAGACCTCTCACTATAGACCTCTCTATAGACCTCTCTATAGACCTCTCACTATAGACCTCTCTTATAGACCTCTCTCTTCTATAGACCTCTCTCTATAGACCTCTCTCTATAGACCTCTCTATAGACCTCTCACTATAGACCTCTCTATAGACTCTCTATAGACCTCTCCTATAGACCTCTCTCTATAGACCTCTCTCTATAGACCTCTCTATAGACCTCTCTATAGACCTCTCTATAGACCTCTCTCTATAGACCTCTCACTATAGACCTCTCTATAGACCTTCACTAGACCTCTCTATAGACCTCTCACTATAGACCTCTCACTATAGACCTCTCACTATAGACCTCTCTATAGACCTCCTATAGACCTCTCTATAGACCTCTCACTATAGACCTCTAGCCTCTATAGACCTCTCACTATAGACTTCTCTCTATAGACCTCTCACTATAGACCTCTCTATAGACCTCTCACTATAGACCTCTCACTATAGACCTCTCTATAGACCTCTCTATAGACCTCTCTATAGACCTCTCTCTATAGACCTCTCACTATAGACCTCTCTATAGACCTCTCACTATAGACCTCTCTATAGACCTCTCACTATAGACCTCTCTCACTATAGACATCTCTCTATAGACCTCTCTATAGACCTCTCTCTATAGACCTCTCTCTATAGACCTCTCACTATAGACCTCTCTATAGACCTCTCTATAGACCTCTCTCTATAGACCTCTCACTATAGACCTCTCACTATAGACCTCTCTCTATAGACCTCTCTCTATAGACCTCTCACTATAGACCTCTCTATAGACCTCTCTCT
>NC_140165.1:4433295-4455615 GCF_963971535.1 Notolepis coatsorum | reverse complement strand
CCACAACAAAGAAAAAACTCAAATCAGCTCAATTGCCAACACCAACTCATCTTCCATACAGAGCACAACACTCCTTTATGTGCCCATATATCAGTGAACTGATCTAGGTTGTTCAATGCTCTATAATAATTAAAATCTATGCTCAGTCTGGCTTTGATCATTTTTCTGAACAGACATACAGCATCATGATCCAAGATTTGTCCTATCTTATTCCTCCTACTGAGATACACAGCCATCTTTGCTCTCCCTAAAATGAAATTAAAAGATGACACTTGCTTCTTTCCTTCTACAGTATTTAAAACCTAAAATGTACCTCTCTTTCGAGAACACCTCTTCACCGACTGGAAAAGTCTCTCTAGTAACCCTAGCAGAGGCAGCAGCCTGGAACAGTCCAGAAAACAGTGGAAAACTGTTTCCCTTTGCGCACAAAAAGGACAGTCATGTGAGACGTTAGGGTTCAATATGGAAATAAAATAATTGACAGCCACTATACCATGTAAAACCCTCCACTGCAGATCGCCAATTCTTTTGAATAACGGTGGTTTGTACAGTGCTCGCCACTCTGGTTTCACCTCATCACTGAGACCAAGGTGCGCTCTCCAGGGAGTGTCACCTCTCCCGTTGAGCTTCTCCTTGTTGAGAACCTTGACTAACAGTCTGTACAAACATTTTCCATCACCCTCATCAAAAAACACACCAGAAACATCTCCCATTGCTAAAAGAGGCCCTGTGCAATTTTTTAAATCAGGCTGCAACTTAAAACTAGGAAACATATCCTCATCACTAGGATGAAGAAACCCGTTTTTAAACTCTGTCAACATGCAACGTTCTATCTCACTGAGCCCCTGCTTCCATTTTCCCAGCATCATGCTGACCGTCCTGATGGATTTCACTCCCAGGCGTGAAGCAAGAGCAGCAGCATTGTCCATGTTCGCTCCTGTCAATTCCACAACATGGCCCAGTGTGGTGATCTTTGACCTGCAGAGCTGCCCGGAAAATGTCAGACCTGGCCCACCAGCTACGTCCAAACGTGCTCCCAGCACAACTGGCTCCTTCAAAAGCCAGAACAGTGATTTTGAGTAATCCAGCGGTCCTTTATCGAACAAACTCCATGTTTTAAAAAGTACACGATAAAAAACAGGCAGAACATTTAACCGAGCACCGCTAAAATCCATCAAAAACAGAGAATTCGACAGTCCAGCCCTCCAAGCTGTTGCAGTATGGCACAAGCCACCGGCCTCCACACCAAGTCTTTTGGTCCATAAAAAGTCTCTGAATGAACTGGAGTCGAAAAGTTGCACCCCTACTGCACAGATGCACAAGACCCTGCCCACCCTCCTCCTTGGCAGGTACAAAACACTCTGGGCACCCAGTGCAGCTTTGTCCAGAAAAAATCTAAAAACAAGCTTGAAGTTTAGGGAGAAGGTCTATTGGGGGATCAACACACATCAGACGATGCCACAATTTAGAAGACACTAGGTTATTGATTACCAGAACACAGCCCCTATACGACATGTTTGGCACAATCCACTTCCATTTCTTTAAACGGCCTTGAGCTATTTCCAGTACATTTTCCCAGTTTTTCCTTTTAAAAGTCTCATCCCCTAAAAAACACTCCCAGATATTTGAAACTCCCTTTTTCCAATGCAGGCCCCCTGGTAAAGTGAGGCTGTTGCACAACGTACCCACCATGATTGCTTCGCTCTTCCCCCAATTGACCTTAGCCGAGGAAATCAAAGCAAAACGTCCCACATTTTCAACTAACACATTGATGTCCTCTTGTTTATTTATAAAAATAACCAAGTCATCTGCATATTGCTGAAAGCTTAAAAGGTGCAATACAACCAGGGACACTTACCCCCGAGATGCCTGCCCTGAGCCTGTGTAGCAGGGGTTCAATGAATACAGCATTCCCGACAATGAACACCCCTGCCTAATACCCCTCTGGATTTTAAAAGGAGCACTCAAACCACCATTAATCTTAAGCACACTCTCAATGTTACTGTACAAGGCCTTGATCTTGGCTATGAGACCTGGGCTGAAACCAAAGGCCTCTAGAGTTTCCACAAGTACTGGTGTTCAACCCTGTCAAAAGCCTTTTCCTGATCTATGGAAATAAGACCAGTTTCCAAACCCAATGCACTAGAGATGTCCAAAAAATCCCGAATCAGAAACACATTGTCACTGACCAACCTGTCAGGCACACATAGGTCTGGTCACGATGGATCACCTGCCCCATTACCTCTCTCAGCCTGGTAGCTAGCACCTTGGAGAGGAGCTTGTATTCTGTACACAAAAGTGAGACAGGTCTCCAGTTCCTGATCTCCATTAAGTCTCCCTTCTTGGCAACAGTGTGAGTACTGCCCTCCTGCAGCTCAGCGGCAGCTGCCCTCCAATAAGACTGTCTCCGAGCACATCAGGAGATCTTCTCCCAACACTGCCCACATGGTCTTATAAAACTCAACAGGTAATCCGTCTATACCCGGAGCTTTCCATTTTCCATGCTCTGCAGGGCAGTATGGAGCTCATCAAGAGACACATCCGCCTCCAACTCTGCACTGGACTCTTTCTCTACCTTTGGTAGGCCTTCATAGAAACCATGAGATTCCTCCTGCTCCTCTCCAAGTTCAGACTGAAAAGGCTACTATAAAAACCCACAGCATGCCTCTGATGTCAGTGGACTCAGACAGTATCTGACCTGTGTCTGAGCGCATGCTGTGGATGAGCCTCTTCTGCCCATTCTTGCGCTCCAGGACCGAAAAAAAAACGGGAAGGATGCATCCATCTCTGAGATGTTTCTGAAACGTGACCCCACCAGAGCACCATGTGCTGAAATACCTAACAGGTCAGCCAGAGCAGACTTTTTAACTTGAGAGGCTCCAATATGGCCTCGATCTCCTGTGGATTCTGCTAGCTCTTGAAGCTCCTCCACATCAATCTCCAGAGCCTTCATAGACCTGGCGATATCCCTAGTAACATTTAGAGTGTACTGTTGGCAGAACTGCTTAATTTTGCACTTCCCCACATCCCACCACTGCTGTAGTGAGATAAAACTGGCCTTTGTCTGCTTATGAACCTTCCATAAGAAGGTAAAAGCGTCACAAATTTTTATCAGTTAAAAGAGACGTATTAAAATGGCCAGTAAGCACTTTGTGGCTTTACACACTTGATAAAAACAGAACAGTACACAAGAGAATGGTCAGTAAAACCAACAGGGGTTATATAACAATTATTAAAACACTAAAATGGTGTTTAAAACAATAAAACCGATCAAGTCTGGCAATGATAATAAATTATCTCTAGTGTGAACCCATGTGTATTGCCTCTGCTTTTTATGCATTCGTCTCCACACATCACTCAGCTCATACGTCTCAATCACCCTAGAGAGACGACTACGAGATGCAGAGTGAGGCTCTTGATGGTTCCTATCTAAAACGGGGTTAACAGTACAGTTAAAATCCCCTCCCAGAAATAAAAACTCTTCATTATCACAACCCTTAATAACATCAGCCAAAGAATCTAAAAAACACATTCTTTCCAAACCAATATTTGGGGCATAAACAACAATAAATACCATTTTCACCTTCTCATATAACACTCTTACTTTTAAAAGACGTCCCTTTACAACCTCCTCAATCTCACATGACTGCGGCAAAAATTGTCTGGAAAATAAAATCCCCACTCCACCACTAGTACTGGTGTTATGGCTTAAAACTATTTCCCCATTCCATTCCCTTTTCCAAGCCACTGTATTATCCTCAGTACTGTGTGTCTCTTGGACAAGCATCACATCAATATTTTTTAAATCCATTAGTTGATAAAGAGATGCCCTCTTTGCATCATCTCTTGCACCATTTAAATGTAGGGTACCTACTTTAAATTCTGCCATGAGAAAATATCCAAATTGCAGGACATAAAATAGTAAAAGGAGACCAGATAACTTAACCATCATTGGAGATTTTTGATCTTGACTTTTGCACATGTTTCTTTAAACGATAAATCTCCTGATCAGAGAAACCTTCGTCACTCCTGTCACTGCGTTTCATTAGCCACTTAGCGGACTCAACAAACAGCTTTACGTCAGGAAAAAAACTTTCCACCTTAACTGCCCTTGAGCCTTTAGTATCCTGTAGAAAACTTTTTATTCTAGTTAAAGAATACCCATCCCTCCTGTCAGCCTGAGACTGAGTGGGAGGCAGAGACTCCGCCTCATCACTCAAGTCAGAGTCTCCACTGTCACTGTCTACCTGCTGCTCAGGTTGACACTCTTTTTTAGCTTTAGAGTCAGATTGACTGACCTCAGTTTTCCTTTTTTGGGAAATTTTGGTAATATCAGCATCAAATTCCATTTCCTCCTCATTTATGCTACACTCTACTTCTCCAGCAGCTGATCCAGTGCATTTGCCCAAACTGATTATTTCTTCACCTCCGACCCCTGTCTTCTGACCTCCCACTTCTTCACCCTCCTCGACCACAGTGATCTCCTCAACAGCCTTCGCTCTTCCCCTTTTCTCCACTTTTTTCCAATTAGAATTCACATTTAATCCTGCCTCCGCTACCAAACCTCTTTCTTCCTGCATCTGCTCACCCTGTTCTGCCCCCTCTACCAGGTCTACCCCCTCCTCCTGCTCACCCTGTTCTGCCCCCTCTACCAGGTCCACCCCCCCCTGCACCGTCTCACCTTGTCCTGTCTTCTCCACCAGGCCTCTCCTCTCCTGCACCTGCTCACCCTGTCCTGTCTTCTCCACCAGGCCTCTCCTCTCCTGCACCTGCTCACCCTGTCCTGTCTTCTCCACCAGGCCCCCCCCCCCCTCCCCCTGCACCTTCTCACCTTGTCCTGTCTTCTCCACCAGGCCTCTCCTCTCCTCCTGCACCTGCTTACCCTGTTCTACTCCCTCCACCAGGCCTCTCCCCCCCCCCTGCACCTTCTCACCTTGTCCTGTCTTCTCCACCAGACCTTCTCCTGTACCTTTCCTCCCAGAGGTTCTCTCTCGACCCTTGTTGGTGCTCGAGCCACTTGGACCTGCCCTGGGTGATGGCGGTGTTTGATCAGACGACCCAGGCCTCCTAGTAGGACAGGACCTAATCATATGACCGTCCAGCCCACACCCAAAACACTTCATAGTGTCTGAAGTTATATAAATAGTGTAATCAAAGTCATCCACTCTAAAATTCATGGATAAATTCAGATCACTTTTTTCATTTTTTAAAATCATGAAAACTTCTGAAAGATAACACATGCTTTAACAGAGGGGATCTACAACCCAGAGAAATCATCTTCACTGGGGAAACTATCTGTCCGTGTCTAGCCAGTTCCCTTTCCAGGACCTCATTTCTGATGAAAGGAGGAACATTGGAAATGATTATTCTTTGTGCAGGACTTACTAGTGGAAACACGGGGGTAAAAGTGTCTTTGATTACCACTCCCTGCTCCACCACCAAATTCACTTTACCTACACAATCCAAAAAAATTACAACTGCATTATTCATCCGCGATGCAGATTTCACGCTATCATGACCCACAATAGCCCCGACCGCAAGCCCGCACTCTTCTACGGTACAATTCAGTCCCGGGGAGAGCTTTATAGCGTGTCTGCGCGTCAGACGCTCCAAACTCATAGCTGCGGGAGGCATACCGACCAGCAAAACTGGTGGCTGCTACTCGCTCCAAAACACACCAAACACTAAACGAAACAACACTGACAACAGACAAACAAAACATACATATATAATAGACACACAGATAGAAGATGGAAATAACTTTCAGAAAGTTTTAACTCACGCGAACCGCTCAGTCAAACCTGCCCGCTCCAAACACACTCGCTCCGATACACACGCATGCGCACAGAGAGAGAGAGAGAGACAGAGAGAGACAGAGAGAGGCATAGAGAGGCAGAGAGAGACAGAGAGAGACAGAGAGAGACAGAGAGAGAGAGAGAGAGAGAGAGAGAGAGAGAGAGAGAGAGAGAGAGAGAGAGAGAGAGAGAGAGACAGAGAGAGAGAGAGAGAGAGAGAGAGAGAGAGAGAGAGAGAGAGAGAGAGAGAGAGAGAGAGAGAGAGAGAGAGAGAGAGAGAGGCAGAGAGAGACAGAGAGAGACAGAGAGAGAGAGAGAGAGAGAGAGAGAGACAGAGAGAGACAGAGAGAGACAGAGAGAGAGAGAGAGACAGAGAGAGACAGAGAGAGAGAGAGAGAGAGAGAGAAGACCAACAAAATACAGATGTCTCTCAATAAGGCTGAGGGAACTATCAATGTAAGACTGATTAATAATTATTAATAATTATAATGTGTGTGTGTGTGTGCGTGTGCGTGTGTGTGTGCAGAACCTCCACCAGCAGCTGGAAGAGGCCGTCCAGGACGGGAAGATCTGGGTGATGCAACTGAAAGACACAGAGTACGAGCTGGACGGCAGCAGAGACCGAGTGCAACAACAAGCTAATGAGATACTACACAAAGCCAGTAAGATATCTATTCTATTTATTATATATATATATGTAACGGTAGTCATAACGTCACCCTTTGATGCCCCGAGGGAGTTTCAAACATGTGGTCTGCCGCTGTCTTTAATGGCCAGACCCGAGATATCTCGGATTAACTCGCCATGCGTTGGATGCCAGACCCGAGATATCTCGGGTTTTGGTCGTTTTTTCTTTTTATTCAATATTTTTATTCATTATTCATCCACTGACCTCGGTGTTGCCATAGGAAAGGATTTTGAGATCGCCAAAGTGCAATGCCGGCCACATCCTGCCAGATGGCAGTGTCGCCCACCCTTTGAAACCTTATATCTAACTCTGTGTTACACTCAAATGTCTCCGGGCACTATATTTAGACGGAGCCAAGTAAGTCGTTTCATACGAGCACTTTGAAACGCATCTGGCACACTCGATCCATAAATTGTGCCAAATTATGTCCGGGAACAGATGGACACCAATACTGGAAATCGCGATCAGACAATTGGAATATTCTTTTTGGAATACCCCCAACCACAGGTAAGGACTATCTGACATCAACTTCAGCTTGATCCAACAATGTTTTCATATCGATCCAGCTGATCGGCTTCTGTAGTGTTCAACACGAATGTCGTTACTGGCCATCAAAGCATAAAAAAAACGACCCCTCCCCCTTTCATGCATTCATGATGAAACATAATACCTATTATATACATTTGATTTGGAAATAGTATCGTGTCCAGGGATGAAACGCCAACGCTTATAGTAGAATACACGTAGCGCCCTATAACTCGCGTTTCAGGAATTATCCCGGATCACTCCTAAACGTTAGGTTATGACTATAACCAAGTTCTGTTAGTTAGGGGCGATGCTTGGCTTCGCCTTCTGCACTATCTCGCGTACGTGCACGCGTACTGAATAAACCACAAATGTACCTCTAATACCAGTATTAGTCTGACCACACCCCTCATCAGCTTACCTTCATAAGCAGGTGTGTGGTCACCTGCTCTCCTCCTTCCCAAGCTTTCACCACAAGGTGAGGTCAAGGGCTGCAGCGGCCGTCCGAAGCCAAGCATCGCCCCTAACTAACAGAACTTGGTTATAGTCATAACCTAACGTTCTGTATCGTTAGTGGCTTAGCTTGGCTTCGCCTTCTGCACAAGGGAGGCCAAGCGGAGCCACTTGGCTGACAAATACACCCCGCTGACAGCCCCCCAAAACCATCAGAACAGGGAGGGCCGAGCCCCCCCGACCCCCCCCTAATGGAGGGTATCCCCCCTATTAGAGGCTTCACGGGAAGGCGACGGACCCGACCGTGCGAAGAGCTCTCAAGCAACTTAACGCACAGGGTGAGCAGACCGTGGCTTGACCCCACGACTACACACACGCACAACCCGCATGCCACCCGGGAACGAACGGAGGAACAACCTCGTTACTGCCCCCAGAATCACGGGATCAAGGGCAAACCCAACCCCGTGGCAAGGCCGTAGCAGCGGAGCGCGAAGGAAGACCCAGACCCACCAAAAGGACTGGACCCCCGGAATGGGGGCCCGGAGAAGTCCATGATGCCAGCATCAAGACCCCACCAGGGGGGCACCTAGTGACCCCGCCCCTCACATCGCCAGCGTATTCGGACAAAGGCCCCTCAGCCGAGCGGGCCCTGTCCCCCTCAACAGCACACCGCCTGGAACACAAGCCCTGCAACAGGCAGACAGCATGGTCATAACACACAAGAGTTAACCAACGGAACAGGCAGTGCACCGGGGAAGACCAGGCAACAGGCTGTCAACCCAAGCCTGGAACAACTGCGGACGAGGCAGGCGCCAGAAAGGACAGCCGAAACAGCCGCCCCGGCGGAAGGGGCGTATGCTGGCGTTGTCGCATAACCAAGCTTTCCACAGAAAAGCCCATACGATCGGCAGACGTCATGAACGTGCAGGGGCACCCTCAACCGGAGAACCGGGAGTTGACACTGCAGCAACACACCAGAGAACCAACCACCCAGGCATTACCCCATGCAATGGTTGGTCCCATAACCCCTCAGGAAAACCCCGAAACGCACCGGCGGTACCACCGCAGCCCGCGTTCCGGTTCCCAACAGGGCCATCCCGGGCCTACAGGTCAACGGGCATCACCCCGGACCGGGCCCGGCGATACGGGGAGCACAGGATCCCAAAGGAGGTTAACCCCACCCAACAGGCTCCTCAGCGCCAAAACGCAAGAGAAGAGCGTAATATGGAAGACCAGCCCCCAGCACCCCGCACTCGGTACCAACAAGGGGTCCCATAACGCACAACCCTGTGACACCCGGATCGACCTAGCATTTTTCCCCCCGAAAAAACCCTAAGTCCCTCAGGGTACCAGAACAGCAGATCTGCATCCCCAGCGGACAACGGGTGCACTGATCTGGACCAGCGCGACCAGAACCAGTCCCGTGCCCTAACCACGCCGACCTGCCAACCCCAGGAGAAGGGGCAGATATGCGCGTCTGATCCCAACATAAAAAGAAGGCGCCACCCAGACGTGTCGGTATGAACCGCGTCCGGCGGCCCACCCCTAGGGCGTGAGACCCTTCCCATATGCCCAGACCCATTCCGTCATCATCCCCTGACATGAACGGGAACCCATCGACAACACACAGGATGTCGGAAGAGGAAAAACCCCCATCCCAATTGCTCCATAAAAACGCTGTTTCACCAAAGCAAACGAGGCGCGCCAGTCAGCAACGGCCAAAGCACATCCTGAGCCAGCACTATGTGTGCGTTTGGACATACCCACATCAACAATAGGCCGGCTAGACCACCATATTGAATCCCCAAGACGCCCAGGGAAACGACAAGAGGGGCGAGATGCAATCAACTCCATGAATGAACATTCAACTCTTTATAAAATAAAGAAAAGGCATCACATGTATGACCTAACTGCACAGCTGGGAGTAAAAAACCCTGTGTTTTCACATGATTTTAATCCAGTCACTCTTCTTAATCAGAGTGTAAGACCAGATTCCCCCAGAAACACCTTCCCACATGAGACCACGGTCAAGAAAAAGATATGTAAACTGTGAGACACGTGACCAACAGACTCAAGTTTGACACAAAAACGAGCGCAGCAGGTTAAGTCCTGCGCTCTACCCTCGACATCTTTACGACACCAGCTCATGGAAGGCGTCGCCATAGCAACAACGCTATAACGGGCGGGGAAAACCCACCGGATCCTGTCATAACAGGAGTCGGTAGAATACCCCTCCCCCCCCCCCCCTCCCCCGCCAAGCACTGGCTTGGCCCTGACTGGCTCAGCAGGAGGGTCAACAACCTCTAAACCAATCAAGTGGGTAAAGGAGGGGTTTATCCGACACCCCCTCCCGAAAAACACACCTTCTATCCCTACACACAGAAAACAACCGTAGCCATTTTGAAAACCTCCGGTAGAACAAAACACATATAGCATAAGCTAATACAATGTTAGCTACCCACAAAGTGTAAAAGGGATTACAACAAAAAACACAAGTCGCCTGTGCGTGAATCCCATACCCGCAGCCTAAGCTATAGGAAGACGTTGAACGAGAGTAATGGCTAGGCCATGAAAAGTGTGTACGAGCATTACTGCAACTAACAACACAGCGTTGTGAACACATACTTAGTTAAAGCAATGGAATATCACCAGTTCTAATTGCATGTGGAGCATCAAGCTAATAGAACCTATTACCGAGTGTAAGTTGCAGACCTTGCTTAAAAACTCGTAACACAACACAACTCATTCCCCCAACGTAACAGGGTAGATTCATAAAACACAACCCCACCACATGATTTGTATTGAAGAAACACACAGTTTGTTCGGCCAACCACAGTCCCCCTTATATCAGGGAACTTTTTTTATTAAATAAATAATATGTGATCAAGGCACAAAATCATAGGGGGGCCGGGGAGGGTGTAGAGGAGGGGACACAGAGGGGGAAAAGTCACTCAACGGCGCCTGCCACCTCGCGCCGCTCGAGTCTGGCCACCCCGGGGAGCCCCGGAGGGACGGTAGGTTACAGTCTGCTGGACACGACGTTCCCTACCGTCTCCTCCGGTCTGGGATGGGCCGGCGGTGGCTGAAGCGTCGTCTCGTCTCCTAGCCCTCTTGGCAGGGCCAGCAGCGGCGGCGGGGGCAGTGGTAGCGGCGACGGAGACAGCTCGACGTCGCGGAAGCCTTCTGCCCCCACCGGCAAGGACGGGAGGCGGAAAATGGGGTTGGAGGATGGATCTCTCCTCTGCCATCTCTCTGCATGTTGAGGTCATCAATAGCAGGGCCTTCCCGAACAGGCCAGCGTCGGAGAGGTCGGCCGTCAGAAGAGGGGCTCTCTTCTTCTCTGGTACACGGGCCTGCTCCAGCCAAAGGTGACGCTGGCCCAGGGTGGCCAGGGCGCGCACTTTACCCATGGCTATGGCTAGCACCTGGGAGAGGTGCAGCACAGCTCCCGCAGCCTGGGTGATCTGATCGCACCTCACCTCGTTCAGATCCGCGCCGCCCGTCATTATCCCCGATACAAATCTAGCCAGGTGGGCGATGTTAGAGGCCGCAGCCAGCGACTGTGTACCGGCGATAAATGACTGGTCACCCCAATAAGCCAATCGCCTAGCCGACCTCCCCTGGAGGACCGGCTTGCATAGGGGCTCCCACACCATATCCGGACAGAGGAGCGCGGCCATCGGATTGTCAAGCCGAGGTACGCCCTCCCCCATACCTTTGACCAACCCCGACACCCGCGTAACTGGTACGTAGGCGGGAGTCAGTCCCATGATGTTGGAGACCGCCTGGCCCCGACGAACATAGGCCCCCATCGATGGGAAAAATGGGTAGACAACGTCCACCCCTCTCACCGGGGGACGCTGCCAGGGATGGCCTATGAGGTCATCAGGGACAGGAGCAGGCAATGGCTGCGGCAGCGGCACACCGTTTGCAGCGGCGGCTACCGCCATGAGCTCGGGAAACCAGGCCCGCAGTTCCCCCTGCGGACCCTCCTCCACCGACCCCGCATCCCTCGCATACAGCAGGCTGCGACTGGTCAAGGAGCCACAATCCGATGCGGCCGACAGTAGGGCATCCTGTTGATGAGGCCAAGGTGGTTCCCCGACATCCTCGAACAAGGCGCCCCGTGGAGCCATTTCCCCCCACCCCGGGGTCTCCGGAGGAGGGATACTCTCCTCCACGGGACCATCATACAAGAACCCGTCCGCCTCCTCCATGAAGTCTTCAGTTTCCATCAGAAATCCAGAGTCGGACGCGGCCTCGCTGGTCTCCAGCAATTCCCCAAACCCAGGCCGTTCGCGTCTGCACGCCACCATGTGACGACGTGAGCGAGCAGACGCAAAAAGTTTTCGTCGCAAATCCCCTGGCTCTAAGACAATCCCCCGTTCATCAACGGGCGATTCCCCAGAAACAGAGGAACCAGAGTCGAGATCAGGCCATCGCCGGAGCGACGGCTCCGAACCCTCGGCTCGTCGGTGAGGAAAACTATCCACCGGCAGTCTCCCGGGCTGGGTCGGCAACCACGAGAGTGGCAACAGCCCAGCACCGGAACGCACGACGGAGGCGGGAATGGAGAATCGGTGGTGAAGAGTAGGTCTAGCGGGTCTACTCTCCGCGGAATACATTATGACCCAAACCTTTTTCTTATATAAACAAGTGAGAGAAGAAAAAGGTTAGGCACAATGTAAACCTAGTCACAACTCTTTTCAACTTATCAACGACACGTCAAGTGGGGTACTACCGAGGCACTTCCTTGTGGTGAAAGCGAGAAGGAGGAGAGCAGGTGACCACACACCTGCTTATGAAGGTAAGCTGATGAGGGGTGTGGTCAGACTAATACTGGTATTAGAGGTACATTTGTGGTTTATTCAGTACGCGTGCACGTACGCGAGATAGTGCAGAAGGCGAAGCCAAGCTAAGCCACTAACGATACAGAACTATACTTATAATCACCACGGGATAACACGTGAACGTATGCATGAAAAAATGCTATCTTTTTTGCATGTTCGACGGAAGAAGGTCACTGTCAAATGACTATAGTATTGTCTCCATAGCTATAATATAGAATATAGATATAGCTCTCCAAACATAGTGACGCACAGTGAAAATATGTTATGGAAACGTGGCACATTAGCCACAAGGGCCAGACTAATCCCTGGCGCTGAATGAGTTAAGGGTGAGAGTGAGTTTAACCCATAGCATAACCGCTACTCCATCCTTGGTAATTATGCTTCGTAACGTTAGCAGTAATGTTAACAGAGATTGTCTGAAGGAGCCGTCTGCCAACGAAGATATTGTTACAGCTGAGAACACGTTTATTCACAAAATGGATCACCATCCAGTGACCAATCAGTACGCATGATAACTTTCTCTAACGATAAGTACTTATGATTACTTTCTCTAACGATCAGTACTCATGATTACTTTCTCTAACGATCAGTAAGTACTTGTGATAACTTTCTCTAACGATCAATACTCATGGTTACTTTCTCTAACGATAAGTACTTGTGATTACTTTCTCTAACGATCAGTAACTTATGATTACTTTCTCTAACGATCAGTACTTGTGATTAATTTACTGTATCTATCTAGTACTTATGACTTATGATTGGGTGTGGTCAGCAGTAGCAACCCCTCCCCTTTCCCCACTAAACTCCTACTTACACATCAGACCAAAACAAATAAAATGTAAACAAAGAGCAATACCAAGAGGTGCATTACAGATTCTACCTTTAAATATACATTATATATATCAATAGTTGGGTTCCCAAACTTTTCAGGCCAGGGCCCAGAAAATAAGGTGTCAGAGAGCCGCGGCCCAATGCACATCGTCAGGGTTTTTTTTTTTTTTTTTTTTTTGCCATGCGACCGATTTTTTAAGCCAAATATCACTTCAATCCTATTAAGTTAGTTCAAGTTAGTTATTCATTTATATGTGCTATTTATGAGAGGGCTAACTTGTTGCAAAATAATAATGATAATAATAATAGCCTCATTAAAATACTATTGTTGCTTCGGTTGTTTTCAGCGTTTTATGTGCATAATCTGTTATTTAGTTTGAAATGTTCGTTGAAATAAGTAGATTTTTCGTTTTTGTTTATTTATTAAGTTAATATAAAACCATATAGTCACATTTTAGAATACAATAGAATAGAATTTTAGAATACAACTAGAAACACTGTCCTGGCCTGCTTCTAAGTTCAGTGGCCTGACAAAAAAAAATTAAAATAAAAAAATAAAAAATAAAAAATATATATTTTTTTTATTTTTTTTAAATATTTTTTTTTTTTTTTTATCATCTCGCGGCCCACCCGTGGCTGCTCGCGGCCCACCTTTGGGTCGCGACCCCGACTTTGGGAACCACTGTAAATTACCACTTAACCCTTTCACTACCACACTACCAAAGGGTTAACCCTTTCACTGTGACAATACAGAAGGTTAACCCTTTCACTGCCACACGGCAACGGGTTAACCCTTTTACAGCCACACTGCAGAAGGTTAACCCTTTCACTACCACACTACAGAAGGTTAACCCTTTCACTACCACACTACAGACGGTTAAACCTTTCACTACCACACTACAGACGGTTAACCTTTTCACTACCACACTACAGACGGTTACTGACTGATGACTAAATGAATGAATGACCCGCGCGTGTCGCTCCTGCAGGTCAGATTGGATCTTTGCAGGCCACACAGATGTCCCACGAGGCCACCATCAGGGAGCTGGACCACGAGCAGAACCGTCTGAAGGACAAGATCAGACAACTGGAGGAAGAGAGAGAGAGACTTCTGAACCAGAGCCAGGCTACTGATGAACAACACAAACAACTAGTACTCACACTGGAACAGGTCAATAATACTACTAGTAATACACTGGAACAGGTAAATAATACTACTATTAATACACTGGAACAGATAAATAATACTACTAGTAATACACTGGAACAGGTCAATAATACTACTAGTAATACACTTGAACAGGTCAATAATACTACTAGTAATAGACTGGAACAGGTAAATAATACTACTAGTAATACACTGGAACAGATAAATAATACTACTAGTAATAGACTGGAACAGGTCAATAATACTACTAGTAATACACTGGAACAGATAAATAATACTACTAGTAATACACTGGAACAGATAAATAATACTACTAGTAATACACTGGAACAGGTCAATAATACTACTAGTAATACACTGGAACAGGTCAATAATACTACTAGTAATAGACTGGAACAGGTAAATAATACTACTAGTAATACACTGGAACAGGTAAATAATACTACTATTAATACACTGGAACAGGTAAATAATACTACTAGTAATACACTGGAACAGATAAATAATACTACTAGTAAGGAACAGGTCAATAATACTACTAGTAATACACTGGAACAGGTCAATAATACTACTAGTAATACACTGGAACAGGTAAATAATACTACTAGTAATACACTGGAACAGGTAAATAATACTACTATTAATACACTGGAACAGATAAATAATACTACTAGTAATACACTGGAACAGATAAATAATACTACTAGTAATACACTGGAACAGGTCAATAATACTACTAGTAATACACTGGAACAGATAAATAATACTACTAGTAATACACTGGAACAGGTAAATAATACTACTAGTAATACACTGGAACAGATAAATAATACTACTAGTAATACACTGGAACAGATAAATAATACTACTAGTAATACACTGGAACAGGTCAATAATACTACTAGTAATACACTGGAACAGGTCAATAATACTACTAGTAATAGACTGGAACAGGTCAATAATACTACTAGTAATACACTGGAACAGATAAATAATACTACTAGTAATAGACTGGAACAGGTAAATAATACTACTAGTAATAGACTGGAACAGGTAAATAATACTACTATTAATACACTGGAACAGGTAAATAATACTACTATTAATACACTGGAACAGGTAAATAATACTACTATTAATAAACTATTAACACTTTGAGTGCCAGCGACGATAAATCTCGCTTTTTTTTTATTAGCGATTTGAATTCATATTTCATCAATCTAGTCTCACGTCAGTGCTGCAAACTCTTTCTGAGCTCCATTGGGAAAATACCGCCCCCTATCGTCTCCCTGTGGTACTGCACCCACTGAATCCAGCTTACTCATTTTACTTCTCTGGCAAGCCACCCGAGAGGATCAGATTAATTTCCGAGCCCCAAAACAACGTGGAATACATATTTCCAGTATCCAGCGTTGGATCAATAAACGCGATCGATATTTGGAATGGCGATCAGGAATTGGAATAATCTTTTTGGAGAACATCTGATCTGAGGTAAGGAATCTATTTTACCAGTCTTAGGATAATCAGAACTTTTTTCACAGAGATATCAACGTGTGCCCTATGTGTGTGTGTGCATGTGTGTGTGTGTGTGTGTGCGATCAGGAAATAAGATATTCGATTTTTCAGCCCGCTTATATAGCGTGCATAAGTACACATATACTATCGATAATCTAGCGTTTATTTGAAAACAATTCATAAATAGGCAGATTTTTTTTTGTGTATTCCAGAATATTCCAGTAAATGGCGTTTAGCACAGAATCTTTATATTTTCGGAACCTTTTTTTATTATTATTTTTATTTAATTTAAAAAAAAAATTGCGTTTATCGCTTTTTACTACTGGGCAGTCCAGTAGAGAGAGAGAGAGTGGTTCGCCACTGGGGCGCCCCATTTTCTGAAACTTTCAAAAAACGAGAGTTTTTCAAAATGGTATCAAACGGAAATGAACAGATTAAAAAACAATCTGTTTTTCGACAATGTTGACTGCAAACAAGTCATTGATAAGCGACGGCCAGATTAGTCACAGCCATAATTTAAGACATAGTTTATGCGTTTGCAAATATGAGAGCTCTATCATTGAAGTGGAACGCTGGCATACGGAGGAGCCCTTTAGCGCCCCGCATGGCTGGCACTCAAAGTGTTAATTATCCGTCGGTCCGTATAATTAATAAACTATTAATCGATAAACTGTTAATTATCCGTCGATAAACTATTAATTAACCATCGGTAGTGTGATAGTAAAGGGTTATTAACCTTCTGTATAGTGTGGCAGTGAAAGGGTTAAAAACAGAATCCCTTTCTGACGATACTGAAAATTGTGATTCTGAAGCCTGACGCCCGCAGGCAGACCAGACGCGCGGCACGAAGTCACGCGCGGGTTCCGTGCGAGATCACATACGTGCGTGGCCTGCCTGGCACACAGAGTCCGACTTCAGAGCGCGAGGAAGCGCGCACGGAGGAAGGCACGTTTACATTGGAACCGCCGTAAATGAAGCGGCGCCCGGCCGCCCGCCCGCGTCAATACTTTTACCAACGGATTTCCAGTTCCGCGTGCGCGTTCTGCGATCTGATTGGCCACTGACGTTTCTGGTCGTGTGACATCATGTGCAGCCAATCGTGTGACGCCTGTTTCTTTCACCGGTTAAGCTTATAGGCGACTCTTTCGAAGTTGGTTAAGGTTAGAGTTTGTCTTTAGAGCAGCGGGCGATAGAACGCCAGCCCTGATTCCAAACTCTAACCTTAACCAACTTCGAAAGAGTCGCCTTCGGAAGCTTAACCAGTGATAAACTAGGCGTTGGGTAGTTTGCATGCCGTTCGAGGCGGAACTGGGCGATTGGGGCTCACATGTCACATGACCAGAAACGTCAGTGGCCCAATCAGATCGCACCAGAAACGTCAGTGGCCAATCAGATCGCAGAACGCGGAACTGGAAATCCGTTGGTAAAAAAAATAGACGCCTAGCCATAGCGTGAGCCTCCTCTCTCTTCTCTCCCCCTGCAGTCTCTGCGAGAGGAGCGGCAGTGCTACGAGCAGGAGCTGTCCCGGCTGAAGGCGCGGTACGAGGAGGAGGCGCTCCGGTTCAAGGAGGCGCAGGTTCGAGTCCTGGAGGAGATGGAGGGCAAACAGAGGGCCTTGAGGGAGGAGGCGCAGAGGGAGAAGGAGCAGGAGAAACAACAACTGATGGCGGTGAGTAGAGAGATAGACTGGAACTGTTCTGTTCTGCTCTGTTCTGTTCTGTTCTGCTCTGCTCTGCTCTGCTCTGTTCTGTTCTGCTCTGTTCTGTTCTGTTCTGTTCTATTCTATTATGTTCTGTTCTGTTCTGTTCTGTTCTGCTCTGCTCTGCTCTGTTCTGTTCTGCTCTGTTCTGTTCTGTTCTGTTCTATTCTATTATGTTCTGTTCTGTTCTGTTCTGCTCTGCTCTGTTCTACTCTGCTCTGTTCTGCTCTGTTCTGTTCTGTTCTGTTCTGTTCTACTCTGCTCTGTTCTGTTCTGCTCTGTTCTGCTCTGCTCTGCTCTGCTCTGTTCTGTTCTGCTCTGTTCTGTTCTGTTCTATTCTATTATGTTCTGTTCTGTTCTACTCTATTATGTTCTACTCTATTCTATTCTATTTTATTCTATTCTGTTCTGTTCTATTCTGTTCTACTATATTCTATCCTATTCTATTCTATGCTATTATATCCTGGTCTATTCTATTCCTTATGTATCCCATTCATGTATTATGAATGTGTGGCCGGGGCAGCTCTCTGAGCAGTGATGTGAGGGGGGGGGGGGGAGGGGGGCTGGTCAGTGATGTGAGGGGGGGGGGGGGGGGGGGGGCTGGTCAGTGATGTGAGGGGGCACTGCGTTCTGTATGAGAAGCTCCTTGGTGGATCTCTCTTTCTCTCATCTCTCCTCTCTCACCTCTCCTTCTCTCATCTCTCATCTCTCTTTCTCTTATCTCTCATCTCTCATCTCTCATCTCTCTTTCTCTCATCTCTCATCTCTCATCTCTTATCTCTCATCTCTCATCTCTCATCTCTCTTTCTCACATCTCTCTTTCTCTCATCTCTCATCTCTCCTTCTCTCACCTATCATCTCTCTTTCTCTCATCTCTCTATCTCTCATCTCTCATCTCTCTTTCTCTCATCTCTCATCTCTCATCTCTCCTTCTCTCACCTATCATCTCTCTTTCTCTCATCTCTCTTTCTCTCATCTCTCTTTCTCTCATCACTCATCTCTCTTTCTCTCATCTCTTTCTCTCATCTCTCTTTCTCTCATCTCTCTTTCTCTCATCTCTCACCTATCATCTCTCTTTCTCTCATCTCTCTTTCTCTCATCTCTCACCTATCATCTCTCTTTCTCTCATCTCTCTTTCTCTCATCTCTCACCTATCATCTCTCTTTCTCTCATCTCTCATCTCTCTTTCTCTCATCTCTTTTTCTCTCATCTCTCATCTCTTATCTCTCATCTCTCCTCTCTCATCTCTCTTTCTCTCATCTATCTTTCTCTCATCTCTCATCTCTCTTTCTCTCATCTCTCTTTCTCTCATATCTCTTTCTCTCATCTCTCTTTCTCTCATCTCTCATCTCTTATCTCTCATCTCTCATCTCTCTTTCTCTCTTTCTCTCATCTCTCATCTCTCATCTCTCTTTCTCTCATCTCTCATCTCTCTTTCTCTCATCTCTCTTTCTCTCATCCCTCATCTCTCATCTCTCTTTCTCTCATCTCATCTATCATCTCTCTTTCTCTCATCTCTCTTTCTCTCATCCCTCATCTCTCATCTCTCTTTCTCTCATATCTCTTTCTCTCATCTCTTATCTCTTTCTCTCATCTCTCTTTCTCTCATCTCTCTTTCTCTCATCTCTCATCTCTCCTTTTCTCATCTCTTATCTCTTTCTCTCATCTCTCTTTCTCTCATCTCTTATCTCTTTCTCTCATCTCTCTTTCTCTCATCTCTCTTTCTCTCATCTCTTATCGCACATCTCTCATCTCTCCTTTTCTCATCTCTTATCTCTTTCTCTCATATCTCTTTCTCTCATCTCTCTTTCTCTTATCTCTTATCGCACATCTCTCATCTCTCCTTTTCTCATCTCTTTCTCTCATCTCTCATCTCTCTTTCTCTCATCTCTCATCCCCCATCTGTCTTTCTCTCATCTCTCATCTCTCTTTCTCTCATCCCCCATCTCTCTTTCTCTCATCTCTCATCTCTCTTTCTCTCATCTCACTTTCTCGCATTCTGTCGTCTCTCTTTCTCACATCTCTCTCTCTCATTTCTCATCTTTCCCTCATCTCTGATCTCTCTTCTCATTCACCCCCCTCTCATGCCCTCCTCCCTTCAGTAATATTTCCATTCTGTTTGAAGCTGCCTACTAATTGGTTGATTTCCATTGACATAAAATTCTGCCTCCAAGCCGAGATCTAGGGTTATCGTGTGTGCGTGTGTGTGTGTGTGTGTGTGTGTGTGTGTGTGTGTGTGTGTGTGTGTGTGTGTGTGTGTGTGTGTGTGTGTGTGTGTGTGTGTGTGTGTGTGTGTGTGTGTGTGTGTGTGTGTGTGTGTGTGTGTGTGTGTGTGTGTGTGTGTGTGTGTGAGAGATGGAGAGATGGAGATATATATATATATAGAGAGAGAGAGAGTGAGAGAGAGAGAGAGGGAGTGTGTGTGTGAGAGAGAGAGAGAGAGAGAGAGAGAGATGTTATATAAGTCAGTAGTATCTGCCACCTTGTGTCTTCTTTAGATGAAAAACTGATCTCACCAGGAAAAACAGAGAGAGAGAGAGAGAGAGAGAGAGAGAGAGAGAGAGTAAGAAAGAGAGATATATATATAAAGGAGAATAATGTGATAAATAATATACATATAATAAAATAAATAATAAAAATAATAAAATACATGTGAATAATTAGGAACTGCCCAGTACAACCACAGTCTGACACTGTTGACCACTAGGAGCTGCCCAGTACGACCACAGTCTGACACTGTTGACCACTAGGAGCTGCCCAGTACGACCACAGTCTGACACTGTTGACCACTAGGAGCTGTCCAGTACAACCACAGTCTGACACTGTTGACCAGTAGGAGCTGCCCAGTACAACCACAGTCTGACACTGTTGACCACTAGGAGCTGCCCAGTACAACCACAGTCTGACACTGTTGACCACTAGGAGCTGCCCAGTATGACCACAGTCTGACACTGTTGACCACTAGGAGCTGCCCAGTACAACCACAGTCTGACACTGTTGACCACTAGGAGCTGCCCAGTACAACCACAGTCTGACACTGTTGACCACTAGGAGCTGCCCAGTACAACCACAGTCTGACACTGTTGACCACTAGGAGCTGCCCAGTAAAACCACAGTCTGACACTGTTGACCACTAGGAGCTGCCCAGTACAACCACAGTCTGACACTGTTGACCACTAGGAGCTGCCCAGTACAACCACAGTCTGACACCGTTGACCACTAGGAGCTGCCCAGTACAACCACAGTCTGACACTGTTGACCACTAGGAGCTGCCCAGTACAACCACAGTCTGACACTGTTGACCACTAGGATCTGTCCACTACAACCAGTTTGACACTGTTGACCACTAGGAGCTGCCCAGTACAACCACAGTCTGACACTGTTGACCACTAGGAGCTGCCCAGTACAACCACAGTCTGACACTGTTGACCACTAGGAGCTGCCCAGTACAACCACAGTCTGACACTGTTGACCACTAGGAGCTGCCCAGTACAACCACAGTCTGACACTGTTGGCCACTAGGAGCTGCCCAGTACAACCACAGTCAGTGCCAGTGCTTTTGGTTGGACTGAAACAGTTGTTAATTAACAGGTCAGGTAAGCGTCTTACAAAACAACGTACTGTCCCTTTAACAGCTTCCTCTGTCCAATAGGAGATGAGCCAGGAGTTTGAGATAAAGCGCCTGTCATTGGAGGAACAGAGGGACCACCTCCAGCAGCAACTGGACAATCTGAAGGAGGAGCTGTCAGCCAAACTCAACATGGCCAATCAAGAGGCAGGATGAGTCCATGTGACCTACCTATTGATGTCAGAAAATGCTGTTGGAATCATAGACATATATAAAGGCTAGATGACTCACCGCGCTGCTGGCCAATGGAGACCGACGTTGCCACATGGCGGCCATCTTGCCACAGGCAGCACGCCCACGCATAACATGAATGTCCATGGTTCATGTACTATTGAAATAACCATAGCTTGCAAGATTTTCAACCGATTTTCAAACGGTTTGGTTTGTTATAAACGTCAGAGATGTAGTTATCATACTGCATACTTATAATGGACTTTCACATGAAAATAATTTCAACATGTCCAAGCATCCTGAATCATAGCCACGTTAATAACGTTTGTAATAAACCAAACCGTTTGTAAATCGGTTGAAAATTGAGCAAGCTATGGTCATTTCAATAGTACATGCACCATAGACATTCATGTTATGAGTGGGCGTGCTGCCTGTGACAAGATGGCCGCCGGTGAACTACGCTGGAGACTCCGCCTTGCACCATCTAGTTATATATATATCTATGGTTGAAATAATATGACAAAGAACCATTGGCCGGGAAGTCTGATGATGTCATTTCCTGTGTTGTGTCCCAGCTGTCGCACCTCCAGGAGCAGGTGAGGGAGGGGGAGCAGAACCTTAGCTCCGCCCACAGCCAGATCTCCTGTCTTAAAGAGACACAGAACAAACTCAAGACGGAGCTGGACGCCACCAGAGCTCGAGTCAGAGAGACTAGTAACCTACTGACGGACCTGCAGGTAAAGATACTAACTAGTACACTAACTAGTAACCTACTGACGGACCTGCAGGTAAAGATACTAACTAGTAATCTATCTATCTGTCTATCTATCTATCTATCTATCTATCTATCTATCTATCTATCTATCTATCTATCTATCTATCTATCTATCTATCTATCTATCTATCTATCTATCTATCTATCTATCTATCTATCTATCTATCTATCTATCTATCTATCTATCTATCTATCTATCTATCTATCTATCTATCTATCTAT
>NC_140165.1:4412853-4423095 GCF_963971535.1 Notolepis coatsorum | reverse complement strand
TGGAAAAACTTAAAGAACGCATATGACTTTGGAAACTGAGTACAGAATAAGGTATTATGTGAATGTCATGTCTCACGTTGGGGTCCTGGGGCGGGGGGGGGGGGGGGGGGGGGGGGGGGACGAGCGAGTATTCATGTATGTTGGTGTTTTTTGTTTTTGTTTTATTTATTATTTTTCATTCTTTGGTGTCCTATGTATATTTTCTGATCCCCTTCTGATCTGGGTCTGGTGGTTGTGGGCGCGGACTGGGGGGGGCCGTGGTTCGGGGTCTCTGCGGGTCGAGGCACTAAAGAGGCGTGGTGCTTTGGCTCGCGGGGGGGCCGGGCTGTGGGTCCTCCGGGGTTGTGGCTTGCGGTTGCCGGGCCTGGGGGTGGAGGGGGCTCGGTAAGCCCGCTTTTATAGTAAATATTTTATTTCCCTTTTTTTCCCTTTTACTTTATGACAACTTAATTTGACTGGTTATGTATGTAAATGTATAATCTGTCTAATTTATTGTCTAATCATTGTTGTGTTAGTTTATGTTCTTGGATGTCTTTTATGTAATATTGTTACTTATTGTATTGTGAGTTGTGTTGTTTCTTGTTTGAAAAATAAAAATAAAAAGATTTGATAAAAAAAAAGGACTCGAAACTCAAAGGTTAGGACTTGGGACTTGACTCGAGACTTGCCTCTCTTGACTTGGGACTTGACTCGGGACTTGAGAGTACCAAGACTTGAGACTGACTTGTGACTTGCAAAAAAAACAATGACTCGGTCCCACCTCTGCCCTGATGTAAACAAGACGAAAGTCTTTCTCTGGTCTGCATCCCCTTAACAATTGTGTGTATTGAGCCGTACTGTACTAGTCTGTGTACCCATTCTGCAATCTGTTAAATAAAATGTTCAATCAATCATCAGTCAATCAGCCAGTCAGTTGGTTACTGTAGTTGCTACATTATGCCAGCAGGTGGCACTATATCCCT
Source organism: Notolepis coatsorum (assembly GCF_963971535.1). NCBI lineage: Eukaryota > Metazoa > Chordata > Actinopteri > Aulopiformes > Paralepididae > Notolepis > Notolepis coatsorum. The sequence continues at coordinate 4,422,133 of NC_140165.1, read as the reverse complement.
GCTTTACACTGCAGCGTCACATCTGGATGTGTTCAGACCTTCATCATCATCACTTCACAGGAGAAGGAGGAAAACGGTTTTTGGAGAGAAGTTGAGCAGATTTGCAGATTTAAGAGTCATATGAGCAGCTTTTAATCCACATGCTGGACGTGGAGGAGGCGGCGGCAGGTTGGCTCTGGATTCATCATCACCATGGAAGGAGTTTCCTGACATTAAAACATCCATAACGGATTTTTATTATTTTTTTGCTTTTTATTAATTTGTTGTTGGACGAGAAACGGACCTTTACTTTTCTGTCGCTCCCTCCGGTTCCTGCAGGTAAACAAAGTTAATAAACTACCGAATAACGGACGTGAATAAGATAACTTGTTGAAAAGTGAAACGTGTCGTCGTTTGCTTTTTAAGTTGTGTTTATTGAACTTTGAAATACTTTAAAACCACTCGACCGAGAGGAGAGGAGATGGAAAAACTACGATGAGTCCAAACCTCTCACACATTATTGAAGCAATATTCTACTTGTTGTTGTTTTGTATTTATGACTCTAACCATATCTCCATAATAACCAGTTAAACAACAATAATAAGAGACCAGTTGACTTGGCGTCGAGCTGAAGAGAAGCTGAATAAATAAACCAACGTGTCCAGTTGAAACCTCTATAATATAATCGTCCAGATTCCTTAGTTCAGCCTATTCTTATCTCTCTCTATATATCTATATACTTATCTATATCTATCTATACTTATCTATATATTATCTATACTTATATCTATCTGTGTCATCTATCTGTAAATTATCTTATCTTGTAAAATATGCAGTGTCAACTATAATTTAACTACATGTTGTGTTCAGTAGCTGTTTCAGTAACAAACTACTTTGGGTCATGGAGTTAGTTAACTACTTTGGGTCATGTAGTTTAGGTAGTTAACTACTTTGGGTCATGTAGTTTAGGTAGTTAACTACTTTGGGTCATGTAGTTTAGGTAGTTAACTACTTTGGGTCATGTAGTTTAGGTAGTTAATTACTTTGGGTCATGTAGTTTAGGTAGTTAACTACTTTGGGTCATGTAGTTTAGGTAGTTAACTACTTTGGGTCATGTAGTTTAGGTAGTTAATTACTTTGGGTCATGTAGTTTAGGTAGTTAACTACTTTGGGTCATGTAGTTTAGGTAGTTCATTACTTTGAGTCATGGAGTTTAGGTAGTTCATTACTTTGGGTCATGTAGGTTAGGTAGTTCATTACTTTGGGTCATGTAGTTTAGGTAGTTCATTACTTTGGGTCATGTAGTTTAGGTAGTTCATTACTTTGGGTCATGGAGTTTAGGTAGTTAACTACTTTGGGTCATGGAGTTTAGGTAGTTAACTACTTTGGGTCATGTAGTTTAGGTAGTTCATTACTTTGAGTCATGGAGTTTAGGTAGTTAACTACTTTGGGTCATGTAGTTTAGGTAGTTAACTACTTTGGGTCATGTAGTTTAGGTAGTTAATTACTTTGGGTCATGGAGTTTAGGCAGTTAATTACTTTGGGTCATGTAGTTTAGGCAGTTAATTACTTTGGGCCATGGAGTTTAGGCAGTTAATTACTTTGGGTCATGTAGTTTAGGTAGTTAATTACTTTGGGTCATGGAGTTTTTAGGTAGTTAACTACTTTGGGTCATGTAGTTTAGGTAGTTAATTACTTTGGGTCATGTAGTTTAGGTAGTTAATTACTTTGGGTCATGGAGTTTTTAGGTAGTTAACTACTTTGTGTCATGTAGTTTAGGTAGTTAATTACTAAAATAAGTATTTTTATTATGGTATCCATAATGTTGGCATATTCCTTATAACTATGTTGGGTCATGTAGTTTAGGTAGTTAATTACTTTGGGTTGTTTAGTTTAGTTTAGGTAGTTAACTACTTTGGGTCATGTAGTTTAGGTAGTTAACTACTTTGGGTCATGTAGTTTAGGTAGTTAACTACTTTGGGTCATGTAGTTTAGGTAGTTAACTACTTTGGGTCATGTAGTTTAGGTAGTTAACTACTTTGGGTCATGTAGTTTAGGTAGTTCATTACAAACTAAATATTTTCAGAGACATTTGCATTTTTCGGATTCTACTTCAATAATTGCTCCTGGGGGGGGGGGGGGGGGGGCAACGTGAGGTTCTGCCTGCCCTGGTTACTAAATCAAACACACCTGGGACTGACATGCCAACGCGAGGGTCTGCCTGCCCTGGTTACTAAATCAAACGCACCCTGGGACAGACATGCCAACGTGAGGGTCTGCCTGCTCTGGTTACTAAATCAAACGCACCTGGGACAGACATGCCAACGTGAGGGTCTGCCTGCCCTGGTTACTAAATCAAACGCACCTGGGACAGACATGCCAACGTGAGGGTCTGCCTGCTCTGGTTACTAAATCAAACACACCCACACTTTACTCTGTGTCAGTTGGCTTGTTGCTCCATGTACTAATTATATAAGATTCCAGACTCAAGACTGTATAAAGACTGTAGTTTAGATTAGGGGTGGGACGATACATCGATCCAGATCGATACATCGATGTAATGATCAACAATCGAATTGGATCGATGCAATGTAATAAGATCGATTCATATCGATACTCTTATTTTGAAAATCCTGTGGCGAGTCTCATATCCGCCCAAGAACAACAGCAGTAGCTCCGTGTGTGTAGATGTTACAGCATAGCATTCTCCCTTTCTGTGTGTGTGTGTGTGTGTGTGCGCGCGTCTTTGGAAAGACCAGATGAGGTCAGAGGAGTTTGATGTTTAAATGTTATTTAAACATAAACAATATAATACATAATAAATGTAGGCCTATACATGATCATGCAACATCAACAAATTGTTGTAGGAACGGTTTGGGAGAGGGAGGTTGTGAGTTTTGAGTTCCAAAAAATGTAGCTTAAAGTTTAAAGCTCAATATATAAAAACGTGGCACTTTACAGTGAACAGGAGGTCTATTTGTATTAAAAACAATAGATTGATTTTCCTTTAAATGTCTGGAAGAGCTCAAAAATACAAATGTCAAATGATATTTTCATTACCTTTTTTTTGTTGATCTAAATGTTACTGATTGTGTTAAATGGGCATATGATATCATCTCATATCGATCGCAGGCACCTGAATCTAATCGTATCGTATTGTATCGTGAGAGACTTTGTGATATCGGCAAATATCGTATCGTTGTCCAAAGAATCGATATCGTATCGTATCATGATGAAACTGGTGATTCCCACCCCTAGTTTAGATGTAGTAGTTGAACTCGTTTTCGTTTGACTCTGATAGGATTGTTTGAGAGTAGGTACGATTCAGTTGAACTACTTTTCATTGTGGAGTAGCTAGTCGTTTCGTGAACTATGGTTTTACAGTAGTTTCACTGTGAAGTAGCTAGTCGTTTTACAGTAGTTTCACTGTGAAGTAGCTAGTCGTTTTACAGTAGTTTCACTGTGAAGTAGCTAGTCGTTTTACAGTAGTTTCACTGTGAAGTAGCTAGTCGTTTTACAGTAGTTTCACTGTGAAGTAGCTAGTCGTTTTACAGTAGTTTCACTGTGAAGTAGCTAGTCGTTTTACAGTAGTTTCACTGAAGTAGCTAGTCGTTTTACAGTAGTTTCACTGTGAAGTAGCTAGTCGTTTTACAGTAGTTTCACTGTGAAGTAGCTAGTCGTTTTACAATAGGTCCCCCAACACTGAGAATAATGTAATGAGCAGTTAAACAGTTCTGTAACAGCATATCCTGCTTTCAGAGAGGTTCCCAAAGGTAGCGTGGTCAGGGTTAGGTTAGGTTAGGTCAGAGTCAGGTTAGGTTAGAGTTAGGTTAGGTTAGGTCAGAGTCAGGTTAGGTTAGAGTTAGGTTAGGTTAGGTCAGAGTCAGGTTAGGTTAGAGTTAGGTTAGGTTAGAGTTAGGTTAGGTTAGGTCAGAGTTAGGTTAGGTGAGGTTAGGTTAGGTCAAAGTTAGGTGAGTTCAGGGTTAGGTTAAGTTAGGTTAAGTTAGGTTAGGGTCAGGTTAGGTTAGGTCAGAGTTAGGTGAGGTCAGGGTTAGGTTAAGTTAGGTTAAGGGCAATTCCATGCAAATGTCACCCTCACCATGAAAAAATTTAAATAACATGATCATAACCAAACCAATTTCAAATGTATCATCAAGGTCTATATTTTGAAGTACAAAATAGATTTGATCGTAATATTTATGTGAATGCATGTTTTTTCACACTACAGGAGGAGACACAATGATGTAAACATTTATTTTTCGATTAACCTAATTGTATGACTTTCTGAATGGCCAGAATGACAAAAAAAATCAACAGATATTTTTTTAACCTCACCTTTGGTCATGAAGGGCTGTTGTATCAATATGTGAATCAATTATGTACTTTGTCTTTCCATTGGCAGGTGAAGCATGCTGTTATAATGTCCCTTTATGGGACAGCGAATGTAACATCCATAACGTTTTCCAGGAAAAGTTGTCATAAAACATGCATCTGGAATGCAATGTCAACCAAACTTCCTAAGCAAAGCTAACTTTTATAAAGATGACATATTAGCAACAATTAGTCATTCTGGTCTTATTTTTTGTATTCTTTACAAGTGTTATGGATGTTACCGTTATGGATGTTACATTGCGAATGTGTGTTGTTAAGTCCGATTATGACCCCTTTGTTTGAAGTATAATTTACACTTTTAGTTACACTTATTGAGATAAAGATGAGCCTGCAATAAGAAATGTTTTGACCTTTTGGATTTTGAGACAAAATACACAGCGTTATGGATGTTACGGAAATTGACAAGCTTTTCGGACTCACTGAACACATGATGAAAACTCTGTGAATATCTTTTTCAAAGAATAACATGTTTACTATCACTTTGTAGGGAAGGCTTTGAGGTACCCAAAAAGCACATCGAGTCTGGAGGGGTGTTCAGTGGGGGGGCTTTTTTCACCTAGAAAGGCCCCCGTATCAAACCGGCCCTTTCTGTCGGGGTCCCCCCTTGGGTGCGATTGCCTCGTGGGTAGTGTCAGGGTCAGATGTCCCGACACGGAACGCTCTGCTCGCACGGGTCCAGGGTTGGCTACGCACAGCGGGTGGGACCGGGCCAACTATCTACAGTTCCTGGCGGACCTGCGCCACATGGCGGCGGGTGCGTTGGGAGTGTCATCACATATGACTATGGCAGTACCATATGTTGAGGTGGATGGAGAGAACGCTCAGGCGGGGACTTGTGTTTACACAACCCCACCCGTTTTCGGGTTTGGTACAGACCCTATTGTCAGGGTCTCCAGCAGTGACAGCTCTGGTCAACGAGATCCAATCTCTGTGGACGAAGCAAGCCATCGTCGTGGCGTTCTCCTCCCGGTGTTCTCTGGTGCCTGAGAAATCGGGAGGGGGGGGTGTCAGACCCAGGCTGGACCTGTCCCATGGGAAGGTTCAGCATTTTTTGGATCGTCTCCTACCTGTTGAACACTGTCAGATGGGGGTCTGGTTCTCCTCCATAGACCTGTAGGATGCGTATGCGCATCTCCGATCTTCCATCCTAGGGCTTACCTACGCTTCCTTTGCAGGGTTAGCGTATGAGTACCAGAGGCTGCCGTTCGGTTTTCTCTGGCTCCCCGCATCTTCACCAAGTGCGTGGAGGCCGCACTGGGGCCTCTGCGTCGTCAGGGGTTACGGAGTGTATTCTGCCCTGACGACGTTCTGGTCCTTCGCGGTAGGCTTGGGCGGTATGACGGTATTACGGTATACCAGGGTATTTAGAAATACCGACGGTATTGAAAATCAATACCGTCAAAATCACAGATGTGTTTCAGTTTCCATTACACTGAAACAGAGTTTTGACAGTGGTTGGTTGTAGTGCACACACAGCAGGCGCCAGCAGAGGGCGAGACCAGTCCTCACTAGTGGAGCGAGCACATGCAGAGCTGGTTGTCTACACACAGGAGGACGCAAACGATAGGGGAAAACCCGCTTCAGTGGTGGAAATTAAATGAGACACGCTTGCCGTTGCTGGTGCTGCGGGCTAACTGGCTATTCTGAGAGCTAACTGTTGTGTATGTGGATCGATCACAACGGTGTTCACGCTTTACGGTAATGTTGCGACAGTGCTGTGAAAATACCGTAAAGCGTTAGCTCTCAGAATGGTAGCCAGAAGCCTGCAGCTCCTAGTACTACTATCGTTAGCTCTCAGAATGGTAGCCAGAAGCCCGCAGCTCCTAGTACTACTATCGTTAGCTCTCAGAATGGTAGCCAGAAGCTAGAGCCATATGAAATCCGCGATCATGGAATCGCGGACGGAATCGCGGAATTGAGCAATAAAAATGGAATCAACTGTAAAAAAAAATATATATATAATTTTTTTTTTTTTTTTTTTTTTTATGTTGTGGGACTTGTACAGCACTTTGTTCAACTTTGTCAATGCTGTAAAGTTTAAACCTTTTTAAATCTTAGACAAACAAAACACTTTGCTTTCATGAAATATTGTAAGCCATCATTTGAGGCTTTATAAAAGCAGCACAATGAACACAAATCTGTCAGTGCCGAGTCCGACCTCATCTTAAATAACAAACAGCATTGCTTGTTGTAGTTAACAAAGAGAGGCAGAGTTGATTTTGCAAAAAAATATATATATATCATTTTTATTTTTATATTTTTTAATAATCATATTCGAATCCCATGCCCATCGAACGAAGCTTCGAAGCTTCGAAGTATTTAAGACAGCCCTATTAAATGGACTGTTATATCATATTAAATTGTGGACATTTATTCATTCCCACTTATTAGACACTATTTCTGATGGTAAAATGAGCGTACAAAGCAAAATACAGAATTCTGAAATATTAAAACGGAAAAAACGGAATTTGGGAAAAAATAAAATGGAATTTGGAAAAAAATTAAACGGATTTCATATGGCTCTACCAGAAGCCTGCAGCTCCTAGTACTACTATCGTTAGCTCTCAGAATAGTAGCCAGAAGCCTGCAGCTCCTAGTACTACTATCGTTAGCCCTGTGGGCTTCTGGCTACCATTCTGAGAGCTAACGTTACTAAGATGCTGCGAGCCGGCCATTGTTCTGTGATTTGTTTACTTGGTAACATGGGTTGCCCCCCCCCCCCCTAATGAAAATGAAAGTAATACCGTCATATACCGTATACCGGGGTATTATGTCATCAAGGTATGACGGTATGGAAAAAATTATACCGCCCAAGCCTACTTCGCGGTCAAGGTGGATCGTCAGGTCTCGTACCAGGCAGGTCCCTACCAGCCTGGGGTTTGCTGTAGACTGGAAGTAGAGTACTCCTCTTCCCAGTCAACGGTTGGAGGGCTATGGGCATCCCTCTCAGAGCGTGTTGTCAACACGCTCGGGAGGTTCCGTCCTAGGACGGTTACGGCGCTGTCTCACGTCACGTTTTTCACCGACGCCTCCCTCGCTGGTGACGCGTCGGGCCAACGCAGTAGGGGGCAGCTGGCAAACCATGCTGCCCGGTCTGCGCTACGTTCAATGTGTTGGTATTGAAAGCGGTCCTTCTGGTCCTCAAACGGTGTTGATCAGGACGGACAATACGACGTCAGTGTCGTATATCGACAGACAGGGAGGAGTACGCTCCCCCCGTCTGCACCAGGCGGCGGCTGGCTATGGGCGTCCTCCATCTGCGCGGCCTGAGGGCTCCCCACATCCCCGGCAGGGTGAATGTGGGTACAGGTGTACTGTCGCGGGGCGGTCCTCATCCTGACGGGTGGGGATTACGTCCGGACATAGCCAGGCAGGTCTGGGACCGATGCCGTGCCGCCTGGGATTCTTCCCCATACATCTGTTAGGTCAGTTGGGACGGGTACGTTGAGGGGCGCAGGTTCTTGATCCTGATGGTGTTACCATCCGGAATGCGCATGCTCCCTCCGCTGACGCGCTTACGCGGGCAGATGGCGTATGTTCCAAGTGTGGTGTAAGGCGGGGGGCCGGGAGTCTCCTGCCCCCTGGATGCTGTCCTTAGTTACCTCCAGTCTCTCCTTGATAGACTGTCGGCTTCGACGGTGAGGGTATATGCAGCAGCTATATCCTCCTATCATGAGGGATTTGAGGGGGATGTCTTGTTCAGCCACCCTCTTGTGAAGCATTTCCTGCTTGGCGCTCGACGCTCGACGCTCTTTGGCTCCGAGTTGGGATCTTCAATTGGTCCTCGGTCGGTTGTCCTTGGCCCCGTTTGAGCGTCTTGAGCAAGCGCCGTTGGAACAGCTGTCGTTCAAGACCGCGTTCTTGCTGGCCGTCACCTCCGCTAAACGCGTGGGTGTGCTTTGTGCTCTCTCGGTACGACCAGAGTGCCTGTCTTTCGTTCCGATTACGGTGTCACTCTGCGGCCTAATCCTGCCTTCGTGCCTGTGAATATCCGGAGTTCTTCCGCTCCAGGGATATTGTGGTTCAGGCGTTTTCATCCGCCTCCTCACGCTAGTGAGTTAGATGCAGGCCTTCACCTGTCATGTCCGGTCCGTGCTTGGGAATTTACCCCAGCTGTACTCAGGACCTCAGGGTCACCGATCAGCTTTTTGTCTGTCACTGTGGTTCTCGTGCCGGTAAGGCACTGTCGAAACAGCGCCTGTCCCATTGGTTGTGCGAGGGCATTGCCTCTGCTACACGTTGGGTGGGCAGGATCCCCCTGGGGGCGTCAGGGCGCACTCCACTCGTGGGGTGGTGCCTCTGCCGCTCTCCTGGGTGGGGCCTCGGTGGAGGCCATCTGTGCTGCAGCTTCATGGTCCTCCCCGGGTCCCTGTGTAAGGTTTTACCTCATGGACATGACCGGGGGTTCTGTCTCCCCGGCGGTTCTGGGGTCTGTGGCCTTTCCTGCTTCCCGTCCTTTGGTAGGGTAGCAGGAGTGTGTGGGTAGGGGCCACAGTGTGTTAGGTCACACGTGGTTCCGCCTGTGCTGTGTGTTCAAGGGGTTCTAGTTCCCTCTTGCTCGCACTCAGATGGAGTTGACTGCGCCCCCCCTTCATTAGGAAGGATGGGGTGACGGGACTCCCCAAACCCCTTGATGTGGGCTTACGGGTCCTCAGGGGGTACATTTGTCGGGCCTCGCGTCCGCTCTAACCCATATCTCGATAGGCTTAAGAGCGGGACGCGATAAGCCAAGTACGATATATAACGATATGTTATATGAGTACTGGCTGAGCGTCCCGCTCTTAAGCGGCCCTGAGTTCCCTTTTGAGGGATCTTTTACTGGGAACGGGATTTTTTGGCGAGGAAGAGTGTTTGGTGACCAGGCCCGCTGTCTTGTAGGCTGCGCCTCCATAGGGGCGGGACCCGGCAG
>NC_140165.1:4360353-4407853 GCF_963971535.1 Notolepis coatsorum | reverse complement strand
GTGTGTGTGTGTGTGTGGTTGTGTGTGTATGGTTGTGTGTGTGTGTGTGTGTGTGTGTGTGTGTGTGTGTGTAGCTGACTCTGAAGGAGTTGAAACTGAAGGAGATCCAGAAAGGAGGAGATGATGTGGAGCTTCGTCTCAAGAAGATTCAGACCAAGAAGGTTCATAAACTGTTATTATTGTTATCATTATTATTATCATTATTATTATTATTATTATCATTATTATTATTATTATTATTATTATTATTATTATTATTATTATTATTATTATTATTATTATTATTATTATTATTATTATTATTATTATCATTGTTATTATTATCATTGTTATTATTATTATTATCATTGTTATTAGCATTACTATTATTATTATTATTATTATTATTATTATTATTATTATTATTATTATTATTATTATTATTATTATTATTATTATTATTATTATTATTAATTATTATTATTATTATTATTATTATTATTATTATTATTATTATTATTATTATTATTATTATTATTATTATCAATATTATTATTATCAGTTATTATTATTATCATTGTTATTATTATTATTATTATTATTATTATTATTATTATTATTATTATTATTATTATTATTATTATTATTATTATTATTATTATTATTATTATTATTATTATTATCATTACTATTATTATCATTATCATTATTACTAGTGGTGCACGATATATCAGCCGATATGGTAATTTCTTTACACATCTGTATCGTTCCGATGTCAAAATATAATATCGGCCGCCGATGTTAAAGTTAAAAGGTTAAAGTTTTGAACTGTTGTACAATGTTCACAGCATACAGTGACTTGGTCTCAAGTGAGTTAGATGTCTGTTGAGAAGACTCAGGGTTGGCTTATCCATAGTGTGAATTCAGGACACACTTGTATCCTTTATAAACATTTATTTTTATTTAAATATTTATTTTTATTTAACATGTTTTGGTCTTAAATTGTTTCAAAATATCAGTAATTTCTGAAAATAAATGACAAAAGTTAACACTTTGAGTGCCACGCCGGGTTTTCCTTTTTACCCCCTGAATGCCACCATCGGCGTCAATGTTAACGTTAATATCACCTAATCTATGTTTTAAATTATGGCTATGTGTCTAATCTGCCCATCGCATTATCAAAGTCTATTTTCCAGTCAGTGCTGTCAAGGCAGATTGGTTTTTTATCGCGTCATTTCCGTTTCAGAGCATTTAGAAAAGCACCCGTTTTGAGATAAAAAAACAGCTAATTCTGGAGCATTCTATGAAAATCGTCTTTTACTGGAATATTCCACAACGTTGATATTCGTCAGCCTTTTTATGAATCGTTTTCAAATAAACGCTAGATGATCAATATTATACATGCACGTAAGCACATTCGGGCCGCGCACGGATAATCACCGTGTTGATTTCCTCTTGGACTTTTACAGTGAAACCGAAAGAGTCCATTTCACAAAACAGCTTATAACTTCATCAAAATTAGTCTTATTATCCTAACACTGATAACATAGAGTCCTTACCTGACATCAGATGGTATCCAACTGGTATATTCCAATTCCTGATCACCATTCTAAAAAATCGATAAGTGTATAGATCCAACGCGATACAATAGAACTCCATGATCAGCGGGGCTCAGACTCTCCAGAATGAACTGTGGTAACCCCGGCTGGATCAGTGGACTGGAAAATGTGGAGTACCGGATTTTTTTCCCCATCCATTTTCATTGAGTCCATTCCAAAATCCCTTATGTCATCTGAAAGACGATAGGGGGCGCTTTTTTCCACATATAATCTCTGGCGGTGCTCGTGTATACTAGGGTAGGCTCGCGTGATGCAATATGATTTCAGATCGCTAAAAAAAAAAAATAATAATAATTCCGAGAAATCTCGTGAGTGGCTTTCAACCACATAAAAATAAACCCGAGATATCTCGTGTGTGGCAGTTAAAGTGTTAAAAAGAAATGCGTTTTTGAAAATAGCTCTTTATTTGATTATCAGAAAAAAGTGTTTTCTATACAGAGATATCGACATCTGTAAATATCGGTATCGGCCAGAACAGCAATATTAACGGTTATCGGCCACAATTTTCACATCGGTGCATCACTAATTATTACCATCATTATCATTATTATTATTATTATTATTATTATTATTATTATTATTATTATTATTATTATTATTATTATTATTACGACTGCTGCTGCTACCACTATGTAATGTACTCAGTTACTCACAGTATTATGATGTCATTTCCTGCAGGTGAAATATGGACTAGAAGAACATGGGAAGGTGAAGATGAAAGGAGGGCTGCTCAGAACCTACGTCGTCAGCATCATCTTCAAGTCTGTGTTTGAGGTGAGCAGCTCTACCTAACCATAACCATAACAATAACCATAACCATAGCAATAACCATAACCCTACGTCCTCAGCATTATCTTTAAGTCTGTGTTTTTTTTTTATCCACTTTTTTCTCCCATTTTCAATTTTTCTCCCATCCCAATTTTCGTATCATCCAATTCAACCCTCCCCTGTCTTTGAACCCTGTTTCATGCCTCCCACAAGCCGGCTGCAATGTGGACTTAAGGCCTCTGCATGCTACAGAAACTTCAAAGCAACTGCAACACAACATCGACAAAGCAACGGTGTTTTAGACACTCTGCCTTTATGCTTCTGCAACATCGACGCGCAAAGTTAGTTTAACTAAAGTTAGTTTAGGTTCGTGTTAACGTTAGATAATGTACAAAATAAACGTATTTCCGGTGATTTTAGACGTCGCTCTTTTATTTTGAAATCCCCTGACCGGAAGTGTTATAGTGTCTGTTGCTAGCAGCTTAACTTTCTGTGCTTTTCGAGCTAACGTTACCGTAACATCATTAGTTTCCAATGGAGAGGACCTCGGCTAACATGCAGCTCAAACTACCTATTGGAATAAATTAATTGATTGATGTTTAACTTGTCCCTGTGTGTGTCCAGTCATTTCGACTAGCAAACGTTGTATTTAACGTTAAAGTTACCTCAGGATACCATTGTATTTAGTTGGTTAGCTATGTAGCTAATGTGGATAGCATTTTGTATAGCACCAATGCTAGCTGGCTGGCTACAGCTTTATTTACTAAATTATGGAGGCTTTTTAATCGTCAAGGTAAGAGAGGATTTGTCATGATCAACTGAAGGCGTATGCTATGGAACAATATGTGCTTGGGTTTTCAGAAAAAGGCCAGCTATGTGACGCTAATTATTTAGCATCAACGCTGGCTGGCTACAACAATGGCGGATGGTATTCTCTGCGAGACCAATATTATTCTATGACAGGCCTGCCCCCATTCGCTAACCAACCAATCACTGCTACGCAATATCAACGCAACGGTTGTTTAGGTTAGATTTGGGGGACATGTACACAACGTCCAAGCAACACAGACTACAAGACCCTAAACAACAACCGCGCTGAAATCGCGCTGATGTTGTGTTGAAGTTGCTTTGAAGTTGCTGTAGCATGTAGAGGCCTTTAGTCATACATAGCACGAGTCCCCTCCGATACTCGAGGTAACAGCAGTCGCATCTTTCCACCTGCGTGGCTCGATCTTTCAGCGTCAGGGGTCTGGGCTTTGGAGGGGCCCCGCCCCCGTCGCTTCCTGATTCTACTGCGCAGGCGCACCAACCGACCTGTAGGAGTCGCTGTCCACAACGCCCGATCCCCACCCATCAGTTTCCCTCCCCCTAATACTGCCAATGTGTATTAGTGCGGACGACCAGCTAAACTGAAAGCAATGTGGAGCGCTGGGCTCGAACAGGGAGGCGAACCTGTTCGAGCCCAGTCTCCAGTATTCGTGGTGAGCGCCTTGCCCACTGCACCACGTAGCCGCCCATCTTTAAGTCTGTGTTTGAGGTGAGCTGCTCTACCTAACCATAACCATAACAATAACCATACCCATAGCAATAACCATAATCATAAACCTAACCATAGCCATAACCATAACAATAACCATACGTTCTCAGCATCATCTCCAATAGTAATATAGTCTTTCGTGCTCTCATCAGGTGGGTTCCATGTTGTAATGTAGTCTTTCGTGCTCTCATCAGGTGGGTTCTATGTTGTAATGTAGTCTTTTGTGCTCTTATCAGGTGGGTTCTATGTTGTTGTAATATAGTATTTCGTGCTCTCTCCAGGTGGGTTCTCTGTTGTAATGTAGTCTTTTGTGTTCTCTCCAGGTGGGTTCTATGTTGTAATATAGTCTTTCGTGCTCTCTCCAGGTGGGTTCTATGTTGTAATATAGTCTTTCGTGCTCTCTCCAGGTGGGTTCTATGTTGTAATATAGTCTTTCGTGCTCTCTCTAGGTGGGTTCTCTGTTGTAATATAGTCTTTCGTGCTCTCTCCAGGTGGGTTCTATGTTGTTGTAATGTAGTCTTTTGTGCTCTCTCCAGGTGGGTTCTATGTTGTTGTAATATAGTCTTCTGTGCTCTCTCCAGGTGGGTTCTATGTTGTTGTAATATAGTCTTCTGTGCTCTCTCCAGGTGGGTTCTATGTTGTAATATAGTCTTTCGTGCTCTCTCCAATTGGGTTCTCTGTTGTAATATAGTCTTTCGTGCTCTCTCCAGGTGGGTTCTCTGTTGTAATGTAGTCTTTCGTGCTCTCTCCAGGTGGGTTCTCTGTTGTAATATAGTCTTTCGTGCTCTCTCCAATTGGGTTCTCTGTTGTAATATAGTCTTTCGTGCTCTCTCCAGGTGGGTTCTCTGTTGTAATGTAGTCTTTCGTGCTCTCTCCAGGTGGGTTCTCTGTTGTAATGTAGTCTTTCGTGCTCTCTCCAGGTGGGTTCTCTGTTGTAATATAGTCTTTCGTGTTCTCTCCAGGTGGGTTCTCTGTTTTTGTAATGTAGTTTTTTGTGCTCTCTCCAGGTGGGTTCTCTGTTGTAATGTAGTTTTTCGTGCTCTCTCCAGGTGGGTTCTCTGTTGTAATATAGTCTTTCGTGCTCTCTCCAGGTGGGTTCTATGTTGTTGTAATGTAGTCTTTCGTGCTCTCTCCAGGTGGGTTCTCTGTTGTAATATAGTCTTTTGTGCTCTCTCCAGGTGGGTTCTATGTTGTTGTAATATAGTCTTTCGTGCTCTCTCCAGGTGGGTTCTATGTTGTTGTAATATAGTCTTTCGTGCTCTCTCCAGGTGGGTTCTATGTTGTTGTAATGTAGTCTTTCGTGCTCTCTCCCGGTGGGTTCTCTGTTGTTGTAATATAGTCTTTCGTGCTCTCTCCAGGTGGGTTCTATGTTGTTGTAATGTAGTCTTTCGTGCTCTCTCCAGGTGGGTTCTATGTTGTTGTAATATAGTCTTTCCTGCTCTCTCCAGGTGGGTTCTATGTTGTTGTAATATAGTCTTCTGTGCTCTCTCTAGGTGGGTTCTCTGTTGTAATATAGTCTTTCGTGCTCTCTCCAGGTGGGTTCTATGTTGTAATATAGTCTTTCCTGCTCTCTCCAGGTGGGTTCTCTGTTGTAATATAGTCTTTCGTGCTCTCTCTAGGTGGGTTCTCTGTTGTAATATAGTCTTTCATGCTCTCTCCAGGTGGGTTCTATGTTGTAATGTAGTCTTTCGTGCTCTCTCCAGGTGGGTTCTCTGTTGTTGTAATGTAGTTTTTCGTGCTCTCTCCAGGTGGGTTCTCTGTTGTAATATAGTCTTCCGTGCTCTCTTTAAGTGGGTTCTCTGTTGTTGTAATATAGTCTTTCCTGCTCTCTCCAGGTGGGTTCTCTGTTGTAATATAGTCTTTCGTGCTCTCTCCAGGTGGGTTCTCTGTTGTAATATAGTCTTTCGTGCTCTCTCCAGGTGGGTTCTCTGTTGTAATATAGTCTTTCGTGCTCTCTCCAGGTGGGTTCTCTGTTGTAATATAGTCTTTCGTGCTCTCTCCAAGTGGGTTCTCTGTTGTAATATAGTCTTTCCTGCTCTCTCCAGGTGGGTTCTATGTTGTTGTAATATAGTCTTTCGTGTTCTCTCCAGGTGGGTTCTATGTTGTTGTAATGTAGTCTTTCGTGCTCTCTCCAGGTGGGTTCTATGTTGTTGTAATATAGTCTTCTGTGCTCTCTCTAGGTGGGTTCTCTGTTGTAATATAGTCTTTCGTGCTCTCTCCAGGTGGGTTCTATGTTGTAATATAGTCTTTCGTGCTCTCTCCAGGTGGGTTCTCTGTTGTAATATAGTCTTTTGTGCTCTCTCCAGGTCGGTTCTATGTTGTAATATAGTCTTTCGTGCTCTCTCCAGGTGGGTTCTCTGTTGTAATATAGTCTTTCGTGCTCTCTCCAGGTGGGTTCTATGTTGTAATATAGTCTTTTGTGCTCTCTCCAAGTGGGTTCTCTGTTGTAATATAGTCTTTCGTGCTCTCTCCAGGTGGGTTCTCTGTTGTAATATAGTCTTTCCTGCTCTCTCCAGGTGGGTTTCATTCTACTCCAGTGGTACATCTACGGCTTCAGCTTGCCCTCACGCTACGAGTGTGAGCGTTTCCCCTGTCCGCACAAGATCGACTGCTTCCTGTCCCGCCCCACGGAGAAGACCGTCTTCATCGTCTTCATGCTGGTCGTCTGCCTCGTCTCCCTCGCCCTCAACGTCGTCGAGCTCCTCTACATCTCCTTCAAGAGGGTCAAGGACAAGGTGAAGGCGGCGGCCGCGGCGGCGGAGAGCGACTTCCTCGGGCGGCCCGGCGTGCTGCGGCCGTACGTCTACTACAACGACTGCCCGCTGCCGCCGCCGTCCGCACCCATGTCCAACCTGGCGTACAACCTGGACACGGCGGAGCGCACCAACTCCTGCAACAACTACAACAAGCAGGCCAACGAACAGAACTGGACCAACTTCAGCACGGAGCAGAACCAGCTGGGTCAGAGCCGGGGGATCACCGGCGGGAAGACCATCAACAACAACGACAGCACGGACTCCCACTGTCACGGCGACCACCACGCCGGCTTCCACCTCTCCAGCTGCCCCTCGCCGCACGGCTGCTACGAGCCGCCGGGGAAAATGGGAACGGTCGGGAAAGAGCTCCACCTGCTGAAGGAACTGGACCGTCCGAGCAGCCGGGCGAGCAGCCGCGTGCGGCCGGACGATTTGGACGTCTAGACGACGTCCCGCTTTATTATAGGACATGTTGTTGTCTTTTTTTATTATTATTTTCTACATCGTTTGTTAGATACAGCAGCAGCAGCACAGCAGGGGGAATTCAGGACACGTGGAGGAGAGAGGAGGAGGGGGGGACATACTGCAAACATCAGGGGGCCGGTTGGAACCAGGACGTAGCTTCCAAGATGTCCTCTATGATGTCTCTTATAAGAGTATTTAAGATGTCCTCTATGGTGTCTCTTATAAGAGTATTTAAGATGTCCTCTATGGTGTCTCTCTTATAAGAGTATTTCAGATGTCCTCTATGGTGTCTCTTATAAGAGTATTTCAGATGTCCTCTATGGTGTCTCTTATAAGAGTATTTCAGATGTCCTCTATGGTGTCTCTTATAAGAGTATTTAAGATGTCCTCTATGGTGTCTCTTATAAGAGTATTTCAGATGTCCTCTATGGTGTCTCTCTTATAAGAGTATTTAAAGGGGAACTATCTTATAAATGGCCTTTTTCAGTGTTTAGCATTGTTTCCTAGCTATGTGGATTTATATTAATATGATCTATGTCTCTAATTCTCATATTGGCGCATTCTTCCAATTCTCCTCTCACAATATTCACCCTCACTGAACTGAGTCATCTGAAAGTGTGATGATTTGTGATGTCAGAGAGACACCGCTGCATGATAATGTGGCAGATGCCACCAGGCCACACAGTGGTTTAGGAGCCCAGCCTCAAAACGGCTCGAGATCTTGGGGTAGAAAAATGCTGTTTTTGAGGACTTGATTAGAAATACAAAACAATGAATTAAAAAAAATATATAATTACAGAGGTGTTCCATAAACTCACAGGAATTGTGTAAAAGTGCCCAAATAGTGAAAGAAATAGTAAAATAGTTCCCCTTTAAGATGTCCTCTATGGTGTGTCTCTTATAAGAGTATTTAAGATGTCCTCTATGGTGTCTCTTATAAGAGTATTTAAGATGTCCTCTATGGTGTCTCTTATAAGAGTATTTAAGATGTCCTCTATGGTGTCTCTTATAAGAGTATTTAAGATGTCCTCTATGGTGTCTCTTATAAGAGTATTTCAGATGTCCTCTATGGTGTGTCTCTTATAAGAGTATTTAAGATGTCCTCTATGGTGTCTCTTATAAGAGTATTTAAGATGTCCTCTATGGTGTCTCTTATAAGAGTATTTAAGATGTCCTCTATGGTGTCTCTTATAAGAGTATTTAAGATGTCCTCTATGGTGTCTCTTATAAGAGTATTTAAGATGTCCTCTATGGTGTCTCTTATAAGAGTATTTAAGATGTCCTCTATGGTGTCTCTCTTATAAGAGTATTTAAGATGTCCTCTGATTATTTTAAGGGCCGTGTCAGTTTAATTGGATCGTTTACATTGGATAACAAGTATTTGCACTTCTGCTGCTGTCTCTGTGTTTCCTGTAGCTGAACTTCACGGTGAAGATGTTATGCTATAGTGTGGATATTCCAAACCAAATAAATAATACATCTTTAAGTACAAAACTGTTCAGCTCATTATCTTCACGACAAAGATATCTATAAAGCAATACAGACTTTGATGGCTTATAGTGATATATTATTTCTAGATACTATGAAGGCTAATAGTAATATGTTATTTCTAGATACTATGAAGACTAATACTAATATATTATGTCTAGATACTGAAGGCTAATAGTAATATATTATTTATTTCTAGATACTATGATGGCTAATAGTAATATATTATTTCTAGATACTATGAAGGCTAATAGTAATATATTATTTATTTCTAGATACTATGATGGCTAATAGTAATATATTATTTCTAGATACTATGAAGGCTAATAGTAATATATTATTTATTTCTAGATACTATGATGGCTAATAGTAGTGATGCACCGATGTGAAAATTGTGGCCGATACCGATAACCGATATTAATATTGCTGTTCTGGCCGATACCGATATTTACCGATGTCGATATCTCTGTATAGAAAACACTTTTTTATGATAATCAAATAAAGAGCTATTTTCCAAAACGCATAATTTTTTTACTTTTGTAACTTATTTTCAGAAATGACTGATATTTTGAAACTATTTAAGGCCAAAACATGTAAAAAGAAGAGAAAAAAAAGATTAAAAAAAAAACATTTTTTTTTTATATCGGCCCTATCTTGATATCGGTCCGATACCGATGTGTAAAAAAACGGCCATATCGGCCGATATTATATCGGCGGCCGATATATCGTGCATCACTAGCTAATAGTAATATATTATTTCTAGATACTATGAAGGCTAATAGTAATATGTTATTTCTAGATACTATGAAGGCTAATAGTAATATATTATTTATAGATACTATGAAGACTAATACTAATATATTATGTCTAGATACTGAAGGCTAATAGTAATATATTATTTATTTCTAGATACTATGATGGCTAATAGTAATATAATATTTCTAGATTTAAGTTGAAGTTTATTTGCAAAAGGGACAGTGCATATTAATCAACATTAAAATGTAAAATACGGCATGCAGAATTAGCCAGAAGGCTATAGATTTCAGTAGATGTTAAAAAAGGCATCAACCTAAAGTGATAAAAAAAAAATGTATCACACAGTATACAGTACACATTTTAACAAAAATACACATAAAGGTGAATTGCATGTACACAGTTAATGAATTTAGCTGTGGGTGCACCTCTGGTGTTCTTTGAGCCAGTTTTTAACATATTTTCTTTTTCTTAAATTGTTCAAGCGTGTCACAGGTCCAGATATGTGTCGGCATAGTGTTCCAATGCCGTGTGGCTCTAGCAGAGAATGCGGATTGTCCAAACGCACTCTTCCTGAACGGAACCACGCAGTCCCCTTTGGATGAGGACCTTGTGTGTCTTCTATTGTCCTTTCTGGCCACAACAGTGGTGGGGGAGCCAGTCTGTGAATTTTTTTTTTTTTTTTAAAACAAGGCAAGCATTGCTGTACAATTAAATACGCTCTAGAGAAAGTAGTCTATACTTCTGGGTAATATGAAGGCTTATAGTAATATATTATTTCTAGATACTATGAAGGCTTATACTAATATATTATGTCTAGATACTAGGGGTGTACAGGTACACATATCCGTACCGAACCGTTTCAGTGTGTACCGTACCGAATGGCTGCGTACCAAACGAATACAACGGTATGTTAACCACTAACGACCGCCCACCGGGGGCTGTTTTTTTTTAACAATCTAATATAATTATTATGTATTTTTTTTTCTTTACAAGTCGATTATTAATTTCAATATAGAATATTCGTCGACAGCCCTACAAGTACAATTAGTTACTGCATGCACACTACATCACCCCTGAGTGGAACATGGAAAGCCAAATTCCCCCCCCACTGTACCGAAAACCCGTACCGAACCGTGACGTCAAAACCGAGGTACGTACCGAACCGTGGTTTTTGTGTACCGTTACACCCCTACTATAGATACTGAAGGCTAATAGTAATATATTATCTATTTCTAGATACTACGAAGGCTAATACTAATATAATAATGCAGGACTTAACTCAGAAGTCTTTATTCGGCATGCAACGACATGCAGCGATGGGCGGCGCACACACACATGCACTGTTTTTAGGGTCGCCGATGCAATTGAGCTCTGCGCTTGACCCATCCCGTCGTCCTAACCCCCCAAGGGCGGCCGGGAGCAGACAGGGCGTCGGCGAGGTACCGCACCCAGGGACCAATCCAATTGCTCCTGCCCGTCTTCGTAAGGGATGCAACAGCGTCAGCGATCTGTTGTGTATAGTCTTTAACTATGAATGAACACAACTAAGCTAATAGTAATATATTATTTCTAGATACTATGAAAGCTAATATAGTAATATATTATACTATTACGGCACCGTCCTTGTTGCCTCGAAACAGCTGAACACTGGGTCCAGCTGAACCCTAACATTTAACAGAACCTGAACCCTATAACATTTAACAGAACCTGAACCCTATACCATTAAAACGTTAGGTTATGACTATAACCAAGTTCTGTTAGTTAGGGGCGATGCTTGGCATCGCCTTCTGCACTATCTCGCGTACGTGCACGCGTACTGAATAAACCACAAATGTACCTCTAATACCAGTATTAGTCTGACCACACCCCTCATCAGCTTACCTTCATAAGCAGGTGTGTGGTCACCTGCTCTCCTCCTTCCCAAGCTTTCACCACAAGGTGAGGACAAGGGCTGCAGCGGCGTCCGATGCCAAGCATCGCCCCTAACTAACAGAACTTGGTTATAGTCATAACCTAACGTTCTGTATCGTTAGTGGCTTAGCTTGGCATCGCCTTCTGCACAAGGGAGGCCAAGCGGAGCCACTTGGCTGACAAATACACCCCGCTGACAGCCCCCCAAAACCATCAGAACAGGGAGGGCCGAGCCCCCCCGACCCCCCCTAATGGAGGGTAGCCCCCCTATTAGGGACGTCACGGGAGGGCGACGGACCCGACCGTGCGAAGAGGCACTCAAGCAACTCAACGCACAGGGTGAGCAGACCGTGGCTTGACCCACGACTACACACACGCACAACCCGCATGCCACCCGGGAACGAACGGAGGAACAACCTCGTTACTGCCCCCAGAATCACGGGGTCAAGGGCAAACCCAACCCCGTGGCAAGGCCGTAGCAGCGGAGCACGAAGGAAGACCCAGACCCACCAAAAGGACTGGACTCCCTGGAATGGGGGCCCGGAGAAGTCCATGATGCCAGCATCAAGACCCCACCAGGTGGGCACGTAGTGCCCCGCCCCCCACATCGCCAGCGTATTCGGACAAAGGCCCCTCAGTTACTGCACCTGGTATTCCCAGGCGGAACCAACCAGGCCAGTAAGCCGAGCGGGCCCCGTCCCCCCAATAGTACACCGCCTGGCACACTGACCCTGCAGAATAGGCAGTCAGCATGGCCGTAAGCACACAAAAAAGGTTAACCAACGGAAGCAGGCAGCGCACCGGGGAAAAACCAGGCAACAGGCTGTTAACCCTAGCCTGGAGACTGCGGACGAGACAGGCGCCAGAGGGGACAGCTGAACACAGCCGCCCCGGCGGAAGGAGCGTAAGCTGGCGGTGTTGCATGACCAAGCCTCCATTTAACAACCCCCACCCAGAGGGGTCGAGGCAGAGAAGGCTGACACGATTGGCAGACGTCATGAACGTGCAGGGGCACCCTCAACCGGTGAACCCGGGAGTTGACACTGCTCCAACACACCAGGGAATCAACCACCTCGGTGTTACCCAATGCGGTGGTTGTTCCTATAACCCCTCAAGAAAAAACTCCAAAACACACCTGCGGGTATACACCGGCTATACCGCAGTACAAGTGTTTCAGTTTCCAAAAAGGGTTAACCCAGGCCTACGGGTCGCAAACATCACTTCGGACCGGGCCTGGCGGTACGGGAAGCACAGGGTCACCAGAGGAGGTCAAAAAACCACCCCCACAGGCCCCTCTTCGCCATGCGTGAGAGAGGAGCGAAAAACAATGGAGAACCAGCCCCTAAGCACACCGTACCTGGTATTCCCCGGCGGTCTCCCAACCAAGTACTAACCAGGACCAACCTGTGTAGCGGCCGAGATCCGACGAGATCGAGCGCGTACAGAATGGCATGGCTGTAAGCCATGACGACAGTGCTGAGTAAAAACATACCCAACCAGGGTCTCCATAGCGCTTAACCCTGTGACACCCAGACCGACCTGGCATTTTTCCCCCTGAAAAAAGCCCAAGTCCCTCAGGGTACCAGAACAGCAGATCTGCATCCCCGGCGGACAACGGGTTCAACTGATCTGGACCAGCGTGACCAGAACCAGTCCCGTGCCCTAACCACGCCGACATGCCCCAGGAAAAGGGCAGATATGCGTGTTGATCTTAACATGAAAAGAAGGCGCCACCCAGACGTCGGGACGAACCGCGCCTGGTGGCCCACCCCAAGGGCGTGAGACCCCACTACATATGTTCAGATCCATCCCGTCATCATCCCCCAGACATGAACGAGGATCCGTCGACAACCCACCCAGGTCATGGGATGTGGTCGCCGGAAGAGGAAAAACCCCCATCTCAGTTGCTTTATAAAAACGCTGTTTCAACCACAAGCAACTAAGGCGTGCCAGTCAATCGCCTGTTTACAGCGAGCTAGCACTATACGTGCGTCGGGACACACCCCCATCAATGAACAGGCTATTTAGACCTGCCATTGAATCCCCAAGGCGCCCAGGGGAACGACAAGAGGGGTGTGACACTCCCTAACTCCAACACTTCTGGAATAGAAAGAAGGAAGCATCAACAGTATGTATCCCAGTCTACACAGCCGGGGTAAAAAATGTTCACATTTTTACATCCCACCACCCTCCCATAGGAAAGAGACGGGGATCCCCAGAGAGACTTCCCACGCGAGCTGTACAGATTGAAAAGAATATATTGCACCTTGAGCCATGTAAAAAACTGGTTTTAGGGCCTCCGGGGAAGAGGCACCGAACCCATACACACTCAATAAACGAATTGAATCGAATATACATACAATAGAAAAGGACCCTTCTAGAGGGTCCACTCACTTTGACAATCTGAGGAGGAAGGCTCTGTGCTCTGATGGAGGCTTCCTCACATGGATCACATGGAAGAAGGAGTCCGAACTCACAGAAGGCCTGAGTAGGCGCTTGGTGAGGAGGAGCCCTGACCACCCCCCCTGAAAACAGATCCATCACATGGACCTGAACAGCACACGGAAGTCCTACCAACAGAGACGCGCACGGTGACGTACTCTATGGCGGGGGAATTCCTGCGGTGCACACGCCCAATATACCAGGCCGTGGGACCAGGAACTCCCTCCCCCCCCCCCCCCCCCCCCCCGTAACGTGCCGAACCGCCACGTGACGGGAACCTTGAAGGACAGGGGGTGTACCCCTGACCGACAGAACAACGGGGAGAGGAAAGGTTACCAGTTCACCCCTTTACGACCCCACACCCATGATACGACGTAACGACAAAAAGAGAATATGACACAGTCATAGTCAACCCTATGAAGCGTTTCACAGCTCCACACAGCGCACGAGCTAACCTGCTATCTGATTTTTACTAAGGAAAAACACAGAATAGAGAGGGCTCTAAGAACCCCGGTCCAACATACACATGTGCTTCTGTGGTCAGTACAACCCAGTTGTAGGTCACATGACACACACAACCCATCATCATCACAATGAGAGAATACATCATTCTTGATTAGTATCGACCACAGGCCTTGCTAAGCACACATGACAGCAACCAAACCAATTTCCCTTTAGGAAATAAGTTTCTCCAGCAGATTTAGCACAACCTCAGCAATCAAGCTGAGAGTTACATCGTATCCCTACCACACAAAAGACACAATTAATGCACAACATGTCTGATAGGAGGTGATAAAGTCCCCAGGGAACCGGGGGGGGAAAAACACAATCCTCCTATTTTACCCTCAATACGGCCAGTTAAAACAGGAAAACCTGTTAATGTGTGAACTCACTGTCCATTGTCATTACAGTCTGAGAAAGAACATTCTTTTACTCACTCGTCACCAAGCATAGCTTCATAGGTTAGTTGCCTTAGTAGTGAGTACACGGTACACATAAACACCATGATGTTTCTCACACAACAACCAGATCAATACATCACGACCTGCACAGAGAAGCTACTGCCAGTGACAAAAACAGCTCACACACAACCCGCAACGTATCTCAAATGCATTGCAACAACACACGTTTTGGGAAAAAACACCGTCATTCACAATACATTTAGCAAGGTAAAACCAGAAGACGTGTTATGAGGGTCTGGCCAACCCCGTACCTGCCCGGAACGCAGATCAGCGAAGTGCAGTCATAAGCCACCGTAGAACACAGCCCTCTTTGTTGACGCAATCCCCGTCTAGGCTCAGGCAGGGTTGACGAACATCCCCTGTCAAAGATGACGTCGTGGTCAAGAGTGTAAAACATGTTAAAAATCAAAGCACGTTCAACAGAATAGCATCAAGCTAACGGCTGCTCCAACCGTTCGGGTGCTATCGCTTCCGCTCGCGAGACGCCGATCTACGACGCACGCGATCAGGAGCGAGCTCCCGGCGGCGCGCGAGAAGCCTAAGCTACCCCGCGCCAGGCCACCGACCGGCTAACCGTAAGCTATGAACATGTAAACAATGACATAACACTCACCCAGACAGGCCGCCGTTCTGAACCCTCCTCACTTTTTAAGAGAAAAGAGAAAACAAGACGTCAACACCGCTTCACAACGGTGACATTAACACGTCCGGCGGAATCAGCACAGTACCAACTGGCCTGTATAGCTGACTTTGAACATGAATCTGCCGCTATCGCACATTACATGCACATATCCCCTCGTGAAGGAATACTCTCATTTGGATATGAAAGATGGGGTCTTAACACGGTGACAGAGAGAATCCACTCGTCCAGAACACACAGGGATCACCAGTGTCAATGGTCGCGGCCCACTAGTTAAAACTATAATGGTCGCCAGACCAAGGCCTTCTGTCGCCTAGACGGCTAAACAAAGGACCCTAGCCTGGGGCCGGTTTCCATAAACTTTGTCTAGTAGCCCCCATAGCACTAACAGACAAGTGGAGCCCGCCAGCAAACACTACTCACCCAACCTGGAACGCACCGCTCCTCACAACAGCGGCATGTCCGACAGTTCAGCTGTGGCCTGACAGGTTTCACCCCAACAAACACAGCAAGGAACTGCAGTTGAGAAGCATGCAGCGGCGTGCTCCCAATACGAAAACCGGTGGAGGGTTTGTAGAATGATCATCATCTTCTAGACACTCCAGTACGAAGACAATATCGCCGTATTTTCTCGAAAATAGTGAGAGAGAAAATAAAGATATGATGTCAACGTATCCTTGTTTCCCAAGCTGTTCCTAATCCAATTTCTTCCATCATGGTGTCAAGTGTGGGGATCTACCGAGGCACCTCTTCCTTGTGGTGAAAGCGAGAAGGAGGAGAGCAGGTGACCACACACCTGCTTATGAAGGTAAGCTGATGAGGGGTGTGGTCAGACTAATACTGGTATTAGAGGTACATTTGTGGTTTATTCAGTACGCGTGCACGTACGCGAGATAGTGCAGAAGGCGATGCCAAGCTAAGCCACTAACGATACAGAACAAGGCTGGCACACCGATTCTGAAATCTGGTTTCTTTAAGATCCGGGTTGGGAGAAAAAACGGGTCACGTGTAAGCACTAAGGATGTTCGATGTTGTCTTTTTTACCGATATCCGATATACCGATATTGTCCAACTGTTAATTTCCAATACCGATATCAACCGATACCGATATATGCAGGGTCCCCCCCCCCCCCCAAAAAAACTGGATAATTTCAGGTAATTAACATTACTATTGTTGTGGAATTAACACAACATTGTGCATGCTTTTGACAATAAATCAAATAAGAATGTGTTCTTACTTGCTTGCCTGGGTAAATAAAGGTTAAATAAATGTAAAATTAATTAAATCTTTTTTTTTTAAACCGATACCGATAATTTCCGATATTACATTTGAATGCCAATATCGGACATCCCTAGTCACGTGCCTATTGGTCAGGGGTCCCCCATGTGACGAAATCCGATTGATGACATGTTTGTTCATGGTGGAGGACAGATGTCAGTGTTATGATATTATAGACAGAGCTTTGGGGAAGCCCCCGCCCTCAGCTACACAATGGAAGAGTCCGTGTCCACTTCCTGGAGATACTCCTGTTGCTAGGCAACACTCCGGCATTCCCGTTACAAGCTGCATTGGCCTGCGTACGTCTCGGCAACCGATTATTGGCGGCAGCAGGGTGAACTTTTTTTTTTTTTTTATCTTTTTTGACTTCACACGTATTTACAGTTCTACAGGACGAGACCAGTGTTTTTGACACGTCACGGGCTGGACGGTATGGTCTAAAATGTATATCACGGTATAATTTGAAGCATAGACGGTAACGGTATATATCACGGTATATTAATTTATCTTAAAACGTCTATATAAATGCTTCTGAAGGGGTAAAACACTGGTATGGCAGCTATTACTGTAAACTGCAATAGAAAAATGCAAAACCTTTTCTGAAGTTAGTTCCATCTCTGAAAAACACTTTTTTCATGAAATACAATCAAATCAAGCGGCACAAAGTGAAAATAAAAACTACAGCAGGACAGGAGGTTTCTTTCCCTCAAACAACTCAAACACAATAAAACTCCAACATAACTTAACTTTAGTGTACATGTTTGACAACGTAGAGAGAGAGAGCGTGATGTAATAGGTTTGAGCGTCCTAAGTTGCCGTAGTTGATGATGTCACACCAGGATGTCAATTGTCAACACAGAGTTGGAAACGGGAGCAGCCCGATGGATAACGCGATATGAAGAAACTAATAGCGAATAAATGTGCTCTGTTGTCAAGCCTCGTCAATATATATACCCCCCCTTTCCTCACTAATGGAACTGGTGCCACGGAGTCACGTTGAAACGCTAGCTTAGCGGCTAACGTTAGCCCATTGCTGCGCTAAAGCAAGTCTCCTCTCAGCCTCCTTAGTCATGCCAAATGCATGAAGCAATGCCAAAACTATAAGGCAAGGTCTGTGAGCAAGTGGAGAAAAACTCAGTACAATTAAACACTATGCAACGACCACTGCAAACATCGAGTGAATCGTCAAGTGACGTTAACGTCTTTACTATTGCTGTGACTAGCTGCTCTCGTCTACCGGTCACAAGGTATAGTCAAAATCCATACTGTAGCGCAAATTCATATAGTTTATACCGTCCACCCCTTCTATGTCATTCTTGCCTTCATACAAAAATCAGGGTGTCCTTTTTTCTTAATCTTTTACCATTACCAAAAAGGTTATTCTCTGCTGATTTACCACGGCCACAGGTGTGTCTTAAACACCACAGTAACCCATGACAGTCACCACATCTGACACCATGTTAACATCTGACTAAAACACCATGCTAACATCTGATTAAAACACCATGTTAACATCTGACTAAAACACCATGCTAACATCTGATTAAAACACCATGTTAACATCTGACTAAAACACCATGCTAACATCTGATTAAAACACCATGTTAACATCTGACTAAAACACCATGCTAACATCTGATTAAAAAACCATGTTAACATCTGACTAAAACACCATGCTAACATCTGACTAAAACACCATGCTAACATCATGACTAAACATCTGACTAAAACACCATGTTATTAACATCTGATTAAAACACCATGCTAACATCTGACTAAAACACCATGCTAACATCTGATTAAAAAACCATGTTAACATCTGACTAAAACACCATGCTAACATCTGATTAAACATCTGACTAAAACACCATGTTATTAACATCTGATTAAAACACCATGCTAACATCTGACTAAAACACCATGCTAACATCATGACTAAACATCTGACTAAAACACCATGTTATTAACATCTGATTAAAACACCATGCTAACATCTGACTAAAACACCATGCTAACATCTGATTAAAAAACCATGTTAACATCTGACTAAAACACCATGCTAACATCTGATTAAACATCTGACTAAAACACCATGTTATTAACATCTGATTAAAACACCATGCTAACATCTGACTAAAACACTGTGCTAACATCTGATTAAAACACCATGCTAACATCTGACTAAAACACCATGCTAACATCTGACTAAAACACCATGTTATTAACATCTGATTAAAACACCATGCTAACATCTGACTAAAACACTGTGCTAACATCTGATTAAAACACCATGCTAACATCTGACTAAAACACCATGCTAACATCTGACTAAAACACTGTGCTAACATCTGACTAAACACCATGTTAACATCTGACTAAAACACCATGTTAACATCTGACTAAAACACCATGCTAACATCTGACTAAAACACCATGTTATTAACATCTGATTAAAACACCATGCTAACATCTGACTAAAACACCATGTTATTAACATCTGATTAAAACACCATGCTAACATCTGACTAAAACACCATGCTAACATCATGACTAAACATCTGACTAAAACACCATGTTATTAACATCTGATTAAAACACCATGCTAACATCTGACTAAAACACCATGCTAACATCTGATTAAAAAACCATGTTAACATCTGACTAAAACACCATGCTAACATCTGATTAAACATCTGACTAAAACACCATGTTATTAACATCTGATTAAAACACCATGCTAACATCTGACTAAAACACTGTGCTAACATCTGATTAAAACACCATGCTAACATCTGACTAAAACACCATGCTAACATCTGACTAAAACACCATGTTATTAACATCTGATTAAAACACCATGCTAACATCTGACTAAAACACTGTGCTAACATCTGATTAAAACACCATGCTAACATCTGACTAAAACACCATGCTAACATCTGACTAAAACACTGTGCTAACATCTGACTAAACACCATGTTAACATCTGACTAAAACACCATGTTAACATCTGACTAAAACACCATGCTAACATCTGACTAAAACACCATGTTATTAACATCTGATTAAAACACCATGCTAACATCTGACTAAAACACCATGTTATTAACATCTGATTAAAACACCATGCTAACATCTGACTTAACACCATGTTATTAACATCTGATTAAAACACCATGCTAACATCTGATTAAAACACCATGCTAACATCTGACTAAAACACCATGTTATTAACATCTGATTAAAACACCATGCTAACATCTGACTAAAACACCATGTTATTAACATCTGATTAAAACACCATGCTAACATCTGACTAAAACACCATGCTAACATCTGACTAAAACACCATGCTAACATCTGACTAAAACACCATGTTATTAACATCTGACTAAAACACCATGCTAACATCTGACTAAAACACCATGTTATTAACATCTGACTAAAACACCATGTTATTAACATCTGATTAAAACACCATGCTAACATCTGACTAAAACACCATGTTATTAACATCTGATTAAAACACCATGTTATTAACATCTGATTAAAACACCATGCTAACATCTGACTAAACACCATGTTATTAACATCTGATTAAAACACCATGATGCTAACATCTGACTAAAACACCATGTTATTAACATCTGATTAAAACACCATGATGCTAACATCTGACTAAAACACCATGCTAACATCTGATTAAAACACCATGCTAACATCTGATTAAAACACCATGCTAACATCTGACTAAAACACCATGCTAACATCTGACTAAAACACCATGCTAACATCTGACTAAAACACCATGCTAACATCTGACTAAAACACCATGTTATTAACATCTGACTAAAACACCATGTTATTAACATCTGACTAAAACACCATGTTAACATCTGACTAAAACACCATGTTATTAACATCTGACTAAAACACCATGTTATTAACATCTGATTAAAACACCATGCTAACATCTGACTAAAACACCATGTTATTAACATCTGATTAAAACACCATGCTAACATCTGACTAAAACACCATGCTAACATCTGACTAAAACACCATGCTAACATCTGACTAAAACACCATGTTATTAACATCTGATTAAAACACCATGCTAACATCTGACTAAAACACCATGTTATTAACATCTGATTAAAACACCATGTTATTAACATCTGATTAAAACACCATGCTAACATCTGACTAAACACCATGTTATTAACATCTGATTAAAACACCATGATGCTAACATCTGACTAAAACACCATGTTAACATCTGACTAAAACACCATGTTAACATCTGACTAAAACACCATGCTAACATCTGACTAAACACCATGTTATTAACATCTGATTAAAACACCATGATGCTAACATCTGACTAAAACACCATGTTATTAACATCTGATTAAAACACCATGATGCTAACATCTGACTAAAACACCATGCTAACATCTGATTAAAACACCATGCTAACATCTGATTAAAACACCATGCTAACATCTGACTAAAACACCATGCTAACATCTGACTAAAACACCATGCTAACATCTGACTAAAACACCATGATGACATCTGATTAAAACCTGGGTTGGTAAATCCTAAGGCCCCACTAACCACATTCATATACCCTACGCAGGGTTCGCACAAGGTCCTTGGCGTGCTTAAAGTGCACTTTTCTTTGACAAAAGAAAGTCAAGGCCTGGAATTCCTTGAAAACAGCCCATTTTTTAACAAGGTGCTCAAAAAGATCTTGAAATTCAAATCAACCATTCACATTGAAAGTTTTGTTCATCCATGATCAAATTGTTCTGAATCATGAAATTGAAACTTTTCTATTTAAAGTGTAAGTGTGTCGGAAATTGGTTTTAAGCCATAAATATTGGATTCGGTTTTTTTCTATAAAAAAAACAGCATTTAATTAAAAGTGAATTGTATCCTTTTAAATGCCCTTTTAAAGTGAAAAAATAGTGCTTGGAAAAGTAGTTGAATTTCATTTTGCAATGTCTGTGGGAACCCTGCTTATGCCGTGTAGTGTGGGAACCATAGTTGGGGGCCCGGCTGGAGATGGCTCCTCCGTGCTCCTGCTGCCCAGTGTTTGTAGAACCTCACCCTCACTAAGCAGGGATAATCCACCCTGTTACATATGAATGAACACAACACTCCAACTTACCATCTTTAGATAATAAAGTACTCAGCCTCTATTGTATTTAACTATGGACGAACACAACACTCTTAACTTACTATCTTTAGATAATAAAGTACTACTCAACCTCTACGGTCTTTATAATGCAGGACTTAACTCAGAAGTCTTTATTCGGCATGTAACGACATGCAGTGATGGGCGGCACACACACACACAGGAACACACACACACACACACACACACACACACACATGCACTGTTTTTTTCCGGGTCGCCGATGCGATTGAGCTGTGCGCTTGACCCATCCCGTCGTCCTTTTTCCCCCCCAAGGGCGGCTAGGAGCAGACAAGGGGTCGGCGAGGTACCGCGCCCGGGAACCAATCCAAGTGCTCCTGCCCCGTCTTCGTACGGGATGCAACAGCGTCAGCGTCAGCGATCTGTTGTGCATAGTCTTTGACTATGAATGAACACAACCATCTTTAGATATTTAAGTTTGAAAACATTGTTCATCTGACAATTTTAAATGGTTTAAGCAACATTATATACCAATAATAGCCATAGAGATTAAACTTTTTTCTTTCTGAGAGAAAAGTGTGTGTTTGACTTATTGTTTTTTCCGTTCTGTTTTGAAGCCATTCTCCTACGCAAAGAGTTGGACCACATTCCACTTGCATTACTCTGTCAAACATCTCTGTCCAAACAGGAAGTAAACTAATCAGTGCTACCTTTACTCCTATTATTTCCCCATAACATATTGAATAAATAATTATTGTTCCCCCCCCATATTTTTCTCTTTTATAAATAAGAAATTCATTGAAAAGAGTTGAATAATTTAATTTCACGGCGTCTGTGCAGCCTTGTTTATTCAAGTTCAAGTTCAAGTTTCTTTATTAGTTGTCATACAGAAGTACAGAATACTTTTTATACAAAATGCTTCTTTCTGTTACGCTCCAGAGACTGTGCTAGACAAAAAAGATAAGTATAAAATAAAATAAGTATAGCAGTATAAAATAGAAGTCACGTACGTAGGCACAAGTGTTCAATATGTACATATGTACAATGTTCAATGCAAGTAGAAGTAACTGAGTTACCATACAATATACAATATACTATACAATATACTATATAGTGCAAAGCAGAAATGGGATGAGGTACAATTTAGGTACAATTTACAGTAAGGTGTACTGAGGTATGGGTTGTAGTGCAAATTCTTTGCCAATAAATATAAAGTGTGTTTAGGTGTTCTAAAGTGTGTAAAGTGGGTGCTGCAGTGAGTTATTTGTTTAAAGTGAGTGTGTGCGTGTGGATGTGTGTGCTGTGAGTGCATCTGATGGTCGTTGTATAGTGTTATTGTTCGTTGAGCAACCTGATGGCCTGGGGATAGAAGCTTCTTCTGAGTCTTTCTGTGCTCGCCATTCACTGTGTCCATGGAAACGACGATGAACGCAGCCATAAAAGTACGGTTTCCTTACGCAGAAAAGACATAGTGCTATAGTCTGTTTACTTTTATAACTACATCACTGCATAACTTATACTCATGTCACATGCTCAACGAACAATAACACTATGCAACAACCATCAGATGCACTCACAGCACACACATCCATACGCACACACTCACTTTGAACAAACAACACACTGCAGCACCCACTTACACACTTTAGAACACCTAGACACACGTTATATTTATTGGTAAAGGATTTGCACTACAACCCATACCTCAGTACACCTTACTGTAAATTGTACCTAAATTGTACCTCATCCCATTTCTGCTTTGCACTATATAGTATTGTATATTAGTATATTGCATAGTATATTGTATATTGTACGGTAACTCAGTTACTCTATTCTGCATCGAACATTGTACATATGTATATACTGAACACTGTGTCTACGTACGTGACTTCTATTTTTACTTCTATTTTTACATGCTGTGAGGATTGGTTCATTCCCCGCCACACGCTTCTTAAAGTACTGTGATGATTGGTCCGTTGCCTAAGGCACACTTCTAGGTCAAGTATCAATTACCATCACGCACCTGATGTGTGTTCTAATCAGCGCTCCAAAGGCTTCATATACTCTGACCTTCTGTCATTCGATGTCGGGTCTTTTTCAGTATTACTGCTTTGAATACTTCTGTTTCTGCCTGTTGTTCCCCGTTGCTGTGTCTCGTCTACTCTCCCTCCAGGACATCTGTGGATTGCCGCTGGTGAAGACCTGTTCCCCCGTTTTGAGCTGCGCCTCGTTTACCCGCTTTACTCTTGCGCTTTTCTGGGAGTATCTGCAGAGCCGCTTCAGCGTCAATACCGTTTCCCCACCTCGAACACCAAGAGGATCTGCAGAGCCGCAGATAACTCTGCTGAAGGCAGTCTCCCTTTGTTTCAAGATTGTTACTTGCTCCTTTTTGACTCTGAAAATAAATACGCCCTAGTATTTGGCTAACTCTGAACTACCTGTCTGTGCCGTGCGTTTGAGGTCGGTTTCAAACCCTAACACATGCTATACTATTTTATTTTATTTTATACTTATCTTTTGTCTAGCACAGTCTCTGGAGCGTAACAGAAAGAAGCATTTTGTATAAAAGTATTCTGTACTTCTGTATGACAACTATTAAAGAAACTTGAACTTGAACTTTACATTGCACTACTTTTATTGTCTTTTATACCTATTCTTATGTCTGTAATTCATGCATTGTTTATTATTCTGCCCATTTGTGTGCTGATTTTATGCCTATGTTCATTTTATACTATATAGATAGTTATTAATATTTATTATTGTTACATTGTAGAAATGTGTGCATTGAAAAATGTCTGTAAAGTCTCGACGACATTGAAAATGAGGGTGACCTCAATTGTCTTTTTTGAGAATAAATAAAAGGTTGATGATGTCCAGGTTATTAGCGATACACTGTATACACCCAATTCAACATTATAGCCACATTTTCTTTCAAACAAATTTTAGTCATGTTTGCAGGCTGTGGCGTACAGGTGTGGGGACAGCTCATGCGTAGGAGTGTGTTTTGAAGCCTTGCCACTGAGTTGAACAAGTCATTTGGCACTGAGGCGCGAAGTGGTTCCATGTCTGTGGCAGAACATTCCATATCTAACAAGGACCGCTTGGATTGTACCAACTTTTCAACGACACAGTGGTTGTGCAACGTGAGCTTGTGGAAAATACTGTTACCAGACATTCCAGATTGTACACAGTGGTCGCTAGTTTACTAGTAGATGACTTTAGAAGTAAGACTGCTAGTTTACTAGTAGATGACTTTAGAGGTAAGACTGTTAGTTTACTAGTAGATTACTTTAGATAGAGGTAAGACTGCTAGTTTACTAGTAGATGACTATAGATAGAGGTAAGACTGCTAGTTTACTAGTAGATGACTTTAGAGGTAAGACTGCTAGTTTACTAGTAGATGACTTTAGATAGAGGTAAGACTGCTAGTTTACTAGTAGATGACTATAGATAGAGGTAAGACTGCTAGTTTACTAGTAGATGACTTTAGAGGTAAGACTGCTAGTTTACTAGTAGATGACTTTAGATAGAGGTAAGACTGCTAGTTTACTAGTAGATGACTTTAGATAGAGTTAAGACTGCTAGTTTACTAGTAGATGACTTTAGATGGAGGTAAGACTGCTAGTTTACTAGTAGATGACTTTAGAGGTAAGACTGTTAGTTTACTAGTAGATGACTTTAGATAGAGGTAAGACTGTTAGTTTACTAGTAGATGACTTTAGATAGAGGTAAGACTGCGAGTTTACTAGTAGATGACTTTAGATAGAGGTAAGACTGCGAGTTTACTAGTTGTAACTGAGGGGTACAATTCCCTGACTGTATTGTTAGATATGATATTTAATACCACTACCTCATGTACTTTAACTTCTGGCCATCCAGTACATGATATAAGTATGATGAACACTTTCCCACCTGATGAAACGAATCCACACAAATGTACAAATCGAATATTTAATATAGCAAAAGGTATATACAACGTTCACTTGTTTACACTTATGATTTGAAATATGCACTTGTATGGCAAATGAGTATTCGTAGGTAAATCAACATTGAATGTCCAATCTCTGGTTACGCAGGGAGTAAGTATACAACCTGGATATTTAGGAAACTATAGCGATGGTACTTAAATGATTATAGCTGGATACACTAAGGGGGGGGGGGGGGTCCCGCTGGTTGTAAGACAGTAGGAGGGGGGGGTTAGAGAAGCCGCTGGCGGTATCCCATCTGGCCGACAGTTTCTTGGGAGAATTCAAAGTCTTGAACACGGTGCCCACAGAACCTCGGGCCGCAGACGAATACAGCTGGACCCTCTGGTGGACGGTAGCTGCCGGTCCACAACGGAGAGACGTGAGGTGACCTCACTGGTGTAGAGCGCCGTCTCACCTGGAGTCCTCTCCGGGGGGTAGTTCCAACACTCCGCAGTGTTGGCCGTTATCCATGGAATAATCAAAGCACCCAAAGCATAATCCAAGCCGTGGAAGGCTCGCCGTCGTCCGGGTAGAGTACTCCAATATACAGGTCCAGTCGCCCTGGCCCGGAGCTCCTCGGATGCAAGCACCACTAGGGGTCTGCCCAGCCTGGTTAAGCGTCCAGATAACGTCAGGAACGATGGGGGTACTGATACTTTAACCGAACG
The DNA here is from genome assembly GCF_963971535.1 of Notolepis coatsorum. Classification (NCBI taxonomy): domain Eukaryota; kingdom Metazoa; phylum Chordata; class Actinopteri; order Aulopiformes; family Paralepididae; genus Notolepis; species Notolepis coatsorum. Next base: position 4,381,451 of record NC_140165.1, on the reverse strand, counting down.
ATGCACCATACATAAATAGACTATTATTAGCTTAATAGAATACGTCCAACTCGACGGTATAGTGCCAAACTATGACTATTCAACTATTAATCCGCACGATATCTCAATGCCTATTCTGAGGCCAAGTAGGCCTTACTACACCACACGTGCGTCGTGGGTGAGGCTTCGCGTCTGTCACTCTGTTGGAGGGTAAAGAACTGGACTAAAAGAAGGTTCTACTTTACTTGCGCCATATATATATGTGCTATGAACAAATAGTACCATTCGTATTTCGCCCGACATATTCCTGCGCGGAACCGGGGCTTGCCACGACATGTTGGGCGGCACGATTGAACTTGGACCTAGGGGTATGGCAACCTGGCGCCAGGTTCTCGTCCAATGGTAGAATGAAACTATTATGGGCTGTTTAGTAGACTAAAGGGATATTCAGTGCATATTGTACAAGGAATATACAGGGGATATCAAACGATATACAAATACTATTTAAATATATATATATAAATAAATATATATATTCGGTTTAATCTGATCCTTCACAACAGCCGCCCCCTAATTAGTCCCACCTAATTAGCTAAGCAGAGACAGATTAACCGCACTGTCTACCACTCAAGGTCCGCTGTAAGGGTCAGTCAACTCACAAAGTCATGGGGTCATGGTCATCATCGATAGTATCTGGGAGTCGGGGCAGTTCTATGAGCCTCGCCACGGGTCGTGTGTAAGTGCGCCCTTGGACGAGTACTTCAGCTGCTCGGACCTTGCCATTGGCACCGGTGATCACTTTGCTTACGCGGCCAGCCGGCCCCATAGCTCTGGGTAGTGACTGGTTAATAATCATGATGACTGTTCCTTCTGTCAAATTGTCTCTCTCTTTCACCCACTTCTGGCGGGTCTGTAGAGACGGTAGGTAGTGGAGTAGGAAGCTGCTCCAGAACTTGTCAGCTAGTACTTGACTGTACCTCCACATTCTTCGGCCGTTCGCTTCTTCAGGCCTGTACATTGTCTGGGGTAGCGCGGGGTCCAGCCGCCCCATTAGGAGTGTGTTGGGGGTGACTGGGTCGACATCTGCTACATCACTGGAGACGTAACCGAGGGGCTTTGAGTTCAATACTCCCTCGATCTCCGTGAGGACTGTCATTAGGACTTCCTCCGCCACAGTCTGGGCCCCAAGCACGGCGTACAGGGCTGTCTTTATAGAACGTACTTCTCGTTCCCAGGTTCCACCGAAGTGGGGTGCGTTCGGGGGATTAAACTGGAAGTCAATCTGGGATGGAGCGAGGTGGGTCTTAAGTTCTGGGCCCATAGCTTGGAAGCTCTCTCTCAGCTCTCTTTCTCCGCCTTTGAAGTTGGTCCCGTGATCAGACAACAATGTAGACGGTTTTCCTTTCCGTGATGTGAATCTTCGGAAGGCCATAAGGAATGAGTCTGTGCTCATGGTCGGAAGGAGCTCGATATGTATCGCTCTGGTGGTCATGCATTTGAATACAATACCCCACCGCTTCTCGGTGCCTCTTCCTCTCTTTATATACAACGGGCCAAAGCAGTCCATGCCTGTGGAGTGGAATGGCTTGTCGCCGATTCGGAGGCGACAGGGGGGTAAGTCAGCCATCCGTGGTATGCTGGGCTGCGCGCGCCACTTACGGCAGTCTAGACAGGTTCGCTGGAAGCGCCGTACTGCTTCTCTGCCTTGCAGTATCCAATAACGACGTCTGATCTCCGCGAAGACTCTCTATGCTCCTGCGTGGTGTACATCCTCGTCGTATTTCTTTATGATCAGCTCTGTGACCTTGTGTCGGCTGTTCAAGACGATCGGGTACTTAATATCATCCGGTAGATCGGGGGCTCTCCGCAGGCGACCACCCACTCTGATGAGATTATGGGCGTCACTCTCTGGTGCCAGGTGGAGCAGTCTGCTGTCTGATGGGACGGGGTTTCCTCCCTGTAGACAGTCTAGCTCATCGGGGAACGAGTCTCTCTGGGCTCGTTGTAGTAGAAGAAGTTCTGCTTCTTCGTAGTCAGCTGCTGACATGTCAGTGGTGGACTGAATCTCTGGGTGGTGCCGCAGGAATGTTCTTTGCTGCGCACTCGCTAGGGTAATGCAGTCATCTATGTTGGGGTCTGTGGAGGCGACTGTGCTCAGTCCACAGAACATAGGTTTCTTGTTCTCAGCCTCCTCGTTACTTGCTTCCCGTGGGGTGGGCGTAGGCCACTCTCCTTCCGGGAGCTTGAGGAATTCTGGTCCGTCACTGTAGATGTTGCGACGGTTTAGGTCATCCAGAGACATTCCCCGGGTGATGACGTCAGCTGGGTTGTGTTTGGTGTCCACATACCACCAGCTCGCTGCTTCTGTTAGCTCTTGAATCTCGGTGACTCTGACTCCCACGAAGACTTTGTATCTGCATGAATCAGACTTGATCCATGTGAGTACTGTCGTGGAATCTGACCACAAGATTGTTCTGTGCACCGGAATGGTGAGTTCATGTTGGATTAACGTGGCTAGATGCGCTCCTGCTAGGGCTGCGCAGAGCTCTAGACGTGGGATAGATTGTTGCTTACGTGGGGCTATTCTTGAGCGGGCCAGGATGAAAGCAGTGTGTATCTTTCCTCCCTTCTCTTGGGCACGCAAGTAGGCCACCGATCCATAGGCTACTTCGGAGGCGTCGCTGAAGACGTGTAGATCAATCTCGCATGTCTCTGGCCTCACTGTGGATGGGAAGTAGCTGCGGCGTATATTGACGCCTGGGAGTGGGCGGAGTTCCGTCTCCCACTCTCTCCATGTTGAGGCAAGGTGTGCGGGTATTGGGTCGTCCCAGCCATGGTCCTTGTCCCATAGTGCTCGTACAATCATCTTTGCCCTGGTGGTGTAAGGTAGAATACATCCCAACGGGTCATATTGTCTGGCGAGTGTTCTGTACACACTCCGTCTGGTGGGCGGTGTCGCAATGTATGACGCCGTGGATGGCTGATACATCGGCGAGCGTTGGGGGAGAGGCCTTCTAGGCGAGTCTCCTCTTGCGCCTCTCTGTGGGCTGGTACCGGCAGGGTACCATGGCCCGCTGGTCCAGGTGCTATTCCTCGGGGCTGGTCGTGCGTCATGCTCACCCGTGAATAGAGTCGGGGGTCTGTAGCGCAGCGCCGCGGGGGTATAGCCTGGGCTGTACTGGACCTCCTGGTCCGGTGGAGTACTGTGCTGTCATCGGGCTTGGTTCTCCTCCTCTCCCTCTTCTTCCTCTATCAGTTCTTCCAGATCCTGTAATCGTTTATTTAGCTTCTCCGCAGTGTATGCCGCTCCTTCCTTGTAGCTGGGTCTCGCTTGGACCGGTCTGGGAAGGGGGTCTGCGGGGGGTATAGGCTTGGTCTGTTGGTCAAGTTCAGGGTCGCTTGCTCGGTTAGGAGGCGCTGCCCTTGACTGTTGTCTCGACGAGTTCCTTGAACCCCTGGCGGAGGGAGAGGGTGTTGCCCTGGGGATCATCAGCCGCTTCATTAGCCGCGCCCGTAACTTGTCGCGCTCGGCTTGGCGCTGGATGAGATCGATGTTGCGCTCTGCTTCTCTTTGGGCATAGTCAGCGGCGCGCTGGGCTTCGGCGGCGGCGCGCTCTGCTTCTCTTTGGGCATAGTCAGCGGCGCGCTGGGCTTCGGCGGCGGCGCGCTCTGCTTCTCTTTGGGCACCGTCAGCGGCGCGCTGGGCTGCGGCGGCGGCGCGCTCTGCTTCGGCGGCGGCGCGCTCTGCTGCGGCCCGGTCTCTTACCATATTAATTTCCGTCTGAAGGCGTCTCATCTCCCGGCGTATGCGCTCTTCTTCGCTCCGTTGCTGCGCTTGGAGGCGTTCTCTTTCAATGGTCAAATGTTCGCGCTCGCTAAGCGTCTGTGCTTGGAGTCGATCGCGTTCGGTAGAGGCTGTCAGGCTGACGAGGAACACCTGTTGTAGCATCCTCTCCGCTTCGCTGGGGGAAGGCGGTTGTGGAGGTGAGCCGCTCCTGCGTGAGCCGCTCCTGGGGGTACTCGTTGGGGAGTCCTGGAGCTCTATTTCCTCGGCGCTCTCCTCCTCTTCTTCCGTGCAGAGTTCTCTCTCTGTAGGGTTGTCTTCCTCCCGGTGCTGGTCGGGGACTACTTCTTGGGTAGTGGCGGGGGGTAAAGGCATGTCCGCTCCCTCCTGGTCCCCACCGTGAGCTTGGTCAGTTACATTAGGACCTACTAGGGCCTCTGTGGTCGGGGAAACCTGGTCGTTAAGGTCAGACATAATTTTACTTTCTACTTTTACCGCGTTTACCGTTTGTCGAAGGCTAGGTAGTTGACTGACAGTGTAATCCTCTAAGTACTGAGGTGGCTGTCGTCTGCGCCGCGGGCGTTCTAGGTTAGGAGGACCGTTTCGTGGAGTGTTCATCATAGGCCATTTCAATATTAATAACACTATATTAATATTACACTAGTTACCCTCCGGCTCGAAGGACCAATTGTAACTGAGGGGTACAATTCCCTGACTGTATTGTTAGATATGGTATTTAATACCACTACCTCTTGTACTTTAACTTCTGGCCATCCAGTACATGATATAAGTATGATGAACACTTTCCCACCTGATGAAACGAATCCACACAAATGTACAAATCGAATATTTAATATAGCAAAAGGTATATACAACGTTCACTTGTTTACACTTATGATTTGAAATATGCACTTGTATGGCAAATGAGTATTCGTAGGTAAATCAACATTGAATGTCCAATCTCTGGTTACGCAGGGAGTAAGTATACAACCTGGATATTTAGGAAACTATAGCGATGGTACTTAAATGATTATAGCTGGATACACTAAGGGGGGGGGGGTCCCGCTGGTTGTAAGACAGTAGGAGGGGGGGGTTAGAGAAGCCGCTGGCGGTATCCCATCTGGCCGACAGTTTCTTGGGAGAATTCAAAGTCTTGAACACGGTGCCCACAGAACCTCGGTCCGCAGACGAATACAGCTGGACCCTCTGGTGGACGGTAGCTGCCGGTCCACAACGGAGAGACGTGAGGCGACCTCACTGGTGTAGAGCGCCGTCTCACCTGGAGTCCTCTCCGGGGGGTAGTTCCAACACTCCGCAGTGTTGGCCGTTATCCATGGAATAATCAAAGCACCCAAAGCATAATCCAAGCCGTGGAAGGCTCGCCGTCGTCCGGGTAGAGTAATCCAATATACAGGTCCAGTCGCCCTGGCCCGGAGCTCCTCGGATGCAAGCACCACTAGGGGTCTGCCCAGCCTGGTTAAGCGTCCAGATAACGTCAGGAACGATGGGGGTACTGATAACTTTATAACTCTAACCGAACGATGCACCATACATAAATAGACTATTATTAGCTTAATAGAATACGTCCAACTCGACGGTATAGTGCCAAACTATGACTATTCAACTATTAATCCGCACGATATCTCAATGCCTATTCTGAGGCCAAGTAGGCCTTACTACACCACACGTGCGTCGTGGGTGAGGCTTCGCGTCTGTCACTCTGTTGGAGGGTAAAGAACTGGACTAAAAGAAGGTTCTACTTTACTTGCGCCATATATATATGCGCTATGAACAAATAGTACCATTCGTATTTCGCCCGACATATTCCTGCGCGGAACCGGGGCTTGCCACGACATGTTGGGCGGCACGATTGAACTTGGACCTAGGGGTATGGCAACCTGGCGCCAGGTTCTCGTCCAATGGTAGAATGAAACTATTATGGGCTGTTTAGTAGACTAAAGGGATATTCAGTGCATATTGTACAAGGAATATACAGGGGATATCAAACGATATACAAATACTATTTAAATATATATATATAAATAAATATATATATTCGGTTTAATCTGATCCTTCACAACACTAGTAGATGACTTTAGATAGAGTTAAGACTGCTAGTTTACTAGTAGATGACTTTAGAGGTAAGACTGCTAGTTTACTAGTAGATGACTTTAGATAGAGGTAAGACTGCTAGTTTACTAGTAGATTACTTTAGAGGTAAGACTGTTAGTTTACTAGTAGATTACTTTAGATAGAGGTAAGACTGTTAGTTTACTAGTAGATGACTTTAGATAGAGGTAAGACTGCTAGTTTACTAGTAGATGACTTTAGATAGAGGTAAGACTGTTAGTTTACTAGTAGATGACTTTAGATAGAGGTAAGACTGCTAGTTTACTAGTAGATGACTTTAGATAGAGGTAAGACTGCTAGTTTACTAGTAGATTACTTTAGATAGAGGTAAGACTGCTAGTTTACTAGTAGATGACTTTAGATAGAGGTAAGACTGTTAGTTTACTAGTAGATGACTTTAGAGGTAAGACTGCTAGTTTACTAGTAGATGACTTTAGATAGAGATAAGACTGCTAGTTTACTAGTAGATGACTTTACATAGAGGTAAGACTGTTAGTTTACTAGTAGATGACTTTAGATAGAGGTAAGACTGTTAGTTTACTACTAGATTACTTTAGATAGAGGTAAGACTGTTAGTTTACTAGTAGATGACTTTAGATAGAGGTAAGACTGTTAGTTTACTAGTAGATGACTTTAGATAGAGGTAAGACTGCAAGTTTACTAGTAGATGACTTTAGAGGTAAGACTGTTAGTTTACTAGTAGATGACTTTAGATAGAGGTAAGACTGCTAGTTTACTAGTAGATGACTTTAGATAGAGGTAAGACTGCTAGTTTACTAGTAGATGACTTTAGATAGAGGTAAGACTGCTAGTTTACTAGTAGATGACTTTAGATAAATGTAAGACTGCTAGTTTACTAGTAGATTACTTTAGATAGAGGTAAGACTGCTAGTTTACTAGTAGATGACTTTAGATAGAGGTAAGACTGCTAGTTTACTAGTAGATGACTTTAGATAGAGGTAAGACTGCTAGTTTACTAGTAGATGACTTTAGATAGAGGTAAGACTGATAGTTTACTAGTAGATGACTTTAGATAGAGTTCTGTATCGTTAAGGGGCTCAGCTTGGCATCACCTTCTGCACTATCTCGCGTACGTGCACGCGTACTGAATAAATTCCACAAATGTACCTCTAATACCAGTATTAGTCTGACCACACCCCTCATCAGCTTACCTTCATAAGCAGGTGTGTGGTCACCTGCTCTCCTCCTTCTCGCTTTCACCACAAGGAAAGTGCCTCGGTAGTACCCCACTTGACGTGTTGTTAGTTGAAAAGAGTTGTGACTGGTTTACATTGTGCTTAACCTTTTCTTCTCTCACTTGTTGTATAAGAAAAGGTTTGGGTCATAATGTATTCCGCGGAGAGTAGACCCGCTAGACCTACTCTTCACCACCGGTTCTCCATTCCCGCCTCCGTCGTGCGCCTCGGTGCTGGGCTGTTGCCACTCTCGTGGTTGCCGACCCAGCCCGGGAGACTGCCGGTGGATAGTTTTCCTCACCGACGAGCCGAGGGTTCGGTGCCGTCGCTCCGGCGATGGCCTGATCTCGACTCTGGTTCCTCTGGTTCTGGGGAATCGCCCGTTGATGAACGGGGGATTGTCTTGGAGCCGGAGGATTTGCGACGAAAACTTTTTGCGTCTGCTCGCTCGCGTCGCAAGATGGTGGCGTGCAGACGCGAACGGCCTGGGTTTGGGGAATTGCTGGAGACCAGCGAGGACGCGTCCGACTCTGGATTTCTGATGGAAACTGAAGACTTCATGGAGGAGGCGGACGGGTTCTTGTATGATGGTCCCGTGGAGGAGAGTATCCCTCCTCCGGAGACCCCGGAGGGGGGAGAAATGGCTCCATGGGGCGCCTTGTTCGAGGATGTCGAGGAACCACCTTGGCCTCATCAGCAGGATGCCCTACTGTCAGCCGCATCGGATTGTGGCTCCTTGACCAGTCGCAGCCTGCTGTATGCGAGGGATGCGGGGTCGGTGGAGGAGGGTTCGCAGGGGGAACTGCGGGCCTTGTTTCCCGAGCTCATGGCGGTAGCCGCCACCGCAAACGGTGTGCCGCTGCCGCTGCCATTGCCTGCACCTGTCCCTGATGACCTCATAGGCCATCCCTGGCAGCGTCCCCCAGTGAGAGGGGTGGACGTTGTCTACCCATTTTTCCCATCGATGGGGGCCTATGTTCGTCGGGGTCAGGCGGTGTCCAACATCATGGGACTAACTCCCGCCTACGTACCAGTTACGCGGGTGTCGGGGTTAGTCAAAGGTATAGGGGAGGGCGTACCTCGGCTTGACAATCTGATGGCCGCGCTCCTCTGTCCGGATATGGTGTGGGAACCCCTATGCAAGCCGGTCCTCCAGGGGAAGTCGGCTAGGCGATTGGCTTATTGGGGTGACCAGTCATTCATCGCTGGTACACAGTCGCTGGCTGCGGCGTCTAACATCGCCCACCTGGCTAGATTTGTATCGGGGATAATGACGGGCGGCACGGATCTGAACGAGGTAAAATGCGATCAGATCACCCAGGCTGCGGGAGCTGTTCTGCACCTTTCCCAGGTGCTGGCCATAGCCATGGGGAAAGTGCGCGCCCTGGCCACCCTGGGCCAGCGTCACCTTTGGCTGGAGCAGGCCCGTGTGCCAGAGAAGAAGAGAGCCCCTCTTCTGACGGCCGCCCTCTCCGACGCTGGCCTGTTCGGGAAGGCCCTGCAATTGATGACCTCAACATGCAGAGAAATGGCAGAGGAGAGATCCGTCCTTCAACCCCATTTTCCGCCTCCCGTCCTTGCCGGTGGGGGCAGAAGGCTTCCGCGACGTCGAGCTGTCTCCGTCGCCGCTACCACTACCTCCACCGCCGCTGCTGGCCCTGCCAAGAGGGCCAGGGGACGAAACGGCGCTTCGGCCACCGCCGGCCCATCCCAGACCGGAGGAGACGGTAGGGAACGTCGTGTCCAGCAGACTGTAACCTATCGTCCCTCCGGGGCTCCCCGGGGTGGCAAGACTCGAGCGGCGCGAGGTGGCAGACGCCGTTAGGAGTGACTTTTTCCCCTTTGTGTCCCCTCCTCTACACCCTTCCCGGCCCCTCTGTGATTTTGTGCCTTACACTTTTTTAATTAATAAAAAAAGAAAAAAGTTCCCCGATATAAGGGGGACTGTGTTTGGCCGAACAAACTGTGTGTTTCTTCATACAAATCATATGGTGGGGTTGTGTATATATGAATCTACCCTGTTATGTTGGGGGGTGAGTTGTGTTGTGTTACGGGTTTTAAGCAAGGTCTGCAACTTACACTCGGTAATAGGTTCTATTAGCTTGATGCTCCACATGCAATTAGAACTGGTGTTATTCCATTGCTTTAACTAAGTATATGTGTTTTCACAACGCTGTGTTGTTAGTTGCAGTAATGCTCGTACGCACATTTTTCATGGCCTAGCCATTACTCTCGTTCAGCGTTCTTCCTATGTATGACATAGGCAACGGGTATGGGATTCACGCACAGGCGACTTGTGTTTTGTTGTAAACCCTTTTTTACACTTTGTGGGTAGCAGGCATTGTATTAGCTTATGCTATGCTTTGTTCTACCGGAGGTTTTCAAGATGGCTACGGTTGTTTTCTGTGTGTAGGGATAAAAGGTGTGTTTTCGGGAGGGGGTGTCGAATAAACCCCTCCTTTTTCCCACTTGATTGGTTTAGAGGATTTGTTGATCTTTCTGCTGAGCCAGTCAGGGCCAAGCCAGTGCTTGACAGGGGGGGGGGGGAAGGGGTATTCTACCGACTCCTGTTATGACAGGATCCGGTGGGTTTCCCCGCCCGTTGTAGCGTTGTTGCTATGGCGACGCCTTCCATGAGCTGGTGTCTTAAAGATGTCGAGGTTGGGCGCAGGACTTACAGCCTGCTGCGCCCGTTTATGTGTCAAACTTGAGTCTGTTGGTCACGTGTCTCACAGTTTACATATCTTTTTCTTGACCGTGGTCTCATGTGGGAAGGTGTTTTCTGGGGGAGTCTGGTCTTACACTCTGATTAAAAGGAGTGACTGGATTAAAATCATGTGAAAAACAGGGTTTTTACTCCCAGCTGTGCAGTTGGGTCATACGGGTGATGCCTTTTCTTTATTTTATAAAGAGTTGAATGTGTCTTGATGGATATGAAATGAGGGTCCCTGATGGAAACAAGACTAACGTCTTTCTCAGGTCTGCCTCCCCTTATCTTTTTGTATGTATTCCTGTACTGCAGTCTGTTGGGTAAATATTTTCATTCATTCATTCATGGAGTTGATTGCATCTCGCCCCTCTTGTCGTTCCCTGGGCGTCTTGGGGATTCAATATGGTGGTCTAAACGGCCTATTGTTGATGTGGGTATGTCAGAACGCACACATAGTGCTGGCTCAGGATGTGCTTTGGGCCGTTGCTGACTGGCGCGCCTCGTTTGCTTTGGTAAAACAGCGTTTTTATGGAGCAATTGGGATGGGGGTTTTTTCCTCTTCCGACATCCTGTGTGTTGTCGATGGGTTCCCGTTCATGTCAGGGGATGATGACGGAATGGGTCTGGACATATGGGGAAGGGTCTCACGCCCTAGGGGTGGGCCGCCGGACGCGGTTCATACCGACACGTCTGGGTGGCGCCTTCTTTTTTATGTTGGGATCAAACGCGCATATCTGCCCCTTATCCTGGGGTTGGCAGGTCGGCGTGATTAGGGCACGGGACTGGTTCTGGTCGCGCTGGTCCGGATCAGTGCACCCGTTGTCCGCTGGGGATGCAGATCTGCTGTTCTGGTACCCTGAGGGACTTGGGGTTTTTTCAGGGGGAAAAATGCTAGGTCGATCCGGGTGTCACAGGGTTGAGCGTTATGGGACCCTTGTTGGGTGCGTTGTATTCTGCACTGTCGTAATGGCTTACGGCCGTGCCGACCTGTACGCGTCCGATCTCGTCGGATCTCGGCCGCTGTACGGGTTGGTCTTGGTTGGTACTTGGTTGGGTGACCTCCTGGGAATACCGAGTGCGGGGTGCTGGGGCTGGTCTTCCATATTACGCTCTTCTCTTGCGTTTTGGCGCTGAGGAGCCTGTTGGGTGGGGTTAACCTCCTTTGGGATCCTGTGCTCCCCGTATCACCGGGCCTGGTCCGGGGTGATGCTCGTTGACCCGTAGGCCCGGGATAGCCCTGTTGGGAACCGGAACGCGGGCTGCGGCGGTGCCGCAGGTGTGTTTCGGGGTTCTTTCCTGAGGGGTTATGGGACCAACCATTGCATGGGGTGATGCCTGGGTGGTTGGTTCTCTGGTGTGTTGCTGCAGTGTCAACTCCCGGTTCTCCGGTTGAGGGTGCCCCTGCACGTTCATGACGTCTGCCGATCGTATGGGCTTTTCTGTGGGCAGCTGTCAGGGGTCGAGTGGTCTACGGATCCCACTTCTGACGTGCTGTTTGAAAGCTTGGTTATGCGACAACGCCAGGATACGCCCCTTCCGCCGGGACGGATGTTCAGCTGTCCTTTCTGGCGCCTGCCTCGTCCGCAGTTTTTCCAGGCTTGGGTTGACAGCCTGTTGCCTGGTCTTTCCCCGGTGCGCTGCCTGCTTCCGTTGGTTACCTCTTGTGTGTTTAACCGTGCTGTCTGCCTGTTGCAGGGCTTGTGTTCCAGGCGGTGTGCTGTTGGGGAGGACAGGGCCCGCTCGGCTGAGGGGCCCCTTGTCCGGATACGCTGGCGATGTGGGGGGCGGGGTCACTAGGTGCCCCCCTGGTGGGGTCTTGATGCTGGCATCATGGACTTCTCCGGGCCCCCATTCCAGGGAGCCCGGTCCTTTGGTGGATCTGGGTCTTCCTTCGCGCTCCGCTGCTACGGCCTTGCCACGGGGTTGGGTTTGCTCTTGACCCCGTGATTCTGGGGGCAGTAACGAGGTTGTTCCTCCGTTCGTTCCCGGGTGGCATGCGGGTTGTGCGTGTGTGTAGTCGTGGGGTCAAGCCACGGTCTGCTCACCCTGTGCGTTGAGTTGCTTGAGTGCCTCTTCGCACGGTCGGGTCCGTCGCCTTCCCGTGAAGCCCCTAATAGGGGGGCTACCCGCCATTAGGGGGGGTCGGGGGGGCTCGGCCCTCCCTGTTCTGATGGTTGTGGGGGGCTGTCAGCGGGGTGTATTTGTCAGCCAGCGGCTCCGCTTGGCCTCCCTTGTGCAGAAGGTGATGCCAAGCTGAGCCCCTTAACGATACAGAACGTTAGGTTATGACTATAACCAAGTTCTGTTAGTTAGGGGCGACGCTTGGCATCAGACGGCCGCTGCAGCCCTTGACCTCACCTTGTGGTGAAAGCTTGGGAAGGAGGAGAGCAGGTGACCACACACCTGCTTATGAAGGTAAGCTGATGAGGGGTGTGGTCAGACTAATACTGGTATTAGAGGTACATTTGTGGAATTTATTCAGTACGCGTGCACGTACGCGAGATAGTGCAGAAGGTGATGCCAAGCGTCGCCCCTAACTAACAGAACTTGGTTATAGTCATAACCTAACGGTAAGACTGCTAGTTTACTAGTAGATTACTTTAGATAGAGGTAAGACTGCTAGTTTACTAGTAGATGACTTTAGATAGAGGTAAGACTGCTAGTTTACTAGTAGATTACTTTAGAGGTAAGACTGCTAATTTACTAGTAGATGACTTTAGATAGAGGTAAGACTGCTAGTCTACTAGTAGATCAAGTCAAGTCAAGAGTTTTAATTGTCACGGCATACAAGTATACAATGAAATGCGGGTGGTCTTGCCCGCGACGATGTGCAATACAGTGGTACAACATATAATAGAATCCAATAAAAATACAGTGGTACAACATATAATAGAATCCAATAAAAATACAGTGGTACAACATATAATAGAATCCAATAAAAAAACAACATTGTGCAATAAACAGGTAACATGGTGTGACATCTCGGTATCTGTACATAGTATTTACATAGATGACCTTAGATAGAGGTTAGACTGATGATCTACTGAAGATAACTATCCCTCAGCGTTTGGTTCAATTTACTTTAATTTCATTCAGTTTAATTTGGTGTCGTATTACTGAATCTTGTAAACAAGTCACTGTAGAAAATGACCTACTCTACTGCTGCACAGAAATGAGGAATTTTGTTTCGAAAGTCGTTACCAACGGTTAACAGGCAGCCCTACTGGAAGTAAGGGAACTACACAAACATTCCGTACAAGGCCTCCATTAAGCGATAGCTCACAATAGGCCGTGGTATATTGTGGCCCGAGGCGAACTGGAGGGACGACTGTGATATAATCACAATATATCACATCCTGAGTGTTGTGAGTGGTTACCATGGTAACTAAGGAAGATGGCAGCATATGTGAGTCAGGTCAAGTTCAAGTTCAAGTTTCTTTATTAGTTGTAATAAAAGAAAATACAGAATACTTCTATATGAAATGCTTTTTTTCTGTTATGAGCCCCTGGGAGTGTGCTAGATAAAAGTATATAAAAAGTATAAAATAGAATAGAAAGTCAAAAGTACGTAAGCAAAAAGTGTTCAGTCAATATACATATACAATATACAATACAGTGTAAAAAAAAAGAGTAACAGTGAGTTACAGTACAATACAGTATACAGTACAATGCAGAAATGGGATGAGGTACAACTTAGGGTAAGGTGCAATGAGGTATGAATTGTAGTGCAAATCTCTTTACCAATAAATATAAAGGGTGTTAAAGTGTCTAAAGTGAGTAAAGTGGGTGCTACGGTGAGTGTTTATAGTTGCAGTTATCAAGATGGCGGCGGAGTGATCATGGACTTTGGTAGAAGGTTATTATACCGCAGCTATGAATGAACCAATCAGATTGCTCGATTTGATCTACCTGTTTTTATAAACTGGAGCACCTTGGATTTATTTAAGTACAGACACACTGTGTGTGGTACCATGGTGATACTAAACTTGAAGTTACCATCATACTATGATACGTGTCGTAGGAGTTCTGGTGATAAACCATAGAACTCATGGGATACAGTTTGTATTGAATCTGAAAATCGGAATCTTGTAGAATCGGAACTCAATGTATAATACATGATGACATGTAACTTTGTAATTTGTACTGGAAAACGAAATAGGATATGATATTTTGGCCCTAGGAGCACTCCATGGGCTGAATGAACTCATGGAAAATGAGTTTGTGTTTACCAACTCAATGAAACGTTATTATATTGTGGCACTGAATCAGAGAATAGTACTGTAGGCTACAGGATGTAGTGACACATGTGTGCGGGTCTCTCTCTCTCTCTCCTCTCTCTCTCTCTCTCTCTCTCCCTCTCTCTCTCCCTCTCTCTCTCTCTCTCTCTCTCTCTCTCTCTCTCTCTCTCTCTCTCTCTCTCTCTCTCTCTCTCTCTCTCTCTCTCTCTCTCTCTCTCTCTCTCTCTCTCTCTAACTCGCTCTCTCTCTCTCTAACTCTCTCTCTGTCATTCTCTCTGACTGTCTCTCTCTCTCTCTCTCTCTCTCTCTCTCTCTCTCTCTCTCTCTCTCTCTCCTCTCTCTCTCTCTCTCTCTCTCTCTCTCTCTATGTCAATGGCTCTCCGGTCAATGGTCTCTAACTACACACCCTCAAGACCCCTACGCTCTGCATCTTCTAACTACACACCCTCAAGATGCCTCCACTCTGCATCTTCTAACTACACACCCTCAAGACACCTACGCTCTGCATCTTCTAACTACACACCCTCAAGACCCCTACGCTCTGCATCTTCTAACTACACACCCTCAAGACCCCTACGCTCTACATCTTCTAACGACACACCCTCAAGACCCCTACGCTCTGCATCTTCTAACTACACACCCTCAAGACCCCTACGCTCTGCATCTTCTAACTACACACCCTCAAGACCCTACGCTCTACATCTTCTAACTACACACCCTCAAGACCCCTACGCTCTGCATCTTCTAACTACACACCCTCAAGACCCCTACGCTCTGTATCTTCTAACTACACACCCTCAAGACCCCTACGCTCTGCATCTTCTAACTACACCCTCAAGACCCCTCCGCTCTGCATCTTCTGGCCGCCTCAGACCCACTCCTATCCGAGCTCCGCTGAGGGTCATCAAGGAGAACCTGCCTTTTCTCAGTCCTTGCCCCACAATGGTGGAACGAACTACCCACCCCAGTTAGGACAGCCGAAACCCGTCCTATCTTTCGCCGTCGACTAAAGACGCACTTCTTCAACCATTATCTGAAATAATAATAATAATAAAATAAAAATCTAACTCTAACTAACCTTACTGTCATGCACTTGTCCTAATAAACTAACCTACACTGTAGCACTCAACACTTTGATGAACATTGTTACTCAGCTGATAGAGTTGTGCCCTTCCTGATGACTTGTCGTACAGAACTTGTAAGTCGCTTTGGATAAAAGCGTTTCAGCTAAATGACTAATGTAAATGTAAATCTATGTTCTTCATTAGTTTCACTATGGACCTTAGCTCTGCATTTGATACAGCTGATCACGGTATACTTCTTGATGGGCTAAACCATTTGTTGGGTATCCCGTGGTCTGCCCTGGACTAAACCATTTGTGGGTATCTCCGGGGGTGCCCTGGACCGGTTCTCCCCTTACCTAGCGGATAAGATCCCTGTGGTCAGTTCATGTCCCCACTCTGTTAATGTGGTGTCCCACAAGGCTTGGACCAATGTTGTTTTGTTTATGGGTCAGATCATCAGCCGTTTCGAGGGACATTCCTTGTCATTTCTATGCGATGCCTGAGGAGACCAACATGTTGATAATAATGCTCAATGAATGTTTGGAGGTCATCAAAGAGTGGCTGGCTGCCAACTGGCTGCAGTTAGATGCTGACGAAACAGAAGCCTCATAATAACTGCTCCTGAAGACCGAATTCTAATATCAAGCAGTGTATTGGCTGTGAAAGTAAGTAACACTCTGTTCCTTTTACTGTAATTCTCTCTCTCTCTCTCTCTCTCTCTCTCTCTCTCTCTCTCTCTCTCTCTCTCTCTCTCTCTCTCTCCTCTCTCTCTCTCTCTCTCTCTCTCTCTCTCTCTCTCTCTCACTCTCAACTATTTATCCTCTAAACAAAAACATGTGTCTGGCAGTGCAGATCAACTGAGCAAATTGCTGAGCTGTCGGCCACATATGGGTGTGGAGAGAGAGAGAGGCAGAGAGAGAGAGAGGCAGAGAGAGAGAGGGAGAGAGAGAGAGAGAGAGAGAGAGAGAGAGAGAGAGAGAGAGAGAGAGAGAGAGAGAGAGATGGGGGGAGAAAGAGTGGTGGAAGAGAGACAGTTGAGAAGAGTGGTTGAGAGAGAAAGGAAGAGATGAAGGAGTGGAGAGAGAGAGAAAGATAGAGAGAGATGGATGAGTGAGAGAGAGAGATGTTGGAGTGGAGAGAGAGAGAAAATAATTAGTGGACAGAGAGGAAGAGAGAGATGAAGGAATGGAGAGATGAAGGAGTGGAGAGAGAGGACAGAGAGATGGAGGAGTGGAGAGAGAGGAACAGAGAGATGGAGGAGTGGAGAGAGAGGCACAGAGAGAAAAGGAGTGGAGAGGGAGATATATGAAGGGGTGGAGAGAGAGAAGAGAGGGAGAGAGAGGAAGGAGTGGAGAGAGAGAGGAACAGAGAGATGAAGGGGTGGAGAGGGATAGAGATGAAGGAGTGGAGAGAGAGAGGAGAGGGAGAAAGATGAAGGAGTGGAGAGAGAGGAACAGAGAGATGAAGGAGTGGAGAGGGAGAGAGATGAAGGAGTGGAGAGAGAGAGGAACAGAGAGATGAAGGCGTGGAGAGAGAGGAACAGAGAGATGAAGGAGTGGAGAGGGAGATCGATGAAGGAGTGGAGAGAGAGAGGAACAGAGAGATGAAGGAGTGGAGAGAGAGGAACAGAGAGATGAAGGAGTGGAGAGGGAGATCGATGAAGGAGTGTGGAGAGAGAGAGAGGAGAGGGAGAGAGATGAAGGAGTGGGAGAGAGAGAGGAACAGAGAGATGAAGGAGTGGAGAGGGAGAGAGATGAAGGAGTGGAGAGAGAGAGGAGAGGGAGAAAGATGAAGGAGTGGAGAGAGAGGAACAGAGAGATGAAGGAATGGAGAGGGAGATCGATGAAGGAGTGTGGAGAGAGAGAGAGGAGAGGAGAGGGAGAGAGATGAAGGAGTGTGGAGAGAGAGAGAGGAGAGGGAGAGAGATGAAGGAGTGGGGAGAGAGAGAGGAACAGAGAGATGAATGAGTGAGAGAGAGAGAGATGAAGGAGTGGGAGAGAGAGAGGAACAGAGAGATGAAGGAGTGGAAAGAGAGAGAGAGATGAAGGAGTGGGGAGAGAGAGAGGAACAGAGAGATGAAGGAGTGGAGAGGGAGAGAGATGAAGGGGTGGAGAGGGAGAGAGGAACAGAGAGATGAAGGAGTGGAGAGGGAGAGAGATGAAGGGGTGGAGACGGAGAGGAAGAGAAACAGAGCGGAGGAGAAGAGTCATCGGTTTCCTGTCCTCTGCTACCATAATAACATGTTCCACATTTAGATGTTCCACAAGAGCTCAGTAACCAGTAGATACCACACTAGTTACAACTCAGTAACTGGTAAATGGCTGCTTTTTTATATAGCAGCTTTTATCCAAAGCGCTTTACAATTTGTTCCTCACATTTGACCCATTCACTCACACATTCACACACCGACGGCGGAGGCAACCATGCAAGGTGCCGACCTGCTCATCAGGAGCAATTAGGGGTTAAGTGTCTTGCTCAAGGACACATCGACACGCTGCCCGGGAGGAGCGGGAAGCGAACCGGGAACCTCCGGATTGCCAGACGACTGCTCTACCTCCAGAGCCACTGTGTCCCACAGTGGATACCACACTAGTTACAGTAACCAGTAGATACCACACTAGTTACATTAACCGGTAGATACCACACTAGTTACAGTAACCAGTAGATACCACACTAGTTACAGTAACCGGTAGATACCACACTAGTTACAGTAACCGGTAGATACCACACTAGTTACAGTAACCAGTAGATACCACACTAGTTACATTAACCGGTAGATACCACACTAGTTACAGTAACCAGTAGATACCACACTAGTTACAGTAACCAGTAGATAGCACTAGTTTAAACTAGCTAAACATTTAGAGCTCTGATCACTGAGAGATATGTTAACATTTAGAGCTCAGTAATGAGAGAGATGATAACATTTAGAGTAGGGATGTTCGATATTGGCTTTTTTACCGATACCGATATACCGATATTGTCCAACTCTTAATTTCCGATACCGATATCAAGTGATACCGATATATGCAGGGTCCCCCCCCCCCCCCCAAAAACAGAATAATTTCAGGTAATTAACACATTACAAATCTCTTGTCGTGGAATTAACACAACATTATGCATACTTTTGACAATAAATAAAATCAGAATTAGTTCTTACTTGCTTGCCTGGGTAAATAAAGATTAAATAAATGTAAAAACCGATACAGATAATTTCCGATATCACATTTTAATGCCAATATCGGCCGATAATATCGGACATCCCTAATGCTAACATTTAGAGCTCAATGATGAGAGATGCTAACATTCAGAGCTCAATGATGAGAGATGCTAACATTTAGAGCTCAATGATGAGAGATGCTAACATTTAGAGCTCAATGATGAGAGATGCTAACATTTAGAGCCCAATGATGAGAGATGCTAACATTTAGAGCTCAATGATGAGAGATGCTAACATTTAGAGCCCAGTGATGAGAGATGCTAACATTTAGAGCCCAATGATGAGAGATGCAGTCAGGCAAGCGATACCGGAGTCTCATGGCAAGCACAGAGAGACTCAGAAGGAGCTTCTATCCCCAGGCGATCAGGATGCTCAATGAACAATGATTGCTCAATGAATATTTTTATTTTTTTGCGAGGCCCCCCTTCCCGTGAGGCCCTTTTTCATCACAGACCTAAAATCTAGTTTTGCTTATATGCTTATATATTTCACATTAGACACGTTTGTAGAATGTGTCTGACTTGTTCCTGGCTCTGCGGCTCTGCAGACTGCAGATACACTATTGGAGCTCTGGGGCTCTGCAGCAGACATACTATTGGTTTCAACGAAGGGAGGGGTTACATGTGTACAGTCGGCCGGCGTGCGTCAGCTGCGTCTGACTATTTCGCGCGTGCAGCATTGGAGGTTATGCCAGCCAAGACAAAGAGGACGGTCGTTCGGCAGATGGACTGAAGATGAAAGTTGTTGCATGTTAGAAAGTTCAGTCAGGCTAGCCATGTCGGCTTAACTAAAGGCAGGGACAGCTAGTTAGCTTTAGCTACGTTATAATATCGAGTGCTAACGTGTGGTTCAGTCGGGATAGCCATGTCGGCTAGTAGCTTAGCTAAAGGCTAACTAGCGTTAGCTAACCTAGAGAGAGCGCGTGCAGCATTGTTATGCCAAGATGAAGAGGACGGTCGTTCGGCAGATGAACTTCGTCAACTCCACGCGGTTGTCTCCATCCTCTTGGACGTTTGGTGAGTTTTTAATGCACTCTATTCTATTCCCGCCGTGGAGATATCTCTCTCTCTCTCTCTCTCGGGCCGGCTAGCTATCGTGGCTACGTTATGTTGGCTAACGTTATGTGGAGCCAGCGGGCCGGCTAGCTATCGTAGCTGACGTTCTGTTGGACCAGCGGGCCGGCTAGCTATCGTAGCTAACCTTATGTTGAGCTAGCGGGCCGGCTAGCTATCGTAGCTAATGTTATGTTGAGCTAGCGGGCCGGCTAACTATCGTAGCCAACGTTATGTTGAGCTAGCGGGCCGGCTAGCTGTCGTAGACGTTATGTTGAGCCAAGCGGGCCGGCTAGCTAACGTAGCTAACGTTATAATGAGCCAAGCGGGCCGGCTAGCTAACGTAGCTAATGTTATATTGAGCCAAGCGGGCCGGCTAGCTGTCGTAGCTAATGTTATATTGAGCCAAAGCGGGCCGGCTAGCTAACGTAGCTAACGTTATATTGAGCCAAAGCGGGCTGGCTAGCTAACGTAGCTAAGGTTATATTGAGCCAAAGCGGGCCGGCTAGCTAACGTAGCTAACGTTATATTGAGCCAAACGGGCCGGCTAGCTGTCATAGCTAACGGTGTGTACCTGGTGTCAGTACCTGGCTACTCTATTTGCAGTTAGCCTCCTTAGCTGATGTTGGCCGTTGGCTCCTTGCTACTTTGTTTTCTCTGGTATAGATCCTCTTCTCTTTGGATTTAAGTGTTGATCTTTGTCCTTTTGGATCTATGTATATTCATGTTGCCTTTGACGTTATCTTTTCCTTCTGTTTTGTTCTTCCATTAAAAGTTGAATATCCTTTAGGGGCTCATCTTAGCTGTCTTGCTTATCTCTCTCTCTCTGTCTGGACCACAGACCCATCTCTCTCTCTGTCTGGACCACAGACTCATCTCTCTCTCTCTGGACCACAGACTCTCTCTCTCTCTCTCTCTCTCTCTCTCTCTCTCTCTCTCTCTCTCTCTCTCTCTCTGAGCATTGCATTGCTTATAGTTGTCAATTGTGTCGGTCAGTTCATTGCAACCATACCTGAAGCCTTGTAAACAAAGACATCAACACTAGAGTGTGTACTTCTATCTACACAGTACAGCCAAAGCATTCCCATTGCTAGGCAAAAACTCCACCTGTTTTCTACACTGCTTCTTCCATTGCTGGATTTTCTGCATTACTGCCACTTGTACATGTGTGTTATGGAGAAATTTGTACAGTGTTACAAAGCGATAACATATATATTGACTGTAGAACGGGAGCTCTCTCTCTCTCTCTCTCTTGCTATATGTTGACTGTATCATGCCCAGCCTCGGGCAGCGCTATTATTTCGCGTTTCAATCTCGCACAGGGCCTCGCATTTCTCCCAGGCGGCCCTGTGTATAGTATATAGTATATTGTATTGTAACTCAGTTACTTTCTACTCTGCATTGTACATTGTATATATGTATATATTGAACACTTTTTGTCTACGTACTTGACTTCTATTTTATACTTACTATACTTTTTCTACTTATCTATTTTTATCTAGCACAATCTCTGGAGCAAAACAGAAAGAAGCATTTTATATAAAAGTATTCTGTATGACAACTAATAAAGAAACTTGAGAAACTAGAGCTCAATGGTGAGAGATGCTAACATTTAGAGCCCAATGATGAGAGATGCTAACATTTAGAGCCCAATGGTGAGAGATGCTAACATTTAGAGCCCAATGATGAGAGATGCTAACATTTAGAGCTCAGTGATGAGAGATG
>NC_140165.1:4311235-4360153 GCF_963971535.1 Notolepis coatsorum | reverse complement strand
TGGCACAGAACTAAGGGTGGTGGTCTGTGTGTGTGTGTGTGTGTGTGTGTGTGTGTGTGTGTGTGTGTGTGTGTGTGTGTGTGTGTGTGTGTGTGTGTATGTGTGTGTGTGTGTGTGTGTGTATGTGTGTATGTGTGTATGTGTGTGTGTGTGTGGTTGGGTTGTCAGGAATGTAAATGACATATTCTGGGATTAAGAATGAATGGTGAAAATAATCGTGCATGACTTCAAAGCTTTGTGAAATGACTGTGTGAAGCTTGTGAAGCTACTGGAACCAGTAAAGGACCCCTGCAGGATAACGATAGGTTATGTATATAACCTAGTTATATGAGTACTGGCTGAGCGTCCCGCTCTTAAGCCTATCGAGATTAGGGATGGGAATCGAAAACCGGTTCCCATTGGGAACCGGTTCCTAATTGGCCGATGCCTGGAACCGTGTGGCTCCTGTGACTTTCGATTCCCTTATCGCTGCCTACAGTTGCGCAATAACGTTACGTTAGCATGGCCATGGCAGACTCTATTTGATTCCTTAAGGGCTCGAAATTGCCTGGGTTTTGGTAATATGCTCCCGAAATGCTCCCGCTGTTTGGCTACTTCTATGTGCAGTGAAAACTACTTGAATGCTTTAGAGCCTAGTCATTGATTTAGATCAGGGTGAGCTAAAATTAGCCGCGGAGCTAACGTGAGCTAACGTGAGCTAACGCTATTTAATCAAGCTCACAAAGAGAGATAAACAGCTGACAGCGGAGAGTACAGGTACAAATACAATAAAACAGCAGGTGGGGGCTGTTGTGTAAACCTTGTACTCTTTAGTTCACATATAATGAGAGACGTGAGTGCTTGTTTACATGTCTGTAAACCAGGAAGTACAGTGGTGCAACATACAAATGTGTCCGTGTAGCAACACAAGCCAATACATAAAGGACAGGGGCCCGGGGAGGGAGCTCTCTCTGTGTGTGTGTGTGTGTGTGTGTGTGTGTGTGTGTGTGTGTGTGTGTGTGTGTGTGTGTGTGTGTGTGTGTGTGTGTGTGTGTGTGTGTGAGAGATAGTGTGAGTGAGTGAGAGACAGAAGTCAGAGGAATAACA
Source organism: Notolepis coatsorum (assembly GCF_963971535.1). Classification (NCBI taxonomy): domain Eukaryota; kingdom Metazoa; phylum Chordata; class Actinopteri; order Aulopiformes; family Paralepididae; genus Notolepis; species Notolepis coatsorum. Next base: position 4,359,067 of record NC_140165.1, on the reverse strand, counting down.
ACCTGTTATTCAATAGATTAAATTAGTTTAAGAATAAAAAAATAAATACATTTTAAGAGAATCTCAAATACATTATTTTATTTAAGTGTAGGCTATAGTTAATGTTTTATTTTTTACAGTTTTTGTATTTTTCTGACATGGGGGCTCAACAATAAATGACAATCAGAAATGTCAAGTTGCATGTTGTTATTCTAACCAGCTTAGACCCCGACGCTCTGCATCTTCTGGCCGCCTCAGACCTACTCCTATCCGAGCTCCGGGAGGGTCATCAAAGAGAAGTCGCCTATTCTCAGTCCTTGCCCCACAATGGTGGAATGAACTACCCACCCCAGTTAGGACAGCCGAATCACGTCCAATCTTTCGCCGTCGACTAAAGACGCACTTCTTCAACCATTATCTGAATAAAAAAAAATATATCTAACCCTAACTAACCGTACTGTCATGCACTTGTCCTAATAAACTAACCTACACTGTAGCACTCAACACTTTGATGAACATTGTTGCTCAGCTGATAGAGTTGTGCCCTTCCTGATGGCTTGTCGTACAGAACTTGTAAGTCGCTTTGGATAAAAGCGTCAGCTAAATGACTAAATGTAGTTCTGTTGCATTTCCAATTTATTTATTTAAATTATAAATTGATCAGGTATCGATAAGGGAATCGATAAAGAATCGAATCGATAAGCAGAATCGATAATGGAATCGTATCGATAAAATCCTATCAATTCCCATCCCTAATCGAGATACCTCATCTCATGTACCTATTGTACCTCCATCAACGAATAAAAAACAAATACACCCACACCTGCCGGGTCCCGCCCCTATGGAGGCGCAGCCTACAAGACAGCGGGCCTGGTCACCAAACACTCTTCCTCGCCAAAAAATCCCGTTCCCAGTAAAAGATCCCTCAAAAGGGAACTCAGGGCCGCTTAAGAGCGGGACGCTCAGCCAGTACTCATATAACATATCGTTATATATCGTACTTGGCTTATCGCGTCCCGCTCTTAAGCCTATCGAGATATGGGTTAGAGCGGACGCGAGGCCCGACAAATGTACCCCCTGAGGACCCGTAAGCCCACATCAAGGGGTTTGGGGAGTCCCGTCACCCCATCCTTCCTAATGAAGGGGGGGCGCAGTCAACTCCACCTGAGTGCGAGCAAGAGGGAACTAGAACCCCTTGAACACACAGCACAGGCGGAACCACGTGTGACCTAACACACTGTGGCCCCTACCCACACACTCCTGCTACCCTACCAAAGGACGGGAAGCAGGAAAGGCCACAGACCCCAGAACCGCCGGGGAGACAGAACCCCCGGTCATGTCCATGAGGTAAAACCTTACACAGGGACCCGGGGAGGACCATGAAGCTGCAGCACAGATGGCCTCCACCGAGGCCCCACCCAGGAGAGCGGCAGAGGCACCACCCCACGAGTGGAGTGCGCCCTGACGCCCCCAGGGGGATCCTGCCCACCCAACGTGTAGCAGAGGCAATGCCCTCGCACAACCAATGGGACAGGCGCTGTTTCGACAGTGCCTTACCGGCACGAGAACCACAGTGACAGACAAAAAGCTGATCGGTGACCCTGAGGTCCTGAGTACAGCTGGGGTAAATTCCCAAGCACGGACCGGACATGACAGGTGAAGGCCTGCATCTAACTCACTAGCGTGAGGAGGCGGATGAAAACGCCTGAACCACAATATCCCTGGAGCGGAAGAACTCCGGATATTCACAGGCACGAAGGCAGGATTAGGCCGCAGAGTGACACCGTAATCGGAACGAAAGACAGGCACTCTGGTCGTACCGAGAGAGCACAAAGCACACCCACGCGTTTAGCGGAGGTGACGGCCAGCAAGAACGCGGTCTTGAACGACAGCTGTTCCAACGGCGCTTGCTCAAGACGCTCAAACGGGGCCAAGGACAACCGACCGAGGACCAATTGAAGATCCCAACTCGGAGCCAAAGAGCGTCGAGCGTCGAGCGCCAAGCAGGAAATGCTTCACAAGAGGGTGGCTGAACAAGACATCCCCCTCAAATCCCTCATGATAGGAGGATATAGCTGCTGCATATACCCTCACCGTCGAAGCCGACAGTCTATCAAGGAGAGACTGGAGGTAACTAAGGACAGCATCCAGGGGGCAGGAGACTCCCGGCCCCCCGCCTTACACCACACTTGGAACATACGCCATCTGCCCGCGTAAGCGCGTCAGCGGAGGGAGCATGCGCATTCCGGATGGTAACACCATCAGGATCAAGAACCTGCGCCCCTCAACGTACCCGTCCCAACAACTGACCTAACAGATGTATGGGGAAGAATCCCAGGCGGCACGGCATCGGTCCCAGACCTGCCTGGCTATGTCCGGACGTAATCCCCACCCGTCAGGATGAGGACCGCCCCGCGACAGTACACCTGTACCCACATTCACCCTGCCGGGGATGTGGGGAGCCCTCAGGCCGCGCAGATGGAGGACGCCCATAGCCAGCCGCCGCCTGGTGCAGACGGGGGGAGCGTACTCCTCCCTGTCTGTCGATATACGACACTGACGTCGTATTGTCCGTCCTGATCAACACCGTTTGAGGACCAGAAGGACCGCTTTCAATACCAACACATTGAACGTAGCGCAGACCGGGCAGCATGGTTTGCCAGCTGCCCCCTACTGCGTTGGCCCGACGCGTCACCAGCGAGGGAGGCGTCGGTGAAAAACGTGACGTGAGACAGCGCCGTAACCGTCCTAGGACGGAACCTCCCGAGCGTGTTGACAACACGCTCTGAGAGGGATGCCCATAGCCCTCCAACCGTTGACTGGGAAGAGGAGTACTCTACTTCCAGTCTACAGCAAACCCCAGGCTGGTAGGGACCTGCCTGGTACGAGACCTGACGATCCACCTTGACCGCGAAGTAGGCTTGGGCGGTATAATTTTTTCCATACCGTCATACCTTGATGACATAATACCCCGGTATACGGTATATGACGGTATTACTTTCATTTTCATTAGGGGGGGGGGGGGCAACCCATGTTACCAAGTAAACAAATCACAGAACAATGGCCGGCTCGCAGCATCTTAGTAACGTTAGCTCTCAGAATGGTAGCCAGAAGCCCACAGGGCTAACGATAGTAGTACTAGGAGCTGCAGGCTTCTGGCTACTATTCTGAGAGCTAACGATAGTAGTACTAGGAGCTGCAGGCTTCTGGTAGAGCCATATGAAATCCGTTTAATTTTTTTCCAAATTCCATTTTATTTTTTCCCAAATTCCGTTTTTTCCGTTTTAATATTTCAGAATTCTGTATTTTGCTTTGTACGCTCATTTTACCATCAGAAATAGTGTCTAATAAGTGGGAATGAATAAATGTCCACAATTTAATATGATATAACAGTCCATTTAATAGGGCTGTCTTAAATACTTCGAAGCTTCGAAGCTTCGTTCGATGGGCATGGGATTCGAATATGATTATTAAAAAATATAAAAATAAAAATGATATATATATATTTTTTTGCAAAATCAACTCTGCCTCTCTTTGTTAACTACAACAAGCAATGCTGTTTGTTATTTAAGATGAGGTCGGACTCGGCACTGACAGATTTGTGTTCATTGTGCTGCTTTTATAAAGCCTCAAATGATGGCTTACAATATTTCATGAAAGCAAAGTGTTTTGTTTGTCTAAGATTTAAAAAGGTTTAAACTTTACAGCATTGACAAAGTTGAACAAAGTGCTGTACAAGTCCCACAACATAAAAAAAAAAAAAAAAAAAAAATTATATATATATTTTTTTTTACAGTTGATTCCATTTTTATTGCTCAATTCCGCGATTCCGTCCGCGATTCCATGATCGCGGATTTCATATGGCTCTAGCTTCTGGCTACCATTCTGAGAGCTAACGATAGTAGTACTAGGAGCTGCGGGCTTCTGGCTACCATTCTGAGAGCTAACGATAGTAGTACTAGGATAGAGCCATATGAAATCCGCGATCACGGAATCGCGGACGGAATCGCGGAATTGAGCAATAAAAATGGAATTACCTGTTAAACGTGGAATATTGCAGAATTTGCCATAATTTGGACTGTAATTCCGTTTTCGGGATAACGGTGGAACGTTTGGTGCAAAGCAAACATGACCGGGACGCTAAAGCGTGTTACACCGCGCGCGTCACTTCCACACTGCTTCACAACAACACAGCAATGTCTAAGCGTGTAGCTGCTCCGGTATTAACGGCATCCAAAAAGCTACGAAATACCACACTAAACCCTAAATTCAGAGCAGAGCAGTATCCGAATGATTTTTATGCCTCCGGCGATAAGTTGTTTTGTAAATATTGTCAACATACTGTGGATTGGACCCGCAAAAATACGTGCGATGATCATTTGGTCTCGAAAGGGCATGTCAAAAACAAGGGGAAACACCGTGCTTCCCAAACCACACCAGCACGTCAAACAACACTTACAGCAAGTACCTCGTCGGCAGATTCAAGACGAGAGTTTGTGCAGGACTTTGTAGCTGTTTGCGCCGAGTCTGACATCCCTTTAGCAAAGCTAAAGAAACTGCGACCATTTCTGGTTAAGCACTGCAAGCAGGGAGGAGCGCTGCCTGAAAACGAAACAGTCCTTCGTCAAATCCATCTTCCCCGTGTGTTTGACCAACATATAACTGCTGTTTTGGAGAAAATCCGTGGGAAGAAGTTGTCGGTGGTTGTTGATGAGACGACCGATACCAGGGACTGCAGTGTTCTAAACATAGTCATTGGTGAGTTACTTAGCAGCCTATTAACATGTCGTTTAAATATCATATTTTCTTTTACATGCTGCAGTGTGCATTGTCAGCTTGCAAAGTGTGATGATGATGATCTCTGCTGGTGATCACAATAGACTACAGCTAGAGATGGCGAGGCTAATCACTGACACTATTGTGATGAAATAGCTATGTACAGTAGGCCTACATTTAGGACTATAGATGGAAATTATAGCTCCTTGCTAAATCTGGTGCACCAGTCTGTTTTATGCAAATGATTGTCAGTGCACACTGTCCTTTATAAAGAAAATAAACTAAAGGTGCATAAATTATGCATTACTGTATTTCATCACAATAGAATATAATATATAGCTAGGCTACTGACATTGTGATAATGTCAGTAGCTGTATCTATTGTTTAAACTTGAAATGTCAGTAGCTGTATCTATTGTTTAAACTTGAAATGTGTATTTTTATTTTGTGTGTAGTAGTAGTTTATTCAGTCATCTCACACAATGCAATATACACCATCATTTAACAATATTTGATTTTACAGTGACTGAAAAAGGTACAGACTGAAGCATAATGTTTATATATGCCTGTCCTATATTCTTAACAAATTAAAAAAATTAAGACATGTGCATTTTTATTTTGTCACAATATTATTTGGCTTAAATATAATAATTTTTTGCTTGTTATCTTTCATTGCAGGTGTTGAAAACCAGTACTATCTGGTGGATGTCATTTTCATGGATCGATGCAACCACTCAACAGTTGCCCAAGCCATCATACACTCCCTCCACAGCAATAATCTGGACCTGAATGATGTCTGGGCAGTGGTCACAGATAATGCCGCCTACTGTCTGAAGGCATACAGGGAGATTCTCAAAGGAGTGATGCCCAACAGTGTCCATGTAACGTGCCTCTGCCATGTCATCAATCTGGTGGGTGAGACCTGGCAGCACTACAGATACTTCTCTGATGCTGCATCACTTGTGGCAGCGATGAGATCTGTCTTCTGCAGGAAGCCTGCTAGAAAGAGAAGATGGGTGAGCTTCCTCATCAACAAGGAGTTTGTGCACACCAAGGCTCCTCCTGAATCAGTGGGCTCCAGATGGAATAGCTGGTTTGAGGCAGTGCAGTACCACGCAGAGCATGTTCATCTGTACAGAGAATTTTTATTGGAAGAAAATTCATCAGCCCAAGCGGTCACAAACATCCTCAGCCTGCTAGAAACAGAGGAAAAGTTGCAGGCCCTCACTGTGAAGCTAACCTTCATCGCAGAAGGCTGCTCCAAACTGATGACAGCTCTGACTATCCTAGAAGGAACCCATCGTACCACAGCAGTGTCTGCATACAACATCATGGAGGACCTGGGCTCTTACCTAGTGAATGGAACAGCAAAAACATGTGGGTTTGGTGCCAAGACAGATGAGCTGCTGAGAAAGACGGGTGCACGAGAGAGGAAGCAGGTTCTTGACGATCTCCATGATGCCTTCCACTTGGCCTTCACAAAGTTCTCCAAGCACTGGGACATGCACCCAGCCAGAGAGATCTACAAGCTGATAAGGGTGTTTGATCCAAGGCAGGCACCAGCCATGGAGAAGCGGATGGAAGCCTACACAAGACTGATACCCATGGCAGACCCATCACCAGAGCTCAGTGAGCAATGGATTGCCTACCAGCACTCCAGGGAGCCCATGGCAGCTGATGTCACGCTTGCTGATTACTGGAGGGGCATGAGTGTGATATTCCCAAAAGTTGCAGAAGTGGCAATGTCCTACATCTACTTCCCAGTCAGCTCAGTTGACTGTGAGAGGAGTTTTAGCAAGTACAAGACTCTCCTTACAGACAAGCGAGAGGCGCTCACCGAGCTCAACACAAAGAGGCTGACCATCATGTACTTCAATGGAGATGTCTCTGATAGATGGAAGACTTAAACAGACAGGAGCTAATAAGGAGTAGTACTAGTCATACTACTACAGGGAAACAGAAACACCCTTTATTGTTTTAGTTTAAAGTTTTCAACTAAATTCAGGTTACTAAGTAGCCCAGGTTGTTGCATATTTTCTGATGCATTCTTTTTCATTTATAATGAAAAGCGTACTGTAACAGTTTACAGTTATTGTGTTTACAGTTATTGTATTGAGTGTTTTGTTTAGTTATTTCTCTTTTTTACTTGAAGCACAGAGATGTTTTAGTTGAAAGTTTTCAACTAAATTCAGGTTACTGGCCAAGTAGCCCAGGTTGTTGCATATTTTCTGATGCATTCTTTTTCATTTATAATGAAAAGCATACTGTAACAGTTTACAGTTATTGTGTTTACAGTTATTGTATTGAGTGTTTTGTTTACAGTTATTTCTCTTTTTTACTTGAAGCACAGAGAGAAAAGTTTGCTTAAAATGTGTTAACTCAGAAGCCAGAAGCCACAGGAATGTTTTGTTTACAGTTTTTTCTTTACTTGAAGCTTATAAGCACTTTACAATTGAACTGCAGCACTTAAACATTAACAGGAATGTTTTGTTTACAGTTTTTTCTTTACTTGAAGCTTATAAGCACTTTACAATTGAACTGCAGCACTTAAACATTAACAGGAATGTTTTGTTTACAGTTTTTTCTTTACTTGAAGCTTATAAGCACTTTACAATTGAACTGCAGCACTTAAACATTAAAAAAGACTGTTATATCTTATTGAATTGTGGACATTTATTCATTCCCACTTATTAGACACAATTTCTGATGGTAAAATGAGCGTAAAAAGCAAAATACAGAATTCTGAAATATTAAAACGGAAAAAACGGAATTTGGGAAAAAATAAAATGGAATTTGGAAAATAATAAAACGGATTTCATATGGCTCTATACTAGGAGCTGCAGGCTTCTGGCTACCATTCTGAGAGCTAACGCTTTACGGTATTTTCACAGCACTGTCGCAACATTACCGTAAAGCGTGAACACCGTTGTGATCGATCCACATACACAACAGTTAGCTCTCAGAATAGCCAGTTAGCCCGCAGCACCAGCAACGGCAAGCGTGTCTCATTTAATTTCCACCACTGAAGCGGGTTTTCCCCTATCGTTTGCGTCCTCCTGTGTGTAGACAACCAGCTCTGCATGTGCTCGCTCCACTAGTGAGGACTGGTCTCGCCCTCTGCTGGCGCCTGCTGTGTGTGCACTACAACCAACCACTGTCAAAACTCTGTTTCAGTGTAATGGAAACTGAAACACATCTGTGATTTTGACGGTATTGATTTTCAATACCGTCGGTATTTCTAAATACCCTGGTATACCGTAATACCGTCATACCGCCCAAGCCTACCGCGAAGGACCAGAACGTCGTCAGGGCAGAATACACTCCGTAACCCCTGACGACGCAGAGGCCCCAGTGCGGCCTCCACGCACTTGGTGAAGATGCGGGGAGCCAGAGAAAACCGAACGGCAGCCTCTGGTACTCATACGCTAACCCTGCAAAGGAAGCGTAGGTAAGCCCTAGGATGGAAGATCGGAGATGCGCATACGCATCCTACAGGTCTATGGAGGAGAACCAGACCCCCATCTGACAGTGTTCAACAGGTAGGAGACGATCCAAAAAATGCTGAACCTTCCCATGGGACAGGTCCAGCCTGGGTCTGACACCCCCCCCTCCCGATTTCTCAGGCACCAGAGAACACCGGGAGGAGAACGCCACGACGATGGCTTGCTTCGTCCACAGAGATTGGATCTCGTTGACCAGAGCTGTCACTGCTGGAGACCCTGACAATAGGGTCTGTACCAAACCCGAAAACGGGTGGGGTTGTGTAAACACAAGTCCCCGCCTGAGCGTTCTCTCCATCCACCTCAACATATGGTACTGCCATAGTCATATGTGATGACACTCCCAACGCACCCGCCGCCATGTGGCGCAGGTCCGCCAGGAACTGTAGATAGTTGGCCCGGTCCCACCCGCTGTGCGTAGCCAACCCTGGACCCGTGCGAGCAGAGCGTTCCGTGTCGGGACATCTGACCCTGACACTACCCACGAGGCAATCGCACCCAAGGGGGGACCCCGACAGAAAGGGCCGGTTTGATACGGGGGCCTTTCTAGGTGAAAAAAGCCCCCCCACTGAACACCCCTCCAGACTCGATGTGCTTTTTGGGTACCTCAAAGCCTTCCCTACAAAGTGATAGTAAACATGTTATTCTTTGAAAAAGATATTCACAGAGTTTTCATCATGTGTTCAGTGAGTCCGAAAAGCTTGTCAATTTCCGTAACATCCATAACGCTGTGTATTTTGTCTCAAAATCCAAAAGGTCAAAACATTTCTTATTGCAGGCTCATCTTTATCTCAATAAGTGTAACTAAAAGTGTAAATTATACTTCAAACAAAGGGGTCATAATCGGACTTAACAACACACATTCGCAATGTAACATCCATAACGGTAACATCCATAACACTTGTAAAGAATACAAAAAATAAGACCAGAATGACTAATTGTTGCTAATATGTCATCTTTATAAAAGTTAGCTTTGCTTAGGAAGTTTGGTTGACATTGCATTCCAGATGCATGTTTTATGACAACTTTTCCTGGAAAACGTTATGGATGTTACATTCGCTGTCCCATAAAGGGACATTATAACAGCATGCTTCACCTGCCAATGGAAAGACAAAGTACATAATTGATTCACATATTGATACAACAGCCCTTCATGACCAAAGGTGAGGTTAGAAAAATATCTGTTGATTTTTTTTGTCATTCTGGCCATTCAGAAAGTCATACAATTAGGTTAATCGAAAAATAAATGTTTACATCATTGTGTCTCCTCCTGTAGTGTGAAAAAACATGCATTCACATAAATATTACGATCAAATCTATTTTGTACTTCAAAATATAGACCTTGATGATACATTTGAAATTGGTTTGGTTATGATCATGTTATTTAAATTTTTTCATGGTGAGGGTGACATTTGCATGGAATTGCCCTTAACCTAACTTAACCTAACCCTGACCTCACCTAACTCTGACCTAACCTAACCTGACCCTAACCTAACTTAACCTAACTTAACCTAACCCTGAACTCACCTAACTTTGACCTAACCTAACCTCACCTAACCTAACTCTGACCTAACCTAACCTAACTCTAACCTAACCTAACTCTAACCTAACCTGACTCTGACCTAACCTAACCTAACTCTAACCTAACCTGACTCTGACCTAACCTAACCTAACTCTAACCTAACCTGACTCTGACCTAACCTAACCTAACCCTGACCACGCTACCTTTGGGAACCTCTCTGAAAGCAGGATATGCTGTTACAGAACTGTTTAACTGCTCATTACATTATTCTCAGTGTTGGGGGACCTATTGTAAAACGACTAGCTACTTCACAGTGAAACTACTGTAAAACGACTAGCTACTTCACAGTGAAACTACTGTAAAACGACTAGCTACTTCAGTGAAACTACTGTAAAACGACTAGCTACTTCACAGTGAAACTACTGTAAAACGACTAGCTACTTCACAGTGAAACTACTGTAAAACGACTAGCTACTTCACAGTGAAACTACTGTAAAACGACTAGCTACTTCACAGTGAAACTACTGTAAAACGACTAGCTACTTCACAGTGAAACTACTGTAAAACGACTAGCTACTTCACAGTGAAACTACTGTAAAACCATAGTTCACGAAACGACTAGCTACTCCACAATGAAAAGTAGTTCAACTGAATCGTACCTACTCTCAAACAATCCTATCAGAGTCAAACGAAAACGAGTTCAACTACTACATCTAAACTACAGTCTTTATACAGTCTTGAGTCTGGAATCTTATATAATTAGTACATGGAGCAACAAGCCAACTGACACAGAGTAAAGTGTGGGTGTGTTTGATTTAGTAACCAGAGCAGGCAGACCCTCACGTTGGCATGTCTGTCCCAGGTGCGTTTGATTTAGTAACCAGGGCAGGCAGACCCTCACGTTGGCATGTCTGTCCCAGGTGCGTTTGATTTAGTAACCAGAGCAGGCAGACCCTCACGTTGGCATGTCTGTCCCAGGGTGCGTTTGATTTAGTAACCAGGGCAGGCAGACCCTCGCGTTGGCATGTCAGTCCCAGGTGTGTTTGATTTAGTAACCAGGGCAGGCAGAACCTCACGTTGCCCCCCCCCCCCCCCCCAGGAGCAATTATTGAAGTAGAATCCGAAAAATGCAAATTTCTCTGAAAATATTTAGTTTGTAATGAACTACCTAAACTACATGACCCAAAGTAGTTAACTACCTAAACTACATGACCCAAAGTAGTTAACTACCTAAACTACATGACCCAAAGTAGTTAACTACCTAAACTACATGACCCAAAGTAGTTAACTACCTAAACTACATGACCCAAAGTAGTTAACTACCTAAACTAAACTAAACAACCCAAAGTAATTAACTACCTAAACTACATGACCCAACATAGTTATAAGGAATATGCCAACATTATGGATACCATAATAAAAATACTTATTTTAGTAATTAACTACCTAAACTACATGACACAAAGTAGTTAACTACCTAAAAACTCCATGACCCAAAGTAATTAACTACCTAAACTACATGACCCAAAGTAATTAACTACCTAAACTACATGACCCAAAGTAGTTAACTACCTAAAAACTCCATGACCCAAAGTAATTAACTACCTAAACTACATGACCCAAAGTAATTAACTGCCTAAACTCCATGGCCCAAAGTAATTAACTGCCTAAACTACATGACCCAAAGTAATTAACTGCCTAAACTCCATGACCCAAAGTAATTAACTACCTAAACTACATGACCCAAAGTAGTTAACTACCTAAACTACATGACCCAAAGTAGTTAACTACCTAAACTCCATGACTCAAAGTAATGAACTACCTAAACTACATGACCCAAAGTAGTTAACTACCTAAACTCCATGACCCAAAGTAGTTAACTACCTAAACTCCATGACCCAAAGTAATGAACTACCTAAACTACATGACCCAAAGTAATGAACTACCTAAACTACATGACCCAAAGTAATGAACTACCTAACCTACATGACCCAAAGTAATGAACTACCTAAACTCCATGACTCAAAGTAATGAACTACCTAAACTACATGACCCAAAGTAGTTAACTACCTAAACTACATGACCCAAAGTAATTAACTACCTAAACTACATGACCCAAAGTAGTTAACTACCTAAACTACATGACCCAAAGTAGTTAACTACCTAAACTACATGACCCAAAGTAATTAACTACCTAAACTACATGACCCAAAGTAGTTAACTACCTAAACTACATGACCCAAAGTAGTTAACTACCTAAACTACATGACCCAAAGTAGTTAACTACCTAAACTACATGACCCAAAGTAGTTAACTAACTCCATGACCCAAAGTAGTTTGTTACTGAAACAGCTACTGAACACAACATGTAGTTAAATTATAGTTGACACTGCATATTTTACAAGATAAGATAATTTACAGATAGATGACACAGATAGATATAAGTATAGATAATATATAGATAAGTATAGATAGATATAGATAAGTATATAGATATATAGAGAGAGATAAGAATAGGCTGAACTAAGGAATCTGGACGATTATATTATAGAGGTTTCAACTGGACACGTTGGTTTATTTATTCAGCTTCTCTTCAGCTCGACGCCAAGTCAACTGGTCTCTTATTATTGTTGTTTAACTGGTTATTATGGAGATATGGTTAGAGTCATAAATACAAAACAACAACAAGTAGAATATTGCTTCAATAATGTGTGAGAGGTTTGGACTCATCGTAGTTTTTCCATCTCCTCTCCTCTCGGTCGAGTGGTTTTAAAATATTTCAAAGTTCAATAAACACAACTTAAAAAGCAAACGACGACACGTTTCACTTTTCAACAAGTTATCTTATTCACGTCCGTTATTCGGTAGTTTATTAACTTTGTTTACCTGCAGGAACCGGAGGGAGCGACAGAAAAGTAAAGGTCCGTTTCTCGTCCAACAACAAATTAATAAAAAGCAAAAAAATAATAAAAATCCGTTATGGATGTTTTAATGTCAGGAAACTCCTTCCATGGTGATGATGAATCCAGAGCCAACCTGCCGCCGCCTCCTCCACGTCCAGCATGTGGATTAAAAGCTGCTCATATGACTCTTAAATCTGCAAATCTGCTCAACTTCTCTCCAAAAACCGTTTTCCTCCTTCTCCTGTGAAGTGATGATGATGAAGGTCTGAACACATCCAGATGTGACGCTGCAGTGTAAAGCAGGGATATAGTGCCACCTGCTGGCATAATGTAGCAACTACAGTAACCAACTGACTGGCTGATTGACTGATGATTGATTGAACATTTTATTTAACAGATTGCAGAATGGGTACACAGACTAGTACAGTACGGCTCAATACACACAATTGTTAAGGGGATGCAGACCAGAGAAAGACTTTCGTCTTGTTTACATCAGGGCAGAGGTGGGACCGAGTCATTGTTTTTTTTGCAAGTCACAAGTCAGTCTCAAGTCTTGGTACTCTCAAGTCCCGAGTCAAGTCCCAAGTCAAGAGAGGCAAGTCTCGAGTCAAGTCCCAAGTCCTAACCTTTGAGTTTCGAGTCCTTTTTTTTTATCAAATCTTTTTATTTTTATTTTTCAAACAAGAAACAACACAACTCACAATACAATAAGTAACAATATTACATAAAAGACATCCAAGAACATAAACTAACACAACAATGATTAGACAATAAATTAGACAGATTATACATTTACATACATAACCAGTCAAATTAAGTTGTCATAAAGTAAAAGGGAAAAAAAGGGAAATAAAATATTTACTATAAAAGCGGGCTTACCGAGCCCCCTCCACCCCCAGGCCCGGCAACCGCAAGCCACAACCCCGGAGGACCCACAGCCCGGCCCCCCCGCGAGCCAAAGCACCACGCCTCTTTAGTGCCTCGACCCGCAGAGACCCCGAACCACGGCCCCCCCCAGTCCGCGCCCACAACCACCAGACCCAGATCAGAAGGGGATCAGAAAATATACATAGGACACCAAAGAATGAAAAATAATAAATAAAACAAAAACAAAAAACACCAACATACATGAATACTCGCTCGTCCCCCCCCCCCCCCCCCCCCCCCCCCCGCCCCAGGACCCCAACGTGAGACATGACATTCACATAATACCTTATTCTGTACTCAGTTTCCAAAGTCATATGCGTTCTTTAAGTTTTTCCACCACAGCCAACCAGATTGCGATATTGGCTTCATTAACACCTATGACACGTGCAGTGGAAATCTCCAAATAAATAACATCAAGATAGGTGAGAATCCATACCTTCGTGTAACGGGTGTAAAACTCACTCCCCAGAGGCATCCAAACTGAGCGCTTAGGAGGGAATTCCTTTCTTGGCGCAGCGGTTTGTGATGTCGCCCGCAGTGCGGACGCCTGGGGTTCGACTCCCACTCAAGGCATGGTCGAATTCGTGGCAGGGGCGAGTTGCCTCTGTTACACTGGTGCCGTGACCCGGATGCCTTGGGTGGTGTGAGTTTAGGGGGGGTGAGTGTAACGGGTGTAAAACTCACTCCCCAGAGGCATCCAAACTGAGCGCTTAGGAGGGAATTCCTTTCTTGGCGCAGCGGTTTGTGATGTCGCCCGCAGTGCGGACGCCTGGGGTTCGACTCCCACTCAAGGCATGGTCGAATTCGTGGCAGGGGCGAGTTGCCTCTGTTACATTCGGACATAACTTATCTGGTTGTATCCAGCGTGAGGCAATCAGCTTTTTGGCAGCCGTCAGGCCAGCCAAAATAAGTCTCCTTACATGTACAGAGGCTGGCAATTGAGAAACATCATTCAACAATAAAACAGACGGCAAAGCCGGTATGGTTAGAGAGAAAATCTCTGATAACTGAGTGGTAACATTTTCCCAGAAGATCTCAACCGGAGGGCACTCCCAGTACATATGCATATGTTCCAATGGCACCGTTTGGACACAAGGTACATCGAGAGTCAGGTCTGAGACCCATTAGGTTCAATCGTCTGGGGGTCAAATAAGTCCTGTGAACAAAATGTAGATGAATCTGTTGGTGATCTGGGTTGCGTGATGATAGCCTAATATTTTCCCAGACTGCATCCCAATCAAAATCTATATCCAACTCAGGGATATCCTTTCTCCAGATCGTATCTAAGGGTATGAGGACGTAAGTAAGTGCAGATAAAAGTCGGAGACGAAGCCTCTCGATGTCTCTCTGTCATACAAGAATTTTTGAAAACTGTGTCGCTCTAGTGGAGCGTCCCATGGAACTCCATGAGCCTTCAGAGCTGCCCTCATTTGTAAATAAAATAAAAAGGAGTTTCCGGGGAGATCAAATCCGTTGGATAGGTCCTGAAAAGACCAGATACCAGAGTCATTGAAGATATCCCCCAATGTATGGATGCCTTTCCCCTCCCATCTAGGGTATCTAATGGGTCGTTGTCCAATAAGGAGCAAATTGTTATTGAATAGTGGGGAATGCGTGTGCCATTTATGGCGGTTAGTGCGTGCTTTCTGGGTGTCACGCCAAATCTGGATCACATGTGTGATCAGAGGGTCAAATCGTAATTTGCATTGCTTAATTGAAATGTTACACGATGTATACACGATATCTTGAAGTCTATGTGGGGACACCAACTTCTCCTCCAACGGTCGCCAGGACACAGCTGCTTGAGCATCAAACCAAGTGATAAGAGGTCTCAAAGAGTAAGCTTGAAAATAATACTTGAAGTCTGGAAATGCTAAACCCCCGTCTAGTTTACTCCTCTGTGCAGTGGATCTCTTTAAGCGTGGGCGTTTGTTATTTCAGACGAATTTATATGCAGCAGAGTGCAGTTTTTGCCAGTAACCAACAGGGGGAGACAACGGTAGCATGGAGCTGATAAAATTTATTCTGGGTAAAACATTCATCTTAATTATTGAGGCGTGGGCCTGTAATGAGTTCTTTAATTTGGACCACCTGTCAAAATCCTTCATAATCCTGTCACCCAAGCTGGAGTAGTTATACTTTACTGTCTGGTTAATAGTTAGGAATATTTCAATCCCAAGGCATTTAAAGTGCTCTACCATGAGTATGTTTGCTGGAAGGATGGTTTCCTTTGCAGTCTCGTTGAGTAGAAGGAAGGCTGATTTTGGCCAGTTGATCTTAAATCCAGATAGACTGCCAAAGTCATCTATTACTTGGAGAAGATAGGGCAGAGAGACGGCTGGGTTCTAAATAGGAGTACATCATCCGCGTATAAGCTGATATGGTGATGTGTGCCCTCAATTGACACAGGGGATATAACCCGGGATTGTCTTATGTACTGAGCTAAAGGTTCGAGTGATAGAGCAAAGAGTCCTGGGCTAAGAGGACAACCCTGTCTAGAAGAACGCGAAACAGCGAAGAGTGGTGAGCAAAGCTTCCCTGTCAAGATCATGGCAGAAGGGCCTGTGTAGAGAACTTTGATCATGTGAATGAAACCCTCACCCAATCCCATCCTTCCTAGTACTGCCCATAAATACGACCACTCCAATCTATCAAAGGCCTTCATCGCGTCTAGGGACATGACAGCCGTAGGGGTTGCAGCATCCTTACTGGCATCAATCACATGCAGTAACCGTCTGATATTATCCGTGACCAGTCGGCCTCTTATAAAGCCAGTCTGATCGGGGTTAACCAGAAATGTCATATGCTTTTGAAGCCGGATGGCTAGCACCTTAGCATATAGCTTGAGATCGGCTCCGAGGAGACTTAAGGGTCTATAGCTGCCACATTCGGTCGGGTCCTTATCTTTCTTGAGTAGAACAGATATAAGTGCCATATTGACAGACCTGGAAAAATTGCCCTCCTCGACTGAGTGTAAAATCATTGAAAGTAATAAGGGACCAAGTACATCCCAGAACGCAGTATAGAGTTCCGGTGGAATGCTGTCCCAACCAGGAGCCTTGCCCCGCTGCATGTCAGCAATTGCTTCCCTGAGCTCATCTAGTGTGATAGGTTCAGCTAATCGTCTAGCGTCCTCCTCTGAGATTTGTGGTAGGTTAATTTGACTAAGATAGTCCTCCAGCTTGGTGTGATCAAAGACCACTACCGACTCGTACAGGTTGGAATAAAACAAGCGAAATGTATCGTTGATTTTGTTGGGGTTGGTGGTTATCTCCCCCGGTTGGTTCTTAATGGCAGGGATATCTGCAAATTGATCGCTGGCCCGTATCTTCATAGCCAGTAGGTGACTAGGTCTAGAGCCATGAAAGTAGTAATGCTGTCTTGTTCTGTGCATTTGAAATTCAGATTGGTGTCTTAAAATGGAGTTGATCTCCTTTTTCACCACTTTAATTTGGAGTTCCAGTCGGCTAGAGTATCTGTGCTGCATAGAAGACATCATTGTTTTATGCAGCTCTTCCAATTCTACTAACTTGGAGAGACGGCCCTTGCGGAGATTGGAAGCAAATAGGGTGGTATTACTCCTAATAAACCCCTTAACCGCATTCCACAAAGTTCTGGGGTCCTGTACCGATCCAGCATTAAACTGCAATAATTCAATGAGCTTCTCCTTAAATAAAGTTTTCATTCATCATTTCTCTCCCACTACTCCTCCAATGGGTGTTTGTGCGACCATGTCGACCTGAACAATGGGGGATTAATAAGAACGAGCCGCCTCGGAGAGAATTGACGGCCGCTGCTGCTCGCGTCACCCCGCTGGCTCTTCCGCTTCACAGCGCGGCAGTGGGCGATAAGGGGGGCGTGCTAGCGCGCGGTCACGTGGGCTTAGTGGCCAATCAGAGGAACCCGGAAACCGAACGGCGTTGTATTTGGCATAGACGCGGCCAGGCCACCGGGAAAACTCCCGGTGCTCCGGGCTTGCCCCTGTCTGTAAGTATATCCTTGGCTGCTCTTTATTTTTGTTTCTTTTTGAGTGGGTAAAATGTACTGAGGTAACAGCAGGTGACTACTGCTTGAGTAATATGTCTCAGGACTCTTTTCACCTCCATCTTGACCATGTGTGACTCACTGCTGCCACCTACTGGACATAATACATCAGTTCATATTGTATCACTACTCTATGTATGTATGTATGTATGTATGTATGTATGTATGTATGTATGTATGTATGTATGTATGTATGTATGTATGTATGTATGTATGTATGTATGTATGTATGTATGTATGTATGTATGTATGTATGTATGTATGTATGTATGTATGTATGTATGTATGTATGTATGTATCTATCTATCTATCTATCTATCTATCTATCTATCTATCTATCTATCTATCTATCTATCTATCTATCTATCTATCTATCTATCTATCTATCTGTAGCGGGTATATAAAATATACTAATGTTGTATTCCACAAAGATCCCTCCCTAACGTTATTACTTTAATTTGTTTATTATTATTTTTACTCTAATAGTCTTTTATTTTGAAGCCGTCGTCACTTCCTGCCGAAGTGACGTACTTACTTTGTCGCCCGCCTCCTTCCGTTCAGTCTGTCTGAGTAAGGAAGGAGGTAAGAGCTGTCCCATGTCCCCAGAACTTATTAATGGTTTAAAAGAACGTACTATTGTAAATAATTTACCGGGCAATGAACCGGAGTTGTATATATTGGTAACTGTGTTAAAGCGAACAATTCTGCACTTTTTGTAATGTGGTTTAGCTGTGGTGGCGAACTATTGTATGACACATGCTGACTGAGTTTGTGGTAATGGCTGAACAATGCGTGTAGGCCTCGTTCTGACTGCGTGATATATTTCTCCCCCCTTGTAGCCTAGGCAAGTTATTGACGCCATCTGCTGGCCAAGTGTTGATATGTACCTGTGGAATGTCTTCTCCAGGTAATTGGAGATATCTTATTGGTTATTTTGTATTATTTCATTGTGTTGTTTTATTTTAATGGATATTTCAATGTATCATTCAAAATGGTCAGTCTGGCTGAATAAGGAAGGAGCCTAGGCAAGTTATTGACGCCATCTGCTGGCCAAGTGTTGATATGTACCTGTGGAATGTCTTCTCCAGGTGAAATAAAACACACTGAATTGCCACAACTGAGTCTTCACTTCCACTGCACGACGACGACACAGAGGGTGACCTTAGACCAGTTACAGTGGTGCCGTGACCCGGATACGCAAGAACCAACGCCAGCTTGGTCACCGGGAGGTCGTCGAACACAACTACAGAAGGAGAAAGATGCTGTGATCACTAAAAAAAATTTTTGCAATGAGGGTCAACGCCAGCTTGTTCATCGGAGGTCGGAGGAAGAGGAGGAAGAAGAAGAAAAAAAAGAAAGTTCCCTTGGGAGGTTTGTGTCGAAGTGACTGTGTCACGGTTGAGAGGACATCGTGTTCTTTCTAAGAAGAAGAGAGAAGAGGACATAGTGTTCTTTCTGAAAAAGGAGGACACCGTGTTCTTTCTAAGAAAGGAGGACATCGTGTTCTTTCTAAAAAAAAAAGGAGGACATCGTGTTCTTTCTAGAAAAGAGGACATCGTGTTCTTTTTGAAAAGAGAAGAAAGTTGAGATGTTGAAAAGGACTGGTGGTCAGTTTTTGTTTTTCTGGTTTTGTTAAAGGTGCTGAAGCATTTGGAGAATTTTTTTTTGTGATTAGTGGAATATATATATAATTTTGTTCCCTTCTTTCCTGATGGCTCGTTTTGTAGTGAGAGAAGGAAGATGGATCCCTATGTCGTAGAGGGGAGTTCATACATTTTTTTTTGATATTGGTTTATATACATGTACATAGTATAATTGGGGATATGGTTATATGGCAGTGAGCAGAGCCTGGAATTTTGTTGTGATGTCACTGGAACTCTCTGCTTTGGTGCAGAGCTGGTGCCCTACAGTACAGAGTCGGGAACTCTCTGTCATGTCACGGGGATTCTGTGTTTTGTGCAGAGGCCAATTATTTTTTTTATTTCTCACGCTCCTTGATTTCCACGTCCTGTGTTTGTATCTTAAGTGTTTAGGTTGGAGGGCAGGTTGCCGTAGTTGCTGCAGTTAGCTCACACCGTGTGGTCAAGGGGCAGTATACTGTAGTGACTGCGGTTAGCCTTTGCAGGGCAGTGTACTGTAGCGGCTGCAGTTAGCTCACACCGTAGAAACCGACGTTGTCTAGGTCAATGGGCAGTATACTGTAGTTGTTGTAGTCAGTGCATATTTGTTTGGTTTGTGTACACTTTATCTTGCACTGTGACACTGTAAGTGGCGTATTTACCACATGTGTTCACAGATGGGGTATGGGATTCGAGTGGGCCGGGTAGGTTTGGTGTATAAGGCACCAAGCGATTCTAGGAGGAACATAGGACTGTACACCCTTTTGTTTTCTCTGAACCTGTTTGACAGGTAGCTTCTAGCTGATTCTGAGGATACGTTTCTTCATGTAAACCCGTGCCGGTTCTGACGTGTGTTGGAGGTCCCTGTTAGTGTGTGTCATGTCTGTAGGTTCTGACGTAGTGTTGGAGGTCCCAGTTAGTGTGTCCTGTAGGTTCGGGATTTTAGCGGAATTCAGGGGGGGAGTATGTAGCGGGTATATAAAATATACTAATGTTGTATTCCACAAAGATCCCTCCCTAACGTTATTACTTTAATTTGTTTATTATAATTTTTACTCTAATAGTCTTTTATTTTGAAGCCGTCGTCACTTCCTGCCGAAGTGACGTACTTACTTTGTCGCCCGCCTCCTTCCGTTCAGTCTGTCTGAGTAAGGAAGGAGGTAAGAGCTGTCCCATGTCCCCAGAACTTATTAATGGTTTAAAAGAACGTACTATTGTAAATAATTTACCGGGCAATGAACCGGAGTTGTATATATTGGTAACTGTGTTAAAGCGAACAATTCTGCACTTTTTGTAATGTGGTTTAGCTGTGGTGGCGAACTATTGTATGACACATGCTGACTGAGTTTGTGGTAATGGCTGAACAATGCGTGTAGGCCTCGTTCTGACTGCGTGACATATTTCTCCCCCCTTGTAGCCTAGGCAAGTTATTGACGCCATCTGCTGGCCAAGTGTTGATATGTACCTGTGGAATGTCTTCTCCAGGTAATTGGAGATATCTTATTGGTTATGTGAGGTTTTGCCCGCTGCTCACCACCTTTTCTCTGTTTCTTTAAGCCTATACTGTTTATTTTCCCTTCTCACTCACTCTCTCTAGCCCCCACCCTCTCGTTCTTTACCCTCAGTGGCCACACCTGTTCGATTATCTATTATCTCTCGCACCTGTGGTGGCAGGCTAATTAGTCCCCCTGTGGGCTTTAAATACCAGGGCGCTTCCCCTCGTTTCGGCGTGGGGTCGTGTTGTATACTTGCCGAGTCATATTCTCTAAACATCTAGACTCTTTCGGGAGATCCTCTGTCTGCCTATGCTGTTCCATTCTCCGGCGTCGAGATGTTTGCTCCAGCCTTCGCCAGCTGTCGCCGTTGCCTGTGGGGGAGACTGGTCTGCGCTCCCTGTACTTCCACGGGAGGCACCCCAGCGTTCCACTGCAGACCCCCGCGCAGCTGTTCGTCCTGACGCACATCCAGACCAGC
This sequence comes from Notolepis coatsorum, assembly GCF_963971535.1. NCBI lineage: Eukaryota > Metazoa > Chordata > Actinopteri > Aulopiformes > Paralepididae > Notolepis > Notolepis coatsorum. The sequence continues at coordinate 4,337,824 of NC_140165.1, read as the reverse complement.
GCAGACGCTCTCCAGTCCTCAGCGCGCAACGCGCATCTTCCAAGGACGCTCGAGCTTGGCACGCTCTCCAGACCAGCGCAGACGCGCATCTTCCAGACCCTCGAGCTTGGCACGCTCTCCAGTCCTCAGCGCGCAACGCGCATCTTCCAAGGACGCTCGAGCTTGGCACGCTCTCCAGACCTCAGCGCGCAGACGCGCATCTACCAGACCTTCGAGCTTGGCACGCTCTCCAGACCAGCGCAGACGCGCATCTTCCAGACCCTCGAGCTTGGCACGCTCTCCAGACCTCAGCGCGCAGACGCGCATCTACCAGACCTTCGAGCTTGGCACGCTCTCCAGACCAGCGCAGACGCGCATCTTCCAGACCCTCGAGCTTGGCACGCTCTCCAGACCTCAGCGCGCAGACGCGCATCTCCTAGACCTTCGAGCTTGGCACGCTCTCCCGACCAGCGCACAGACGCGCATCTCCTAGACCTTCGAGCTTGGCACGCTCTCCCGACCAGCGCGCAGACGCGCATCTCCTAGACCTTTGAGCTTGGCACGCTCTCCCGACCAGCGCGCAGACGCGCATCTCCTAGACCTTCGTGCTTGGCACACTCCTCGACGCAGACGCACCCCGATGCGTCTCTCGGTTCCGGTGCGCACTCCAAGTTGTGGCGCACCACTCTGTCCTCGGCTCGGACAGCCGGCTTCCCGGTGGCGACACCCTCGCCACCGCCGCCTGTTCCAGCACCACTCTGTCCTCGGCTCGGACAGTCGGCTACCCGGTGGCGACACCCTCGCCACCGCCGCCTGTTCCAGCACCACTCTGTCCTCGGCTCGGACAGCCGGCTTCCCGGTGGCGACACCCTCGCCACCGCCGCCTGTTCCAGCACCACTCTGTTCTCGGCTCGGACAGCCAGCTACCCGGTGGCGACACCCTCGCCGCCGCTGCTGTTCCTGCACCATTACGCATACGTCTGGGTGAGTTTTGACTGTCTAGATCATCTCCGTTTTCGTGTGTTTCTAACACTGAAGATTTACCACCTTTTTAGTCTGACAGTCACTCACCCAGCGTTGTGCCTCTGTTTGTTTCACTTGGATATTATTTTGGACGTTACATCTCCCACTGTGTGTGTTCACACCAAAGATAGTATTCTCTTTGTATTTGTTTTGGTACTTTGCTCTTTGTGTATTTTTCACAAAGATAGTTCTACCCGGTGACGACACCCTCGCCACCGCTGCTGTTCCTGCACCATTACGCATACGCCTGGGTGAGTTTTGATTGTTAAGTCACTCATCCAGCGTGTTGCCTCCTGGGTGAGTTTTGATTGTTAAGTCACTCACCCAGCGTTGTGCCTCCTGGGTGAGTTTGACTGTTAAGTCACTCACCCAGCATAATGCCTCTGTTTTGTTCTCTCGTGGATAGTAGTTTGGACATTTCATCTCCCACTCTGTTTTTGTTCTCACTTAGATAGTATTCTTGGACATTACATCTCCCCCTGTGTGTTTGTCACACGAAGATATTATTACTTTGTTACTTTGTTTATTTTGGACTGTTCTGCATCTGCTCTGTTTGTTTCCCTTTTGAATATTAACCCTCTCCTCTGTTCTGTTTTCCCACCAGTCCCCAGTTCCTCCCTGTCCCCAGCCCGCCTCCGCGGGCCTCAGTCCCCTCTGTCCCTAGTTCTCCCCTTTCTAGTTCCACCTAGTTCCTGGTCCCAAGTTCTCCCCTTCTAGTTCTCCTAGTCTCTAGTTCCTCTGTCCCTAGGCGTTCCCTTATACCTTCCCTTAGTGTTCCCTTTTCCTGCCCGCCTCTTAAAGGCACTTTTCCTTCCCCTCTTGTGTTATTCCAGTGTTTTGTGTTTTCTCCCTTAAAGGGACAGTGCCCTTTTTCCCTGTTCTCAATAAATATCTGTTTCTTGGCAAACCATCATACCTGTCTTGTGTTGTGCGATTGGGGTCGGTTACAAACCATAACAGTACGACCCCACCAAATCGACGACCCCAGCCAGCACAGACGGTGTATGTTGAGTTTGCCTTTTTTTTTTCTTGTTCCCTCTAGCTCCCCTGTTAGCCCTGTTAGCTTCCTTGTTAGTCCTGTTTAGCTCCCTTGTTAGCCTGTTACTCCCCTGTTTAGCTTGTTAGTCTCCCCGGTTAGCTCCCCTGTTTGCTTCCTGTTTTGCCCTGTTTGACCCCCCTGTAGCTAGCCATGCCCTGGCAGCTAACCCAGTCCCTCAGCAGGGCCCCTGTCTGCTAGCTTAGCCCCGGCTGCTAGCACAGCCTCTATGTTTATGCAGCCCTTGCTGCTGGCATAGGCCCTGTAGCTAGCCATGCCCTGGCGGCTAACCCAGTCCCTCAGCAGAGCCCCTGTCTGCTAGCTTTGCCCCGGCTGCTAGCACAGCCTCTATGTTTATGCAGCCCTTGCTGCTGGCATGGGCCCTGTAGCTAGCCATGCCCTGGCAGCTAACCCAGTTTCCCTCTGCATGGCCCCGGTCTGCTAGCTTGGCCCCGGCTGTTAGCACAGCCTCTATGTTAATGCAGCCTTGCAGCTGGCATAGGCCCTGTAGCTAGCCAGGCCCAAGCAGCTAACCCGGTCCCTCTGCATGGCCTCCACTTTTTTGTGTAGTTTATCCCACTGCTAGGACTGCCCTTTCAGCTAGCAAGGTCTGTTTATCTCACACAGCTAGGACTGTCCTTCCAGCTAGCTTGTTCTCTCATGCTGGTCCAGCCCTGTCTGCCAGCCTAGCTCCGGCAGCTAGCGCAGCCTCTATGTTGATGTAGCAGTACAGCTAGCATAGGCCCTGTAGCTATCAGTGCCCTGGCAGCTACCCTTTCCCTCTGCTAGCCTGGCTCCGGCAGCTTGCGCAGCCTCTATGTTTATGTAGCAGTACAGCTAGCATAGGCCCTGTAGCTATCAGTGCCCTGGCAGCTAACCTTCCCTCTGCTAGCCCTTTCCCGGTGCTACCATGGTTACCCCTTAGCTACCCTGCTTGCCCCTCAGTTCCTCTAGACCAGTTGCTCTAGACCAGTTCTCTAGACCCAGTTCCTCTAGACCAGTAGTTCTCTAGACCAGTTCTCTAGACCAGTTCTCTAAACCAGTTCTCTAGACCAGTTCTCTTGCCCAGTTCGCTAGACTAGTTCTCTAGACCCAGTTCCTCTAGACCAGTTCCCCCAGTTGCCCCTCTGCTACCCTAGTTACCCCTCGGCGACCCTGTTTCTTTTGCTAGCCCCACTCTTGTGGTGGCTTCCCCTGCTGGCTTGGCCAGTACCTCTTGTTTTGCCCCCTGCCACTCTGTCTGTATTTGTTTTGGGTCGCCGGGTGGCTCCCGTTGAGGGGGGGGTACTGTGAGGTTTTGCCCGCTGCTCACCACCTTTTCTCTGTTTCTTTAAGCCTATACTGTTTATTTTCCCTTCTCACTCACTCTCTCTAGCCCCCACCCTCTCGTTCTTTACCCTCAGTGGCCACACCTGTTCGATTATCTATTATCTCTCGCACCTGTGGTGGCAGGCTAATTAGTCCCCCTGTGGGCTTTAAATACCAGGGCGCTTCCCCTCGTTTCGGCGTGGGGTCGTGTTGTATACTTGCCGAGTCATATTCTCTAAACATCTAGACTCTTTCGGGAGATCCTCTGTCTGCCTATGCTGTTCCATTCTCCGGCGTCGAGATGTTTGCTCCAGCCTTCGCCAGCTGTCGCCGTTGCCTGTGGGGGAGACTGGTCTGCGCTCCCTGTACTTCCACGGGAGGCACCCCAGCGTTCCACTGCAGACCCCCGCGCAGCTGTTCGTCCTGACGCACATCCAGACCAGCGCAGACGCTCTCCAGTCCTCAGCGCGCAACGCGCATCTTCCAAGGACGCTCGAGCTTGGCACGCTCTCCAGACCAGCGCAGACGCGCATCTTCCAGACCCTCGAGCTTGGCACGCTGACGCGCATCTTCCAGACCCTCGAGCTTGGCACGCTCTCCAGTCCTCAGCGCGCAACGCGCATCTTCCAAGGACGCTCGAGCTTGGCACGCTCTCCAGACCAGCGCAGACGCGCATCTTCCAGACCCTCGAGCTTGGCATGCTCTCCAGACCTCAGCGCGCAGACGCGCATCTACCAGACCTTCGAGCTTGGCACGCTCTCCAGACCAGCGCAGACGCGCATCTTCCAGACCCTCGAGCTTGGCACGCTCTCCAGACCTCAGCGCGCAGACGCGCATCTACCAGACCTTCGAGCTTGGCACGCTCTCCAGACCAGCGCAGACGCGCATCTTCCAGACCCTCGAGCTTGGCACGCTCTCCAGACCTCAGCGCGCAGACGCGCATCTCCTAGACCTTCGAGCTTGGCACGCTCTCCCGACCAGCGCACAGACGCGCATCTCCTAGACCTTCGAGCTTGGCACGCTCTCCCGACCAGCGCGCAGACGCGCATCTCCTAGACCTTCGAGCTTGGCACGCTCTCCCGACCAGCGCGCAGACGCGCATCTCCTAGACCTTCGTGCTTGGCACACTCCTCGACGCAGACGCACCCCGATGCGTCTCTCGGTTCCGGTGCGCACTCCAAGTTGTGGCGCACCACTCTGTCCTCGGCTCGGACAGCCGGCTTCCCGGTGGCGACACCCTCGCCACCGCCGCCTGTTCCAGCACCACTCTGTCCTCGGCTCGGACAGTCGGCTACCCGGTGGCGACACCCTCGCCACCGCCGCCTGTTCCAGCACCACTCTGTTCTCGGCTCGGACAGCCAGCTACCCGGTGGCGACACCCTCGCCGCCGCTGCTGTTCCTGCACCATTACGCATACGTCTGGGTGAGTTTTGACTGTCTAGATCATCTCCGTTTTCGTGTGTTTCTAACACTGAAGATTTACCACCTTTTTAGTCTGACAGTCACTCACCCAGCGTTGTGCCTCTGTTTGTTTCACTTGGATATTATTTTGGACGTTACATCTCCCACTGTGTGTGTTCACACCAAAGATAGTATTCTCTTTGTATTTGTTTTGGTACTTTGCTCTTTGTGTATTTTTCACGAAGATAGTTCTACCCGGTGACGACACCCTCGCCACCGCTGCTGTTCCTGCACCATTACGCATACGCCTGGGTGAGTTTTGATTGTTAAGTCACTCATCCAGCGTGTTGCCTCCTGGGTGAGTTTTGATTGTTAAGTCACTCACCCAGCGTTGTGCCTCCTGGGTGAGTTTGACTGTTAAGTCACTCACCCAGCGTAATGCCTCTGTTTTGTTCTCTCGTGGATAGTAGTTTGGACATTTCATCTCCCACTCTGTTTTTGTTCTCACTTAGATAGTATTCTTGGACATTACATCTCCCCCTGTGTGTTTGTCACACGAAGATATTATTACTTTGTTACTTTGTTTATTTTGGACTGTTCTGCATCTGCTCTGTTTGTTTCCCTTTTGAATATTAACCCTCTCCTCTGTTCTGCAGAGCGGCCCAGATGTTTTCCCACCAGTCCCCAGTTCCTCCCTGTCCCCAGCCCGCCTCCGCGGGCCTCAGTCCCCTCTGTCCCTAGTTCTCCCCTTTCTAGTTCCACCTAGTTCCTGGTCCCAAGTTCTCCCCTTCTAGTTCTCCTAGTCTCTAGTTCCTCTGTCCCTAGGCGTTCCCTTATACCTTCCCTTAGTGTTCCCTTTTCCTGCCCGCCTCTTAAAGGCACTTTTCCTTCCCCTCTTGTGTTATTCCAGTGTTTTGTGTTTTCTCCCTTAAAGGGACAGTGCCCTTTTTCCCTGTTCTCAATAAATATCTGTTTCTTGGCAAACCATCATACCTGTCTTGTGTTGTGCGATTGGGGTCGGTTACAAACCATAACAGGTTATTTTGTATTATTTCATTGTGTTGTTTTATTTTAATGGATATTTCAATGTATCATTCAAAATAGTCAGTCTGGCTGAATAAGGAAGGAGCCTAGGCAAGTTATTGACGCCATCTGCTGGCCAAGTGTTGATATGTACCTGTGGAATGTCTTCTCCAGGTGAAATAAAACACACTGAATTGCCACAACTGAGTCTTCACTTCCACTGCACGACGACGACACAGAGGGTGACCTTAGACCAGTTACATATCTATCTATCTATCTATCTATCTATCTATCTATCTATCTATCTATCTATCTATCTATCTATCTATCTATCTATCTATCTATCTATCTATCTATCTATCTATCTATCTATCTATCTATCTATCTATCTATCTATCTATCTATCTATCTATCTATCTATCTATCTATCTTAAATAAGAATGTGTTCTTAGTCAACTAGCTGGTTAAATAAGAATGTGTGTGCGTGCACTCGCGCGCGCGTGTCGTGTGTGTGTGTGTGTGTGTGTGTGTGTGTGCGTGCGTGCGTGCGCGTGTGTGTGTGTGTGTGCGCGTGTGTGTGTGTGTGTGCGTGCATGCGTGTGTGTGTGCGTGTGTGTGTGTGCGTGCATGCGTGCGTGCATGCGTGCGTGTGTGTGTGTGTGTGTGTGGGTGTGTGTGTGTGTGTGTGTGTGTGTGTTTAAAGGATCTTTAGCTGAGTAGAACCAGGTCCTGGGTGGCAGAAGGATTTAGGGACTCTGGTCATGTGGGGATCAGTCTACATACTAATCCTCTAGAGAGAGAGAGAGAGAGAGAGAGAGAGAGAGAGAGAGAGAGAGAGAGAGAGAGAGAGGGAGGGAGGGAGAGAGAGAGAGACAGAGAGGTTGTACTCAGTGAACCAGCCCATAGTCTCGACTGAGTCCTACAAGTGTTTCTATGTGTCTTCACTCCGGGATAATAATAATACCAGACACCATAGGATCTTGGGAAACACAACCTCGAGACTAATAGGCCGACTCCGGAGACACCAGAGGACTTTGGGAATCTTGGCGCCCGTCCGGAGTGTCACGCTGCTCTCTCCCCCCGACCCCATTTCCCAATCCCATTCCGCAACGTCGGATCTCTTATCGGGACGTACTGGGAAGTATACTCTCGGGAATCTCTCCTGGACACATATTCACGGAATCTCCGACCCCGTCGGTTCGTGTCGGCCTTTTCCCCCCCCCCATGGCTCAGTCTGAGATCAGAGCCAATGTCGCCCGGTTCGTCCGCGGCCTCGGTGCTCAGAGGAGGAGGGAGGAGGAGGAGGAGGAGGAGGAGGGAGGAGATGGGGAGGAGGAGGAGGAGGAGGAAGAGGAGGACGAGGAGCTGGAAATCGCCGAGGAGGTAGGGGAGGAGGAGGAGGGAGGAGAGAGAGGGATGGGAGAGGAGGAGGAGGGAGGAGAGAGAGGCATGGGAGAGGAGGAGGAGGGAGGAGAGAGAGGGATGGGAGAGGAGGAGGGAGGGAGCGAGGGAGACGGAGTGCGGGAAAAGAAAGACAGACAGGTAGGAAGAGAAGAGGAGGGAGAGGAAGGTGAGAGAGAGGTTGATGAAGAAGAATGTGTGATTCTGAGCACGGAGGAGGAGGAGGAGACGGAGGAGAAGAGGAATGGAAGGAGAGAGGAGGAGTCCACTAGTGACGTAGAGAGAGGAGAAGATGAGGCGGGAGAGGCGCCTCTTGATGACGTCATAGTAAAGACAGAGCCGGCCGCTATTTCGTCGACCTTCGACGAGGTAACAAGAAGCGCCGATTGTTTTGAGTCGGGTGTGATGTCATCCGAGTTGACCCCCGCCGTCACCGTAGACGCCGTGGAGGAAGAGGCGGGGCCTAAGCGTGACCAATATACCAATGGGAATGAGGCGGGTCAAGAAAACACTGAAACCAAGGAACGACCCTCTCCACCAGACGGGAGCGCGGAGTCGATGGATGATGACATCACGGAGCAAGGAATGGGAGGCGGAGAGCAAAAAGCAGCGATAGACAACGATCCTCCGCCAACGTCCACTCCCGATGACCTCATCAGCGGAGCAGGAAGTGGCACGAGACGAGATGGAGAGCGCCGAGACGTGACCTCCGACCCCGCCGCCGCCGGGGGAGACGAGGGGGAACGGCCTCATGCACGAGCCGGCACGTCGGCAGAACGGCCACAGGTGACGGGAGAGGGAGGGGCCGTAGAGAGAGAGGGGGAGAGGGAAAGGGGGGAGGAGCGACCGGTTGGAGATAATTCGGAGGGGGGAGTGAAGAGGGCAGGAGAGGAGGAGGAGGAGGAGAAGGAGGGGACGGGAGAGGTGGAGGAGAAGGAGAAGGAGGGGACGGGAGAGGTGGACACCGGAGATCTTGAAGTGGACACCGGTCTCCGAGGAGAACGCGTCGTGAACCAAGACGACACCCAGGTGACACCTGTGAGCTCCCAGTCCCTTCCTTCACGCTCCCAGGACCTCCCCCCTTCACGCTCCCAGGACCTCCCCCCTTCACGCTCCCAGGACCTCCCCCCTTCACGCTCCAAGGACCTCCCCCCTTCACGCTCCCAGGACCTCCCCCCTTCACGCTCCCAGGACCTCCCCCCTTCACGCTCCCAGGACCTCCCCCCTTCACGCTCCCAGGACCTCCCATCACGCTCCCAGGACCTCCCCCCTTCACGCTCCCAGGACCTCCCCCCATCACGCTCCCAGGACCCTCCTTCACGCTCCCAGGACCTCCCACATTCACGCCGCCAGTCCCTCCTCCCTTCACGCTCCCAGGACCTCCCTTCACGCTCCCAGGACCTCCCATCACGCTCCCAGGACCTCCCATCACGCTCCCAGGACCTCCCATCACGGTCCCAGGACCTCCCATCACGCTCCCAGGACCTCTTATCACGCTCCCAGGACCTCCCATCACACCGCCAGTCCCTCCTCCCATCACGCTCCGTGGACCTCCCATCACGCTCCCAGGACCTTGCCCCTTCACGCTCCCAGGACCTCCCATCACGCTCCCAGGACCTTGCCCCTTCACGCCGCCAGTCCCTCCCTTCACGCTCCCAGGACCCTCCTTCTCCACGCTCCCAGTCCCTCCCCCCTTCACGCTCCTCGCCGCAGGCAGACGAGGAGGAGGAGGAGGAGGAAGGGGACGAGGACCTGGACCCGGTAGAGGAGGCCATCGAGATGGACGAGGGGGGAGGACTCAAGGCGGAGGAACAGCCGGGGGGCGGCGAAGAAGAAGAAGACCACCGCGCCGCTTCAGAAGAGCCCGCGGCGGCGGGCGGGGCGGGGGGTCACAGGAACAGCCTGTCACAGGAGGAACAGCCACGCCGGTCGGAGGGAGTGGAGGGCGGCGGCGCGTCGACGGGACGGCGGGCGGTGGAGCTGGCGGAAGAGCCGGTGACGGCGTTGGACGACGAGGTGGCGGTCGAGGGGACGGAGGGCCGAGGGCGGAGGAGGGGGAGGGACGGAGACGAGGGGGAGGGGGAGGGGGGGGAGAACAACAAGGTCAACGGGCGGGTCAGGGGTCTCCGGGAGGCCATGGAGAACGGGTCCCGGGGCGGGGGCGGGGGCGACGGCAACGGCGGCGGGAACGACAACAACGACAACCGCCAGCCGCTCGCCCTGCGCGCCCGACGGTCGGAGCGTCGCAAGGACAACGACTGGATCAAGAGGAGCGCGGGCGAGGGCGAGAGCCAGGGGGAGAAGGAGCGGGAGAAGGAGCGGGAGGAAGAGGGGAGGAGGAGGAGGAGGACAACGGAGCGGAGGAGGGAGCCGCCGAGGCCGAAGGCGGAGGTGGTGGAGGTGGTGGTGGAGGAGGAGGAGGAGGAGGCGAGGAGGGGCGGAGCGACGACGACGGAGGACACGAAGAAGAAGAGCGACGACTGGATCAAGGAGCTGAAGTCGGTGATCCGCAGCGAGGCGTCGCCGAGGAAGAGGAGCGGCGACCCGGCGAGGAAGAAACGCGTGGTGCTGATGGAGTCCGACGGGCAGTCCTACGTGCCCCGGCGGGAGGCGGAGGAGAGGAGGGAGGAGGAGGGCAGGAGGAGGGAGGCGGAGGAGAGGAGGAGGGGAGAGGAGGAGGAGAGGAGGAGGGAGGAGGTGAAGGTGGAGAGTGTCCCCGCGCTGCTGCTTCCCCCCCCCCTGCCGCAGAGGAGGAGTGACGGCGAGGAGCAGGACTACGAGATCTCCCTCTACGTCAAGGTGAGGAGGGGCTTCCTGTTGTTCTCTGTGTGTGAGACACACACACACATATATATACATACTGTAACAAAGGTAGCAGACAGGGGTAGGTGGAAGGTGCAATATGGTTGTACAAATAATCAAACACACAGTCAAACAGCTTTAGCTCCCCGCTGGACAATGGCCAGGGGCATTTATTTAAACAAAACAGAAAATTAAGAAACAAACAAAAATCATACTGGCTCCCAGTGAAGCACCGAATTGTCTTTGCTATAGTCCAGTCTTTAACTAGGCCGGGCCGCTGTCCGGCTTACCGGCTGTTTAACTCACGGTTTGGTTGTCTCCCCACAGCTCTCCCACTCTCCATTCCAAGACACCCTCTGATGTTCTTGGTCTGTCCTCTTTGAGAGGCATGCTGATTGCTAATTGAAAGACAGCTGTGTGTGTGTGTCTGCATGTGTGCAGCTGTCAGTCGTCTTCTCTCCATTGGGGGGAGCCAACAGGCAGGAACATAGCATCCATTGATCACCATTCCCCTCAGCCCCTTACATACCCCCCCTTCAGTCCCTGCTTGGGAGAGGCAAATAAGGTCCAGAGGGCATCCCTCCGGGACAGGGCGTCTGCGTTCCCGTGTTTGGCTCCCGACCTGTGGATCACAGAGAAGTCAAACTCTTGCAAGGAAAGAAACCATCTACCGACTGGTCAGTTACGAGAGAGAAATGTCGGCCCACCAGATAATATCTGAGACGCTCCAGTGCCCACTTGATAGCCAGTCCTTCCTTCTCTACCGTAGCATATCCTTGCTCCCTTTGGTTCAGCTTCCTACTGACGTAGAGTACTGGATGTTCCTCACCTTGTATCTCTTGAGAGAGTACGGCTCCTACTCCCACCTCTGACGCATCCGTTTGCACGATCATCTCCTGTGTGAAATCCGGGGTGACCAGAACGGGCCGTGCACAAAGTGCCTCTCTGAGACCCTGGAACGCCTTCTCTGCCCCTTCCGTCCATTCCACCATGAGGGGCTTGGTGGCTTTGGTTAGGTCTGTGAGGGGAGCAGCTATAGAGGAGTAGTTAGGGATGAAACGAGAGTAATAGGAGGTAAGTCCCAGGAATGTCTTTACCTGTCTCTTAGTTGCTGGTCGGGGCCACTCTTCAATAGACTGAACCTTACGCTCCTGTGGTTTCACATTTCCTCGTCCGATGGTGAAACCCAGGTATTCAACCTCCTCCAAACCAAGCTTGCACTTCTTTGGATTGGCTGTTAAACCTGCTTTGCGGAGAGCCTCCAATACCGCGGCAAGCCTGTCCAAGTGGCTCTCCCAGTCCTCACTGTGGATTACCACATCATCCAGATATGCAGCTGCATACTCACGGTGAGGTCTCAACACTTTGTCCATTAGCCTTTGGAAGGTGGCTGGGGCTCCATGCAGGCCAAAGGGCAACACAGTGTATTGGTACAGCCCTGTGGGGGTAGCAAACGCAGTCTTCTCCCTGGAGTCAGCTGCTAGAGGCACCTGCCAATACCCCTTGGTTAGATCCAGGGTGCTGATGTACCGGGCCTCCCCCAGCCGGTCAATCAGCTCGTCAACCCTAGGCATGGGATAGGCATCAAATTTAGATATTTCATTAAGCTTCCGAAAATCATTACAGAACCTTTTTGTGTTGTCTGGCTTAGGGACCAGGACGATCGGGCTAGCCCATTCACTATAGGACTCCTCTATGACGCCCAGTGTCAGCATCTTCTTGACCTCTTCTTCAATGATGACCCTCGTGGCTTCTGGGGTTCTGTAAGGCCGCATTTTCACCTTCCGACCCGGCTCTGTCTGGATGTGGTGTTCTACCAGGGTGGTCTGGCCTGGTACACTGGAGAACACACCTGAGGCTCTCTGCACCAATTCCTTCATCTGCTGCAGCTACATTTTTGAGAGCCCTGGCCCATACGTCACCTCGACACCTTCATCCCTTGGCGAGGAGTAAGGGAAGACACAAGGAGAAACACAAGATACCAGCACATCTCTGGCATACCACATCTTAAGCAGGTTGACATGATAGATTTGAATAGGCTTTCGGCGTCCTGGCTGGCGCACTTTGTAGTTAACTGGGCCTACCCTTTCGGCCACCTCATATGGTCCGTGCCAGGAGGCCAGAAACTTGTGGTCAGTGGTGGGTACCAGTACCAACACTTTGTCCCCAGGTTGGAACTCACGTGGCTGTGCACCCCTATTATAGACCCGTCTTTGGGCTTCCTGGGCTTGTGACATATGTTCCCTTACCATTGGCCACAGTACCTTCATGCGGTCCCGCATCACCTCCACATGTTCCACCAGGCTGTGATGTGGGCTGGGCTGCTCCTCCCAGGCCTCTCTAGCCACATCAAGTAGGCCCCTTGGTTGCCTTCCATACAGGAGTTCAAATGGTGAGAATCCTGTAGATGCCTGTGGTACTTCTCTAATGGAAAACATGAGGTAAGGCAGCAACTGATCCCAGTCCCTGCCATCCTTATCAACCACTTTCCGGAGCATGGACTTCAGAGTCTTGTTAAATCTTTCCACCAAACCATCCGTTTGTGGGTGGTATACTGAAGTTCTAATTTGTTTTACCTTGAGGAGCCGACACATGTCCTTCATGATCCTAGACATGAAGGGGGTCCCTTGGTCCGTAAGTATCTCTCCGGGTATCCCAACTCTGCTGAACATCTGGAGCAGCTCCCGTGCAATGCCCTTCGTTGTCATGTTCCGGAGAGGAATGGCCTAAGGATACCTGGTGGCATAGTCAAGGACAACAAGGATATATTGGTGTCCCCTTGCAGATTTCACTAGCGGTCCCACTAGGTCCATGGCAATCCTATCAAAGGGCACCTCAATAATCGGCAATGGTATCAGTGGATTTTTGAAGTGGGGTTTTGGTGCCATCTTTTGACATTCTGGGCATGTGCGACAGTAGTCTGTTACCGCTCTTACCACTCCTGGCCAATAGAACCGTCCCCTGATACGGTCTCTGGTCTTCTCGACCCCCAGATGGGCCCCGAGGACATGGCTGTGGGCCAGGTATAAAACTGTGGACACATACTGTTTGGGCACCACTAGCAAACATCTTTTTTGACGGTCCACCATCTGAGCATAGTAGAGAAGTTGATTTTTTATCAGAAAATGGGGATATGAGAGTTTACTCACCCCGGGAGCCAGTTTCCCTTCTATCTCTTGCACATTGCTCCGAGCATGCAGCAGATTGGGATCCCCCAACTGGGCCGTACCAAACTGTCCTCTCAACCGGGGTAAGGGCTGGGCTCCCTGCTCGGCTTCCCCCGAGCTCACTTCATCTGGAAAGGAAGCAAATGGGTTCTCCAACTCCTCTTCTGAGCTGGGCCCTGTGGAGCTCTGGTCATCGTTCTCCGGAGCAACACACACCAGCTTGGAGGCCTCTCCTCCTGGGGAATACACCTTTGGGGAAGTTAGTACACGTTTGCGTCCTTTTGAGGTTACATTACATCGAGTATATTGAGTTCTCTCGCTCACCTTTTTCCTCCGGTATAGTTTCTCATAGAGGGGGCAGTCTCGGCCAACCAGCACCGGGACGGGGAGACAGGGAACCACTCCCACCTTCAGTTCACAGGTACCCTGAGGTGTGGTGAGCTGAACCTTACCCACAGGATATTCCCTGGTATCCCCATGAACACAGGACACAGGTATCGACTCACCAGGTTCCAGCTGGTCAAGGAGATGGTGTTGGACCAGTGAGACTGAACTACCTGAATCCACCAGTGCTCCTGCATCCTTTCCATTTATTTTTACTGGCACCATGTGGGGAGGGGAGCATTCGGTGGCCCAACAGGAGTCCAGTAGGTGGCAAGGCCTCCCTGAGCCTCCACCAGCCGAGGCCGCAGTAGGCATGGATTCATCCCTTGTGGGGCAGTCCCAGGCGAGGTGTCCCACCTCTCCACACTCAAAGCACCTCCTCCTATCCCCAAGCACTGGGAACCGTCTGCGTCTCAGCACCTGGTCTTCTCGCTCTGGTTCTTTTTCCCACACTCGGGCCTTCTCTGGGACTTTCCTGTTTTTCCCAGCCTCTGGTCGCTCAGTCCTTCCTGACTTTAGCAGTTCAATTGTGACCTGGTGGCTTTCAACAAGATTGACCAGATCATCAATCCCGGTTGGGTTACCATGGCTCACCATTTTCTTGGCATCATAGGGTAATGTACGGATAAATTTGTCCATAACCACTCTCTCCAACACACTCACCCCCTCTGGGTCATTAGTCAGCCAGGATTTGCCCAAACGAGCTAGGTCATACAGCTGGGCTCTGGCAGACATCTCTGGGGTGTATTTCCACTCATGAAATCTTTGAGCCTGAGCATGCAGGCTGTAACCATACCTAGCCAAAGTCTCTTTTTTTAGATGGGTATATACCTTAGCATGTTCAGGGGAGAGGTCAAGATAGGCATGCTGCGCAGGCCCGGTGAGAAAAGGTCCAATGAGATCTGCCCAGGTGTCCTCAGCCCACCCCTCCCTGGTGGCTGTTCGTTCAAATGCCAGAAAATAGGCTTCCACATCATCATTTTTAGTCATCTTGGGGATAAACCTGCTCGGGTTGGGTTGACCCCCAGCTCCACTGTGATGGGTAGGGCCTGGCGCCATACCTTTCTTCATCTCTGCATACATGAGAGCATTCTGCTGCTTTTGTTCTGCCAGGATCTCCCGGTGCATAGTCTTCTGCTCCTCATTGGCCTTTAACAGCTGTATCACCAGGTTCTCCATGCTGTTTTTTTTTTTTTTTTTTTTTTTTTTTAAATCAAGTCTGTTTATTATTTGTCCATGCAGCTTTTAACAGTGTTTGATTATTGTAAAAACATATTGCAATGCCTGCATTCTCCACCAATGTAACAAAGGTAGCAGACAGGGGTAGGTGGAAGGTGCAATATGGTTGTACAAATAATCAAACACACAGTCAAACAGCTTTAGCTCCCCGCTGGACAATGGCCAGGGGCATTTATTTAAAAAAAAAACAGAAAATTAAGAAACAAACAAAAATCATACTGGCTCCCAGTGAAGCACCGAATTGTCTTTGCTATAGTCCAGTCTTTAACTAGGCCGGGCCGCTGTCCGGCTTACCGGCTGTTTAACTCACGGTTTGGTTGTCTCCCCACATCTCTCCCACTCTCCATTCCAAGACACCCTCTGATGTTCTTGGTCTGTCCTCTTTGAGAGGCATGCTGATTGCTAATTGAAAGACAGCTGTGTGTGTGTGTCTGCATGTGTGCAGCTGTCAGTCTTCTTCTCTCCATTGGGGGGAGCCAACCATAGATATCTATAGAACACTAGATAGCTTAAGGCGGAGTCACCAGCGTCACTGAACCGCCGCCATCTTGCTCCAGTTAGCCTTGAGTGAGAGTGAGTGAGCTGCACAGACAAAAATACTCATAACTCGCTGAAATATTGACGGATTTACAAACGGGTTGGTTTGCTATAAACATCAAAGATGTAGTTATGATACTGCATACTTATAAAAAAAATTTTTTTTAAAGATGTTAATAATGCTTGTAATAAACCAAACCGTTTGTAAATCCGTCAATATTTCAGCGAGTTATGAGTATTTATGTCTGTGCAGCTCACTCACTCTCACTCAAGGCTAACTGGAGCAAGATGGCGGCGGTTCAGTGACGTCGCTCTCCATTGGCCGGCAGCGCGGGCAAGCTATCTAGTGTTCTATATATATCTATGGAGCCAACAGGCAGGAACATAGCATCCATTGATCACCATTCCCCTCAGCCCCTTACAATACACACACACACACACACACACACACACACACACACACACACACACACACACACACACACACATACACACACACACACACACACACACACACACACACACACACACACACACACACATATATATACATACACACACACACACACACACACACACACACACACACACACACACACACACACACACACACACACACACACACACACACACACCAACGTCCTTGGGCCACGCAGCTAATGAACACCTGGACTCCTCCCCCTCCACAGGTGCCACACATCATTAATTAACTAAACTAAACAGGTGCTACACATCAATTAATTAACCGTTTCCTACACACATTAACATACCAAACAACCAGCAACAACCCCACAACAACCCAATAAATAAATACATTATCGCCCAATAAATAAATATATGTATGAATGTATGTATATGAATGTATGATAATACGATTAATTAATGTATGTATGTTTGATAATGTGTATGAAGGTATGTATGATCATATGAATGAATGTCTGCATGTTTGATAATATGTAATGAATGTATGTATGTATGATAATATGAAATTAATGATGGGGGGGGGGGTTGCAGTTCTCAGTCCAATCCGAAGGGAAATGATGAATGTTTGGTGTGTGTATGCATGCGTGCTGCTCGGAGTCAGTGACGGAGCACTGGTTTAAAGGTTCAGTCTGTGATGTATTTGGTTGTGTGGGGGGCGTCACAGTGGTTCACGAGGTCGAGCGGTCCACTGGTAATCGGAAGGTTCCTGGTTCGATTCCGGCTTCTCCCGGCAGCGCGTCGAAGTGACCTCTTAACCCCTATCTGCTCCCGATGAGCAGGTCGGCACCTTGCAACAGTCGCCATCGTTGGTGTGTGAATGTGTGAGTGAATGGGTGAATGTGAGGCATAAGTTGTATACAATTTTAAGTTGCTTTGGATAAAAGCACTATTTAAATGCAGTCCATTTGTCTGCCATCGATTGTTGAAGAGTTATCTGTAAATAGCCCCTTGGTGTAAACTCAGTAAATAGCCCCTGAATTGGATCCTTTCAGGCGGCAGAATGGATAAGGCCGTGGCATTTAACCCTTTCACTATCACACTACAGAAGGTTAACCCTTTCACTACCACACTACAGACGGTTAACCTCTCTCTCTCTCTCTCTCTCTCTCTCTCTCTCTCTCTCTCTCTCTCTCTCTCTCTCTCTCTCTCTCTCTCTCTCTCTCTCTCTCTCTCTCTCTCTCTCTGTTGTAATCCAATGAGTGGGATTAGTTCTATTGACAGGGGGATGTCAACAGTGACCCAGCACTGCTTAGTGTCGATCAAACCTCCATAGGATCCACTTCCTGTAGGGGTCAGTGGGGGGTGAGGTCGTTAGTGGATCCACTTCCTGTAGGGGTCAGTGGGGGGTGAGGTCATAGATATCTATAGAACACTAGATAGCTTAAGGCGGAGTCACCAGCGTCACTGAACCGCCGCCATCTTGCTCCAGTTAGCCTTGAGTGAGAGTGAGTGAGCTGCACAGACAAAAATACTCATAACTCGCTGAAATATTGACGGATTTACAAACGGGTTGGTTTGCTATAAACATCAAAGATGTAGTTATGATACTGCATACTTATAAAAATTTTAAAGATGTTTTTTTTTACAAACCGCTTGAATCATAGCCACGTTAATAATGCTTGTAATAAACCAAACCGTTTGTAAATCCGTCAATATTTCAGCGAGTTATGAGTATTTTTGTCTGTGCAGCTCACTCACTCTCACTCAAGGCTAACTGGAGCAAGATGGCGGCGGTTCAGTGACGTCGCTCTCCATTGGCCGGCAGCGCGGGCAAGCTATCTAGTGTTCTATATATATCTATGGGTGAGGTCGTTAGTGGATCCACTTCCTGTAGGGGTCAGTGGGGGGTGGGGTCGTTAGTGGGGGAATGTGCCACTGCCGGAGCTCTGGGGGCATTGCATCATCACATACTTACTGTGAAATAGGCAGCAGTTTTGCAATCGCAGCAGTAAATACAAACAAGCCCCACAACATTTAGCAAGAGCCTGCCTTTAGCAACACACACACACACACACACACACACACACACACACACACACACACACACACACACACACACACACACACACACACACACACACACACACACACACACACACACACAGTCATACATTCAGAAACACACAGACTTGCACACACAGACACACATCTATCTATCTATCTATCTATCTATCTATCTATCTATCTATCTATCTATCTATCTATCTATCTATCTATCTATCTATCTATCTATCTATCTATCTATCTATCTATCTATCTATCTATCTATCTATCTATCTATCTATCTATCTATCTATCTATCTATCTATCTATCTATCTATCTATCTATCTATCTATCTATCTATCTATCTATCTATATTTCTAACCATAAACTGTTAACGAACAGTTAAAGGCTGTATATGTATATAATCTTACCAACATTCCTGCTGGAGGGAACCAAGCAACGTGCTGAGAGATTTAAACCCTCAGATACCCTAATACCTGTTTCACACACACACACACACACACACACACACACACACACACACACACACACACACACACACACACACACCACACCACACCACACACGCACGCACTCACGCACGCACGCACGCACACACACACACACACACACACACTGGGTTCTTTGTGCAGTGCTCTGCTGGAGGTGGAATTATTAATAAAACAGAAGACGTATGGTGAGGTCACTTCCTGTGGTGACATCACTTCCTGTGGTGCAGGTCACTTCCTGTGGTGAGGTCACTTCCTGTGGTGCAGGTCACTTCCTGTCGTGCAGGTCACTGCCTGTGGTGCAGGTCACTTCCTGTGGTGAGGTCACTTCCTGTGGTGTAGGTCACTTCCTGTGGTGCAGGTCACTTCCTGTGGTGAGGTCACTTCCTGTGGTGCAGGTCACTTCCTGTGGTGCAGGCAACTTCCTGTGGTGATGTCACTTCCTGTGGTGCAGGTCACTTCTTGTGGTGCAGGTCACTTCCTGTGATGAGGTCACTTCCTGTGGTGCAGGTCACTTCCTGTGGTGCAGGTCACTTCCTGTGGTGAGGTCACTTCCTGTGGTGCAGGTCACTTCCTGTGGTGCAGGTCACTTCCTGTGGTGAGGTCACTTCCTGTGGTGCAGGTCACTTCCTGTGGTGTTCCATTTGGCCCTGCCTGTTGTATAGTGAGGTCTGTTACAGATTGATTGATTGATTGATTGATTGAAAACTTTCAGATTGCAGAATGGGTACAATACAGATTCATAATATTTTCGACGCAACTGAAAAAGGGCAAATGCATTTTCCTCGTGTAGAATTGCTTGTAATTCTGTTTTTATAACCAGCACTGCGTTTTTTTGTTCTAAATTGTCAGGGTCCAACATATGTCTAGATTCTAAGGTCTTACGTTCAGTAATCAGACCATGTTTCCTTGCCATTTTCTTCTTTTTCTTGGCTGTTGAGTAGCTTACAAACCAGCCCCTTCAAGTTGCCTTATAGGCTTCCCATACAGTCTGCACTGACTGGACTGATGTACGATTAATATACTAATGTACTCCTGTGTTTTTCCCTCAATCATAGACACAAAAACTATCATCTTTCAATAAGGAGTTATTAAATCTACATTGTTTGGTCTTATTGTTAATTACAGCAGGAGTAAAAAGGACTGACAGGAGCGCATGGTCTGATAAAATGATGTTGTGAATTTTGCATTGCATCTATTTAAACATTGTGATGTTGACTAGTACTGAACCCAGGCTCTATTTAACCCTTATGTGGTGTTAGGGTCTCCAGCGACCCGTTTCAAGGTTATAATATGTAATAACTACCATGTAGTTGATTTGATTAGAACAAGGCTTTATGATACTATAAAAATACTAAATATAAATAAATAAAATAATAATAAATATACTAAACGTTTTTTTGTATTTTATTTTTTTATAATTTTTTAAACAAACATAAACAAACATGACAACACACGATTAGATATACAAGCATTAATTAACAGTGCACATCCAATTAAATCACTGTTTAGATAAATGTCTTATACAAGATGTACCCCTAATACCTGCTATCTATTACCCTACACACATATGCTCTTGCTCGCACCCCCCACCCTGGACCCCCCAATGGATAATCCATCCATTATCATTTGCTCCTAACCAGACACTACCATTATATGCTAGCTTTTATTCTCTCCACCACTTCTAACCACATTGTCAATTTAGATTCATTGAGACCCAAAATTCTTGCTGTAGATATTTCTAGATAAATCACATCGAGATATGTAAGAATCCAGACCTTTCGGCACATTTTTTCTGGTTGAATCCATCATGATGCTATCAGTTTTTTAGCCACTGTAATACCAGATAAAACCAATATCTTTAGCTGTATAGGTACTGCATACTCAAAAACATCATTCAGCAGTAATACAGAGGGGTGTACAGGTATATTCAGAATTAAGAGATTTGATAATTGCTGGGTCACTTCTTTCCAGAATATCTTAACTGGTGGGCAGTCCCAGTACATGTGCATAAATGTCCCCTCGTCCCCATTTGTACATAGGGAGCATTTGGAGTCTTGTTTAAGACCCATTCTATTCAGTCTTATAGGAGTCAAGTATGTCCTATGAATATAGTTAAGATTGATTTGTTGATGGTCCGGGTTCCTTGATGCAAGTCGAACATTTGCCCAGGCTTCTTGCCAATCAAAATCTTTTTCCAGGTCTGGTATATCCCTCCTCCAGACAGAGTCTAGGTGGAGGGTTTCATACGAGGCCGTTAGTAATTGATTATAAAAATCTGATACAAAACCTCTCGATGTCTCTCTTTCATAGAAAGATTTGTGGTATCTGTGGTGTACAATTGGTATCCTTAATGGTATCCTTTGAGCCTTCAAACATAACAATAATTGTGCGTAAAAATAATATGTGGAACCGGTGAGATAAAAAAAAAATCTATTTCATCATAACTACAAATACGAATACCCTGTTTGTTGAAAACATCTCCTAATGTATGTATGCCTTGCTTTTCCCAACGAGAGAATCTTATAGGTCGTTTTCCAATCAGGAGTGCATTGTTATTGAATAAGGGAGTATGATTATGCCATTTATGTGGGTTAGAATATTTTTTTGTGTGTTTCACGCCATATCCGGATCGCATGAGTAATTATGGGGCCAAATTTCAGTTTGCATTGCTTAATTGATACTTTGGTGTATACTATGTCCTGCAGTCTATGTGGTGCTACTATCTTTACTTCTAAATTTCTCCAGGATACTGATGCTTGGGGTTCAAACCAGGTTGTCAATGGTCTTAAAGTGTACGCCTTAAAATAGTGGAAAGAATTTGGAAATGCCATCCCTCCGTCGGCTTTGTTTCTCTGTGCGGTGGATCTTTTTATACGTGGTGGTTTGTTATTCCAAATAAATTTGTATGCGGAAGAGTGTAATTTTTTCCAGTAACCATCTGGGGGGGGGGGGGGGGGGGGGGGGGGGTAACAGTAGCATTGAGCTGATGAAGTTGATTCTAGGTAAGACATCCATCTTAACTATTGAAACCCGTGCCTGTACTGAGTTTGTAAGTTTTGACCACCTGTCAAAGTCATATTTGATTTTATTTTGGATTTCTATGTAATTGTGTTTCACCGTTTGGCTTATGGTAGGGAATACTTCAACTCCCAAACATCTAAAGTGTTTAACCATTGGTATTTCTTCTGGAAGACTTGTATTTTTTGCAGGGGCGTTCAGTGGAAGGAACGCCGACTTTGGCCAGTTTATCTTAAATCCCGATAGGTCGCCAAAGTCATCAATCAACTTGAGAAGATGAGGCATTGCGGTGTTAGGGTTTTGCATGAACAGTATTACGTCGTCCGCATATAAACACATTTTGTGTTGTGTGCTCTTGATTATGATTGGTTCTATGAGTTGGGATTGTCTTATATATTGTGCTAAAGGTTCTAGTGATAAATCGAATAGTCCGGGACTAAGAGGGCAACCCTGTCTAGAAGAGCGTGATACCGGAAATATTCCGGAGGTGATTATACCTGTTGTAATCATGGCCGATGGGTCTTTGTATAATTCTTTAATCATATCAATGAATCCTTTTCCTAACCCCATCCTTTCTAATACTGCCCATAGATACGACCATTCCAACCTATCAAAGGCTTTCATTGCATCCAGGGACAGCATCGCCTTAGGTGTGGTGTCGTCCTTGCTGGCATCTAGTACGTATAGTAATCGTCTTATGTTGTCAGTGATCAAGCGGTTTCTTATGAAGCCAGTTTGATCCGGATGAACTAAAGACGTCATATGCTTTTGAAGTCTGATGGCTAATACCTTAGAGAACAGTTTGATATCGGTTCCGAGGAGGCTTTAGGGTCTATAACTACCGCACTCGGTGCGGTCTTTGTCTTTTTTAAGGAGAACTGTTATGAGTGCAATATTGTCGTTCTTATGAAAGTTCCCCTCCTTGACTGAGTATAAGATCATATTAAGTAATAGGGGTCCAATTATGTCCCAGCATGAGAGGTACATTTCTGGTGGGATACCGTCTCTTCCAGGAGCCCTACCACTTTGCATTTCGGATATGGCCTTCCTGAGTTCCTCTAGTGTGATTGGTGTTTCTAACTGTTTAGCATCATCCTCTGTAAGTTTGGGGAGGTTAATTTGATTAAGATATGTGTCCATTTTGTTTTGATCGAAGGTCGTTTCTGATTTATACAAGTTGGAGTAGAATTCTTTGAATGTCGCGTTTATTTCTTTGGTGTCTGTTACAAGTCCTTGTTGTGCTCTAATGGAGGTTATATCTGAAATTTAGTATATTATGATTGAACAACCTCATTTTCATCTTAGAAATAAGGCACATGATGTAGGGGTGGACGGTATAAACGGTATACGGTATAAACGGTATGAATTTGCTCTACGGTATGGATTTTGAGTATACCGTGTAACCGGTAGTGCAGCTCTAAAATAGCAATGACTACCTTGTAACCACAGCGCGACTATTTCACTGGCATTTGCCCCTAAAAATAGATAGAATTAGTCATAGATAATAGATATGTGCGAACTGGAAAAAGTTATTTAGGAGGCTTCGCGCAGTGGGCGTGCCAGCCCCTACCGCACGCATGTAAACACGGGTCTAGTAGTCTAGTGGGACGGGACACGGGAGCTGTCGGCGTCTCCCTGAGCTAACGTTAGCTTAGCTACCGTTACAAAATGACCCAGTCAACTATTCACTTTTAGTTTAATACATGATGGGGCATTGTCTAACCGAACGGTATCTAGTCGGCCAGCTACCGATAGCTCCTGACATCAACAAACGCTCCACAAAGTCTAGTACTAGAGACGTGTATGCTACCTGTTAGCTCACGTTAACACAAGTTAGTTCACCGTTCAAAACGAAATGTCCCATTGAACTAAATAATTCACTGAGGCGTTGTATTAACGTTATATATGCAGTAGCTACAGATAGCTCATGATATCAATGTCTTATAACACTGATTCGATGCGTATTCGAGCTGAGGGCTTGCTAACGTTATAATACCAATACAATAGGGTCCAGGTGCAGCGCCGGAGAATCCTGGCCGTAGCTCTGCTCGAGGCTACTCGAGTATAGGTCCAGGTGCAGCTCCGGAGAATTCTGGCCGTAGCTGGAGGCTACTAGAGTACACACAGACAGTGGAGCTTGTTGCGTGGTGGCGATGTCTCGCAGATAATACCAGTACAAGTCTAATTATATAATATATATATTTTATAAAAAAAAAATATATATATAAAATAAAAAATTTTTTTTTATCAAAAACGATGATACCGTGATATATACCGTTACCGTCTATGCTTCAAATTATACCGTGATATAAATTTTAGACCATACCGTCCACCCCTAACATGATGTGTCTCGGGGGCCATAAAATCGAATTACAATGGGATTATATGGTTATGAATGCATATATACTGTTAGTTAGGATGTAGTATTAACTATATTGAGTGATACTCATTTCTTTTTAGTGGTCAGGACTGAGTTAGACCCCGGGTCAACATTGACCCGCTAACAACGGTCAGTGGTGCCAAGTCCTAACACAACATGAGGGTGTAACAGTGTCTGACATGACGTTGACTAGTACTGAACCCAGGCTCTATTTAAACAGTGTCTGACATGACGTTGACTAGTACTGAACCCAGGCTGTATTTAAACAGTGTCTGACATGATGTTGACTAGTACTGAACCCAGGCTCTATTTAAACAGTGTCTGACATGACGTTGACTAGTACTGAACCCAGGCTGTATTTAAACAGTGTCTGACATGATGTAGACTAGTACTGAACCCAGGCTCTATTTAAACAGTGTCTGACATGATGTAGACTAGTACTGAACCCAGGCTGTATTTAAACAGTGTCTGACATGATGTAGACTAGTACTGAACCCAGGCTCTATTTAAACAGTGTCTGACATGATGTAGACTAGTACTGAACCCAGGCTCTATTTAAACAGTGTCTGACATGATGTAGACTAGTACTGAACCATCATTTAACTGATCTCTCTAGTATTGAGGAACTTGCACTGTGCTGCATCCTCTCACCAGTAAAAAAAAAAATAAGCGGTATCCTTCAAAAACCAGGATACGTGTCATTTTCCAAAACAGGAAGCTTACAGTTGTTTAGGGTGGCGTCTAGTTTTGAACCCAAGAGCAGAACACAAGGCAGAGGAGAATGGGGCGGTTTAGGATGTTTAATTGGGTACCATGCTTGACAGGGCTAGAATTGACTGAAATGTACAACAGGGGAAGAGGGAGGTCTCAGGGACAGTGGCGGCTCGCCACTGGTGGCGCTAGGGCGCCGACCCACCTGTTAAATGAGAGAAGAAGAAAAAAAAATAAAATTGTTTTTTGTTTTATAGCCCTATAAATAATATAAACATGTTTAAAATGAATAATATTTACTCATTTTAAGTATGTTTGTATTTCCAATGCACAATATAACGTTATTATCTAAATAAAAAAAACAGCGTTTTCATGGGCAGGAAGTGACGTTTTTTTTTATTTTTTCATATTTCTCGCCCGGGCAAGAAGCGATAGCGCTCTGACTGCGCGTCACAGTTTGATCGCTGTCTCCGTCACAGCCAATCAGTGCATACGGCGTTGTGCGTTGAAATATGACTATTATGTTGGAATCCGAGCGCGATTTGAAGCGGTCTAGAAAGCAGCGTGAACTTCAGTGAGAATTTCCATAGCCGCATTTCGCGGAGACGCTCTCTGATTGGCCGACGCCAGTATTTTTTTCTATGGCAGAATTTCACAGAGACGATCTCTGATTGGCCGAATCCAATTTCTAATGTTCCAATTCTAGCTTCTGGTACTAGGACTGTTGTTTGTCTTAGAGCGTGCCGTGCTGTGACTGCAAGTTCTTTAGACTGTTAAGCTTAGGCACTCTTTCAAAGTTGGTTAAGGTTAGAGTTTGTCTTAGAGCATGGCGATAGAACGCCAGGTAGTTTGCAGTCTGTTCGAGCGGAAATGGACAAAGGAATGTACTTGTTGAGTGTTGTGCTAACGTCGACGAGCTCAGCTGAGCTAACACTTGGCTAACAAGCTATATGGCGGATTATACACGTTTCCTGCCCTGGACGTTTCAACTAAACAGTGAGTCTCTCTCTCTCTAACGTTAGTAGTACTACTAGGCTGGTGCGGGCTAACTGGCTATCGTTCTGGGAGCTAACGTTAGTAGTACTACTAGGCTGGTGCGGGCTAACTGGCTTAACGTTAACGGTTGTAAATAGTTTTTTTAGGAGCAGTACTACTGCTGGCCATTCATGAAGCGAGACATTGCTGATTGTTTATTTATCGATGGCTCATTGATTTAACTACTGCAGCTCTCTCGGATTGAAAATACGTGGATTATGGCTTGTTCAATATTGTCTATGTTTGAATGAATGAATGAATGAGAACTTTATTAACAGATTGCAGAATGGGTACAATACAGTACGGCTCAATACACACAATTGTTAAGGGGATGCAGACCAGAGAAAGACGTTTGTCTTGTTTACATCAGGGTCCCAGATTTTCGATTCATATCGATAGTTTAATAGCTAGCCTTGGCTCGTTTAACAATATGCAAAATATGTGTACAGCCCTGTACTCATACTGAAGTTATTCTTGGTATATAATAGGTCTGATTGTGTAACGAATCGATTCCACGTCGCGCTGTGTGTGAGAGAGAGAAGGAGAGAGGGAGAGATCTGCCTGTGTTTGGAGACGGGCAAGTTTTGTTTCTAACTTTTCTATTTATATTGTGTTTCAAGTTGTGAATTAGAGTCTAGACTATACTTTATTTGACTGGTTGTGTGTTGTTGTAGTAACAGCTGAGCGACTCGTTCATAAGAGCCGATTCATTGCCGTGAGCGTGAGTCGAATCGCTCACGTCTTGCCATGAGTCTTGCGTGGTACAGTACTGTACTGTACATGTTTGCAAAATATTTGGTATAGCGCCCCTAGTGGCGAAGTACCCAGCGGCCGCCACTGCTCAGGGAGCGCCCAGGCTGGTGATGTCTCGGGGTGAGGCGTAGACCGGGGTGTAACGGCACATTTGACCTTCCAACCGTCCTGTTTTCTCTTGCCCGTTACTTCACAGGTGAGGGTATGGGAGTGATCCTATACGCAGTAGTAGACACAGAAACTAACAAAGATGGATGTTGTCCAGTCGTGATTCCAGGTTTAGGTGTATTATTTATTGCGTTGAAGTTGCAGTGGTAATGATGAACATTCCATTTTGTGATGCCGGTGTGGGTTTTTGTAGTGAGTCTCTGTTCTTCTGTATTTCTGACTGTTGAGCTGCTGAGCTGCTGGTA